>NC_056513.1:8104698-8119627 GCF_014905685.2 Nematolebias whitei | reverse complement strand
GATAGATAGATAGATAGATAGATAGATAGATAGATAGATAGATAGATAGATAGATAGATAGATAGATAGATAGATAGATAGATAGATAGATAGATAGATAGATAGATAGATAGATAGATAGATAGATAGATAGATAGATAGATAGATAGATAGATAGATAGATAGATAGATAGATAGATAGATAGATAGATAGATAGATAGATAGATAGAACAAAAACTCCTGCTGAAGTATCCCCTAGACCAGAGGTCCTCGTGGCCCATGCACTGTCCTGCATGTTTTAGCTGTTTCCCTGATTCAAAGAACTGGATCACCTCCTCAGAATGCCTTCAAGTTTAGCCGCCACTCATTAATGGTTCACTGATTGCAGTCAGGTGTGTTGAAGCAGGTAAACATCGAGAACATGCAGGACAGTGGACCACCAGGACCAGGGCTGCCGCCATACATGGCTTAGGTTTTGGTGCTACTTGCACATTTAAATAACCAGAGAACTTTATATAAAAATGTGTCATTTTTATTGACAGTTCATAAACTAACATTTGCACGAGCCTCGATGTAATTTAAATAAAACTTTTTCCAACTCTGGCGATTCACTTCGTTCTGAGCTCGGACTAACCTTTCAGATCGTCGACTCTGTTTCTGCAAGCTGAAGTCCTTCAAGACTTTAATTATTTATGACTTTTACACCAGAGCATCCGAGTCAGCTGGTAGAAACCACGAAAGCAGCAGACACGACGTCGAGTCGACAATACTCGTCTGCATTTGAACCGACGAGCCGGACAGCGTGCCAGTGAGCAACACGCAGTCAATGATGACAAACTGCTGCGTTTAAATCAAGTTTTCTCCTCGCTCATTTTTTTTTTCCTCCCTCACTCACAACGCGTGTAAATATTTTATGTTCCCTCTGCATGTTACAATTTATGGAGCACATCATCAGATCATGTTGAACAGATTCTAACGTTGGGACGTTTCAGCACGCTGAACCATAAACTGGACCCATAAATCCAAGACGGCATGCACAGCTCTAATATAAGATTTAATTTCTCCACATCCTCATATAAACTGAACTGAATGTGTACAACAGGCACACACAAACTCAAACATCTCGATTCACATTAGCTCGCTCGTTGGTCCAGTCCTCTTTCAAAACATTTTTAGCTTCTTCTTTATCTTTGGCAACACGTGTGCAAAGCTTGTGGTGCACATAAGCTGCTGCCTGATGTGCGCTTGTTTGGCGGCAGATGGAAGTTTTTTTGCCGTTTGAGTCAATATTCAGAGAAAGTTTACCCAAAACCAGAGAAACTGGAACAGGAACAGCTCTGCTCTGACCGTTTTCCTGCAAGTGAACAGCCTCAGTTTCCTTTAGCTGGAAATTATTTCCTTTTGAGAGCTGTGTTTATCTGTAGAGCTTGATCTTTGCTGTGCACTTTAAAGCACTTCAGATTAAAGCACTTGATGAATGCAAGCGTGTGCACGTCTTTTTACAGCTGATGGACCGAGTTTCCTCTCGTCGAATCGTGACTTGTATTTTTAAATTTATGGAGGTCTCATGGGGGTTACAATTATGATAAAGCTGCTCTCGTCCAGCAGATGATTTCATAAGGTGCACATTTAACTAAATGTGGTTCTGAGGACTTTATGGGAGGGTCTCCACAACTCCAAGCCTAATTTTTAAAATAGTTTTGTCAGTCTGTTAATCTGTGGTTGGGTTGAGGAGGTAACCGGTCCAAGAGGGAGTACTCTACAGGTCCTTCTGGGGAGGACCCAGAGTTCTGGGTCTGCTGTGAAGGGTTCATCTAGTAGGATGTGCCCAGAAAATCTGAACCTGACAACCTCAGCTGACTCCTTACAGTACAGACTCTTCTGTGAGGTCTCCTGATCAAGAAGCTCCTCAACTTACAAAGCTTGGATCCACAATCTGCTTCGTTCAGTCAGGATCCAAACCTCCTGAGCACAGTTGAGGGTTAAAACATGCCAGAAAAGCCAAAGATTTTCATGTTGACTCAAACCTTTCTTCACCGCAACAAACCGGAGCAACACCTTCATTACTGCAGATGAGCCAGTTCCATTCCTCAGGGACACTCAGATACTTGACGCCCTCTACTGGAGCCAAAGATTCACCCCCCCCCCCCCCCCACCCCCCGACCCAAAGAGAACATCTTAATCAGTTAAACTGAATCATCTTCAGTGTTTTTATCTGCCAGATTATTGACCACAATTAGGAAAGTAAGATATCCATGAATTGACATCTTCAACTGATTAACATTTGGAGTTTGGACAGGTGTGTGAGAGAGTCCAAACTGATTTAACATTCCAGTTGTTCAACCTTCACCAGGCAAACAGCTTCAGACATTGTCCTTAATGTGTCTTCAGTGTCCAACTAATCGCATACATCACAAATTAAACAAAATGACTCATTCACACAATCAACACCAGAGTAAACAAAAGCATTTACATCAAAATATATAGAGTGATTAGAAGAAAAGAAAAATGTCCACGTTTATAAAGGTGTATAAAAGTTCATTTTACTCTCTCGATGTGTAAATTCTTGTAAACATGATTCCCATTTGAAGCTAAAGTTTGGTGTGGTAGTAGTTGAGGGTCATCCCCAACAATCCTGAAAGATCTTGGAATAAATTGTTTAGCGTTTAGTTATGTGTGATTGTGTAAATAAAGTTATAAAAGAGTAAAAATGAGGCTAAGAGCTAAAGGACGGCTGCATTCAGAATCACATTTGTTGCTCAGCGGAATTATTTCCTTTTTTTTTTTTTAACAAAATCAGTTTTAAATACTTGGACTAAAAATAAAGAGAAAGCAAATATCTAACAACAAATTAAAAACCCTTAATGACCATAATGCTTATAAGAATGCGCACAGTTAAAGACTGTAGAGCAGTTTTGGTCCCACCTTGAAAAGGTTTGTTTACTCGCTGCCTTCTTCAGGGGTCGCCGCAGTGAATGAACTTGAACAAATTTGGCGATTTGTTTTACGCCCAATGACCTTCCTGATGCAATCTGGGCTCAAACCTGCAGCCTCAGGGTTGCATAACTGCAGCTCTGACCACTGAGCTACTGTGCAGCCCCCAGTCAAATCTTAATACCCTTCACAAACTCATCTATTCACTGTCTTCACCTGCTTTCCCAACAGGGACACAGGAGAACCTGTGTCCAGTGGTCAGTGTGTGGACGGGGGACACCCTGCTTATGACTGTGGAGGAAAAGAGGAGGACCACAAACTGGCATCCTCACACTGATTTAGCTTTTATTCTTCTGCTTCTTGAAAGATTTAGCTAACAGACAGCCAAATGAGCAATAATGCTAAACTTTGGTTCATATGGGAGATTTTAATCCTGTATTGTTGGATTAAAAACACAGAATCCCTCCAATTTGGACCTGTGCGCCCATTTCAAACCCTGCCGTTGCATGTACAGTTACACATACATACATGTAAATAGGGGGCTTTCAGCAGATGCAGTTTTGTTAGTGTCATGGAAAAAAGAGATTCCCAAAACAACCAGGTGTAGTCTTCAACACATTTATTTACAAAGCTTTGGAGAACAGCCACTAATCAGAGAAGATGAATGCATTGACAAGCTCACACTTATCAATGCTTTCACCTGAGGCTCTGACCCGTTCTGACTTCCTGAACAGAGAAAATCAGTTTTGTATTAACGTCCAGCTGCCAGCCCCTCCCCGCCCTGTTCGGCTTATCAGAACCCAGCTGCAGTCAGAAGTGGGAGGAATCTGGAAGTCCAAGGGCTCTCGAAGAAAGCCGTCGCTGTAATCAAATCATATCAGACCTTGAGGATAATAAAAATGATCTCTTGCTGCCCGTTTACTGACCGGTCACATGAAGACTGATTAGTACATAGAGTAATGGCCATGGAACGTTTTAATAGCTTTCACATTAACATTAAAAGAGAAGTCAACAATATGGAGCATGGTGAGTGCAAATAATACACATCCCCCTGACAATATTATGCTAGGAAGGCACTTTTTTTTTTTTTATGATACAGGTTTGTTGTAGTGAAACAATCTAGTGAACTCTGTGTCTCAGGCTTTAACTGAGCTACAAATAAAAAAAATACAAATATATACAGAAATCAGACGTTTCCAAAGTCATGAAATCAATATTTGTGTCCAGTGTTCTCAGTTTGGCTCTGCTGCAGCTCATTAAAAGATGAATGTGTTTGCAAAGACAAGTCATGAACTCATTAGACGTGTGTTTATGTGGCGGATAACATCGCCTCCCTCACAAGTGCTTCCTCTGTCAGCGAGTGTGGCGCGACGCTGCCCGAGCCAATTAAATATGAATGGCACTCATCTCCTCGTACACAACGATACAATATTTAGCACTTGATGATCTGTGTCAGGAGTGCTCTCCTTCCACTCACCCCTCCCACTGAGAGCCTTGAAGAACAATTAGGGCCATTTTCCAAGGAGGGGAGTGGCGACGGCTGGGACTTTCAAGAGCTGCGATTCTGAAGCACTTCAGATCAAAGTCTGCCTCACAGACAGACGGTTTTAGGATCCAGCTTTTGTCAATAAAAACTGGGCTACAAATGCTGAAACTCCACAGCAACTGTTTGTCTCTAAAGAATAGAAAGTTGCTCTTTCAGGCCTCTGTCATGGTCTGCTCGAAGTTACTGCATATGTTCTACTAGTGCATTGTGTCCAGTGTACTTTTTTTGGTGTTGTGTGTTGGGGGGGGCAGCACTAGGAAGAGGACATCCTAAGGCTGAATCGGCTCATTAAGAAGGCAGGCTCCAAGATCAGGGCGATCATGTCCAATCAGGACCATCCCTTGAACTTGGTCTTCTCTCAACAGCGAAGTTCAGCGAGCACCAGATTCCATTCGTTGAGGTGCTCTACTGAGACACTGAAGAACTCGTTTGTCCCTTGTGCCATTAGGCTGAATCATTTGACCAGTCCTGGCAGGAACAAGAGAAGCTTGCTGGTTATGTCCCTTAACATATTGATCTATTTTTGTTTTAATCTATTGATTTATTTTTTTTAATACTCCATTTTTTTAATCTGGTGTGTTATTATCTTATTGTTTGTATGAATGGGAACTACATACTGCCACACAATTTCCTTCGGGATCAATAAAGTATCTTTGTATCTATCTATCTATCTATCTATGTATCTATCTATGTATCTGTCTATCTATGTATCTGTCTATCTATGTATCTGTCTATCTATGTATCTGTCTATCTATGTATCTATACACCTATCTATACATCCATCTAGACATCATCTAGACATCCATCTACACAACTATCCATCCATCCATTATTTTTACCCGTTTTTTCTATTTTTGGGTCACAGGGGTCGCCGGTGCCCATGTCCAGCAATCACTGTGCGAGGAGCGGGGTACAACCTGGACGGGTCGCAAGTCCATCACAGGGCCACATGGAGACAAACGAGACAAACAGCCATTCACTCTCTCACTCACACCTAGGGACAATTTAGAGTTACCAATCAGCCTAACATGCATGTTTTTGGACTGTGGGAGGAAACCGGAGTACCCGGAGAAAACCCACGCAAGAATGGAGAGAACATGCAAACTCCACCCAGAAAGGCCCCTGGACCGGGGTTTGAACCAAGGACCTGCTCGCTGAGAGGCAGCAGCTCTAACAGTTGCGCCACCATGCTGCCTCTACACAACTAGATATCTATAAATCTATCTATACATCTATAAATCTATACATCTACACATGCATCTATCTATACATCTATACATACTTTGTACATCTATACATCTATCTATACATACATACTGTCACTGAAATGCCTAAAACAGAACTGGAGGTTCTGCAGTGAGAAGTGGAGAATTGGCAATGACTTAAAAGAATAAATCTTGTTCTGCTTAAATAATTTGAATTCTCAGAGTAGGATGACATGAATTCTCATCGTTCCGTGGTTGAGTTGGTGTCTGGCTGAGCAGTAACTCGTCTGTTCACAACATTTCTGAGGGAAACTCCAGAATGTGTCAACTTTCATGGCATTTTCTTGAGAGCCACAGAGGTGCACAGTGCTGGACTTTTGAACACGTTGAAAAATTAGGTGCAACAAATTTATTTATGAAAATAGTTGCAAGATCATTGTTGCGTAATTTAATTATCCTATCATAACTCGTTAAATAAATAGCCACGAAGAGGACAATGAGAAGATCTTTTCAACCCAGGTTTAATCTTGAAAGAGGAGCAGCGTTGAAATACAATCATCCAGATGTTACATGTCACTTCATCTCCAAGGTCTGCTCAAGATGTGTCTTTTTATAACGGTTATCAGACAAAGGCGAGGTCAAGACAACTTTGCTTTCCAGCTTAGGGCCTTGAAGTTTATCAGGTGTGCAGGCTCCGTGCTCCTGCAGGCTCCACTTTGCAAAGACAAAACAACTCTAACACACACACACGGTCCTATAACATTTGACATGAGTAAGCGAAAAACATCCATGACCTTTACATTATTTTCCCCCATCAGTCATTATGGGCATCTCTGACCTGTCTCAAACCCACTGAAATGTTATTTTGTGCATTTCTGACTCATCTCAAGTGAGACCCAAGAGCTGTCCTCTGATGGAAACATTCAGTGCAAATGAAATCACTCTGACGGTTGAAACACTCGTCCATATCTGCTCATCTTCATTTCTAATGTTCTCCTACCAAAGCAAAGTGAACGTAGATGAGAACCATGTGAGTGGCGGTGGACAACAAAATAATGTGAGCTGCTAAACATGAAGCATCCCATGGTCACAAAACAAGGCTGTGATTGTAAAAACTGGCCCACATGGCTCACTGGTGTCTTGTCTGCAAACAGAGTGGAGTGAGAGTTTCAGCACAGTGGGACAACGTTCAGCACAGCTGCCTCACAGCAAGAAGCTCCTGGGTTCGAAACCCGTCTAGGTTCTAACTGTGTAAAGTTGAATGTTGTGAAACTGGTTCATGGTTGCCTGCAGTGAGAATGCAGCTTTTAAGTCTTTCTAACTTTTAAACTGTATAAACGTTTCAAACTAACTCTATAGTTTTACATTTTTTATACTTCCTTCACAGTTTCTTCAACAAAATGTGGACATTTCTGTCTTTTTTTCACTCAGTGTCTCTCACTGCTATGGGAGTATAAACCCTCGCAGAGGTCAAAGGTCAATGTGCTCACCCAAAGTCACACTGACTTCCAATCTACCTTAACTCAGACTAAACAGGAAGTGGAGGCTCGTTTTAACTTCCTGTAAGAACATAAAAAGAACCCTGTGTGACCATCAGAACCTCCTGCTGTTTACACTTTAAATACTTTTTCTGTTTGACTCATAAAAATTTAAAAGCGACTGATTGAGGCTTACCTTTTGGTACGTGTTTCTGCCTGCCTGTCTTACTAGTAGTGCTGTCAAGCACAGGTGTGTGGTTACCGTGGTAACCTCAATGGCAGGATGTTTTTGCAGTTTGAAAATCAAAATGGTGGCCATTTTGTCAGCCTAAATAATTAAACGGTCCGTTTTCAGTCCGGCAGCTGCTTCACTCCAACGTGAAAGAGACAACGGCTTCATTCAGCAGTAGATAGTTTTTTAATCCGAGGCAGCAGAGCTGTTTCTGTTTTCCAGTCTTTGTGTCCACTTCAGGTGACTGTCAAGAACCAACTAGGATTTTATTTACCTTTCTACGGACATGAAATGCTGTTTATCTCCTGACAAACACGTTTCACGCCGTGCTGCTGGCTGATGTTGGAACATGAAGTCGGTTGCCAGGTGCGCCTGGTCGTACCGCAGCAGTTGCATCTCGGAGCTGCAGCGCTCGTGACCTTTATGGTGGAACAGTAACGGGCTCCATATTAGCTCAAAGGGGACGAGATAAATGGACGTGACGGGCTCATGCACGTGTCGCTGCAGACTTCAGTGGCCTGGGGAGCGACGAGGCGCTCGTTCAGCGGGCCTCCGGGGCCGGCTCCCACCAGCCTCGCCACGACTCGGGCTGTGCTCCAGCTCTGTCGACGGGCGAAACAACTGCCTGCTTCACGTTTTGATTACTCTTCTTGCATCGTCAGAATATCGGTATCTAATTTATTCAGAAGGCGTGGAAGTCTATAAGCTTACAGGAGGAAAGAAAACGCCAAGAAATTATTTCTGAAACGGGGGATGTAAAAGGTGCAATCCAAAAACAAACATTTGGGTTAAAGTTAAAGGAACGAAAGGGAGAAGAAGGAAATTCACGCAACTGAGCCGGTCTTTGAGGCCAACAGAGGCTCGTGAACTTGGATAAGTGCACGGAGTGTCAGAAGGTATGAGCATCCAGGCCGTCATCAGAAATGTGCATTTCATGTTTTCCCTTTGGTCGCTGAGCAGTGGATCATGGCTGCTGACCTCCCTGTCCCCCCCCCCTTCCATCATGCAGGCGTGTTAATGTGGCGCCATGTTTTCAGCTCATCCATCAACATCATGCACGCCACATGCGACGCAGGCAGTGACACGCCTGAAGAACTGAGTCCATGTCTGAAGACGGAAGAACGTGACGACGAGTGTCGTTCACATCGCAGGAAGTTCGTTCAGTGCTTTTATTTTGACACTCAACAGATCCCGGGACGGTCCGCTCAGTCGGAGGTGAGAATTGTGCGTCTTCACTTCAGCTTCTGTACTAGAGGCAGGTAAGGCACTCGAGTACAATCCAGCCTGCCCAGCTCAGTTTTCGTACCCGGCCTCCAGCTGCATGAGTGGCGTGATGATCGACAAGAGAAGCAGCCGGGCAGATTTGTTCCTGCAGGCGTCCAGACGACTGAACATTCAGTGCAGATAAACCGATTAGATGAGATGAAACTGTCGTTTTGGAGGAAGAATGAACTTCCTGTGGACGATTCAGCCATTTCTGCAGCATTTTTAGGCAGCGACACCTGCTGTGAAATACGTGAAATTCAAAAACAAAATACTTCAAGAGATGAGAACCTCATCTGCTGTTCTGTCTGCGAGCCTTTTGTTTCTCCTGACTTTGGTCCCAGTCGTGAGCAACATATGACCCGAGGGTCGAAAGTGGCCCTTGATCATTCTCCGTCCATGCCCCAAAAGTCAGATTTGGAAAAAAAAACTGCGTTTTATCAACAAAATGTAAGGAAGTTTAAATTACCATATTTTTTGCCATATATTTTGCACCTTTATGCATAAATTTGCAAGTCCTGCGACTCATACACCGAAACGACTAATAAACAACTTTTGTCCCATATTTCAAAACCAATTTTTGACTGAGATCTGACGATTTCATTCATTCTGACGTGAAAAATATTAAACACTACCATTTGCAGCTGCTAGAGGGCCTGTAGCTACTTCGATCCACAAAATAAAGTCACTGCCGGCTGCGTAGAGTTTGCTCTATGACGCAGCTCTATCACATGCTGAGTCCACCTTGTATTTTGTGTATTTATTAAAATTAACACAATTACTTTTGCCGTCCAGCAAACAGCGCTTGTATTAATTTAATTGGTAAGTTTGACGGAAAAAGATATTGACGAAAAGTGACGTTTCTGAACAGTTGGTCCTCCAGTGACAGTCAACAGAAAAGTTTGTAAGAAACTCTACTTACCCAGCACCAGGTGCAATTACCTAGATCAACTACATAATATGTGACCACACCCTTCGTGCAATTACCTGCAGGGTTGGACAAATCCAGACACCTGTGCCACCATAAACACAACAGCCATTTTGACTTTTGCAGGGCCCTCGAGCCTTATGGCAAACCGAGTGACTCATTAATAGTTAAAAGTGGCTATTAATGAGACACTTGGCTTGCCATACCAAACCACCTTCGTCTTGCAAACGTCAAATCAGCTGCATTTCACCGCCGGGAGAAACGCAGCTGCTTTGACCATTAAAGTGCATTTATTAAGGAAAAGTTACACTGAGACACAACTTTACTATATCGACTTACACGGTGAATCAATTTATTTATGTTTTTTTTTACATTTTATAAGACATTTTTCAACTGATGGTACACGTCTTGGACAAACACTGAAATATTTAGACTAAGAAAAACTTTTGAAGTTGTGTTTTCAGAACTAGACTAAACCTTCAACTCCAAAAAGCAAAAGTATAAAAACGAATATTTAACATGTTGTAGAGCCATTTTACAGAAAGCTTGCCTAGATTACCAGATTATCCGTCTAAAAGGAAATTTAATGGCCAGTTCTCTTTATGGACCTTCGACCGCTTATGATGTCACACTATCTTCAAATTATCAGCTGAAGGGTTACACCTTTAGCATCTTTAGAGTCCTTACAGAAAGTTTTGTAACTTTATGGAATAATTAACGTTGTATCGTCTGCAGTCTTCGGTCTTGGTGTGTAAGGTGTTGGAGACAGCTTCTTTCTCTCAGCTGTGATAGTTGACGACTTGCCTGCTTCTCTTTCTTAAAAATCAGACACTAAAAAGTTTATAGTTGTATTTTTTAAACATTTTGCTCAAAGTTTAGCTCACTCCATAGAAAAGTTGCAATAAAAGACACTTATTTAGATGAACTTGTGTTGTCTGATCACAGAAACATGAAATTAAAAATAAAGAGAACTCGTTTTTAAAACTGTTTTTAATAAAATGTCATATGTAAACAGAGAAGCAGATGATTAAAGGTCGCTAAAGGTCAAATAATTGACTTTTTTTTTTTTACTTTACAAGATAAATGTTTATTCCCAAACACATGGAAAGACCAGCTGTTGGCAAATAATCTGCTCCTGAAAACAAAGAACTTTCAGATTAAATGGGAGTTTTTAAAACAGAACTCGGCATAAATCTTTATATTAAAGGTAGTTTACGGAGAAAATTATCAGATTAAATGATTTATTGAGCTGATAAAAAGAACAATTTGAGTTTATGAAATAATTTATTTTGAAGCTGAACTAATTCCACTCAAAAACGGCACGACTTTAAAAGATTTAGCTGGTTATTCAGGGTTTAGGCTGCAGCAGAAATCAGCCTCAAGTTTAAATTTATTCTTAAAACACCTTCTGAAACATTTGTCCATAATTCTCTGCAGACTTCCCACTGAGAGAAGAGCTGAAGAGACTTTGTTACTTCCTGTCTACATGTGTTGCTTCCTCCTGACATCAGCTGCACAGTGACCTTTTTGAGGCTTTTTGTTTACCTCAAAGCAGCCGAAGGTGTCCAAAGATGTTGGAATTGCTAACGGATAAGCTGAAGGTGTCGTGTCGGATGAGGTGTTTGCTTCACCTGCAGCCCCTCACCTGCCAAAAACACAGGAAGCTGCTGAAGGAATTCACTAAAATCTGTTTTAAAAGTAAGACACAGAGCAGTAGATAAAAGCTAAACTGTTGCTAAATGTCTAAAGTTAACAAAACATTACCTAAAAACTTAAATCAGCAAAAAAAAAAAGCTAACAGCAACAATTAGCTAAATTAAAATCCATAATCGGCAAGCTGAAAGCTAAAACCAGTTAAATTATCCTAACCTGAAATTAAAACTGCAGCTAATGTTTGTAAAACAGCTGCTACACGCTAAAATGAGCAGAATACTACCTAAAATGTTAAATTGGCCAAACTACAGCTAAAAACTAAATTTAGCATAACTTTAGCTGAAAGCTAAAATTTGCAAAACTGTTGCTAAATGCTAAAATTGGGGAAAAAAACTGTTTAAAAGTAAACAGCACCTAGAAGCTAAACGGGTTAAACAACAGCTAAACGCAGAAATAATCAAAACAGCAGCTAAAAACAATAAAATGTTAATAAAAGCTAATAGAAGCCAACTTGCTGATTTTGGAATATTGATCTTAAAGGAATTAAACGGTGTATTTCTGCGGGAAAGCCTTTTCTAACCATAATTAAAATAAAATAAGTTTTAAATACTAAAAGTCCCACTATTCTTCAGCTGAAAGTGTTCATGCAAAAAGGTCAGACATAAAATCAGTGCAATGACAGAAAGTTTCAGCTCCTCTGACCCGTCAGGGACACGATGAGAAGATGATGGTTTGAAGATGCAGGAATTATTTTTGATTTAAAATCTTCTCTTCTGCTTCAGTTACTTCCGTCTTTACGTGTTACATTTGTTCTCTCCTCCTTGTTGCTTTAAAAAATGACGCCCTGCTTCAAAGGAAATGACAGAAATCCTGCAGAGCAGCTGGATCAGCACGCACGTCGCGTGCACGTCAACGCGCTCACCCCCTCCACACCTGAAACATCCAGGATGCTTGTATCTTTGCAGGGGCTCATGCATCCAAATGAAACTGAAGTTCTTCATTGTTTTGTAGACGAGAGATGATCTCCAGCGCTGGGTCGGTGCTGGACGGTGTCGGAACAGTGCCCCCTGGTGGCTGCAGGGGGGTCCAGCTGCATCTGATTTGCTGCTCCTAGTTTGACGGGCTCTTTAATTTATTTCTATTTGAAGTAAAGATGACAAGATGCTTCACAGCTCAACCTGCAGGTGTAATTTAAAAACATGAAGCTGAGTTTAAATGTGAAATCAGTGGAGGTGTGTTGTGTGAACACTGAACAGCAAGTCTTTTTCTTCCTGCCCCCCTCCCCTCAGGCTCCAGGAGGCTATGGTTGGAGGTGAGGACCATCATAATCCTGGTTCTGGTCTGGACTCGCTGACGGCACCTAAAGACGACAGAGCTGGACTCTGAGGACCGCTGATCTGTGAGAGATGAGGCTTTCATCCTCGCAACAGATCTTTGTCCCACAGCCTCTCCTCTTCATAAACATGCATGTGCACACAGGGGGTGGGGGTGGAGGGGGGGGGCTCTCTGCTGCTGCTGAGTTTATCTGCAGGTCATTCTCTCAATGCTGCAAAGACTGTTCTCGTTCCAACACCAGGTAAGAACAGCGCCGACATCGATCCGGTTCTTTCAACTTCTGAGACCATCTGAAATGTTTCACGCAGGAGTGGGGTCAGGATTTATCATCAGAAGGCTCAGCCTGAAGATATTTTCAGAAATGTGAAATGGCTGATGCTTGACTTGTTTAGTAGTTGATTCTTAGCGTTTTAAAACCTAGAACAGATTTCAGACAAAAAACACAACAATTAAAAGAAAAAATTTCTGCATGAATTTTAATTTTCTGCTTTTCAACTCGGAGCTTTTGATTTTGGACCTGAACATCTTGGGAACAAACCTTGCAGCCTTTCTCCTCCTCTGGCTGGCATCAACTTGTCCTCCAGTTCTGGAGTTAGTGGGAGAGATCATATCGCTCCAGTTTTAGCTTCTCTCCATTGGCTCCCTGTCAAATCCAGAACTGAATTCAAAATCTTACTTCTAACCTACAAAGCCCTCAACAACCTAGCTCCATCATATATTACAGCTCTTATTGACCCATGTTTTCCTAACAGAGCACTTCACTCTCAGACTGCAGGTTTACTTGTGGTTCCTAGAGTTTCCAAAAGCAGAATGGGAGGAAGGTCTTTCACTTCACTTTATTAAAAGTAGTGGTGGTGATGACAGCACATTCATACAAACTTTAAACATGACAAAATTATTAAAAACAGGATTAAAAATGTGCATTCAAAGCAACATTAAAATACATAAAAACATTACTGTTGCCATTCCTTTTGGTTTTGCACAGTCTGACCAAGGGGTGAATTTGCTGGGACTCCTGAGATGATTGACAGCTCTTTAAACGGTGAATATTTCATCTCTCGTGGGATGACTAAACAATTTGAAAATGGCTCCACAACTTTTTCCCAAACATGATCCAATATGATTGCTGACGGCTTTCCTGCTTGGCATTGTGTCAGCGCACTCCTCCATGATTCAAACCAGCCGAGCACCTGCTTAGATGCTCCCACGAAATTCATTCAACTTTTATTTAGACGGGTAAATCCCATTGAGCCTCGAGGACTCATTTACAAGAGAGACCTGACCTCTTGTGGAACCAACTTCCAGTTTTTGTCCAGTTTAAAGACTGGGCTTAAGACTTTCCTTTTTGATAAATCCTATAGTTAGGGTTGGATTTGGCTTCCTTAGTTCTACTGCTATGGGCTTAGACTGCTGGAGGACAACATTTCCTCACTCTGCTGCTGTCTTTACTTGCTCTCTCCCAGTTTGTGTTTAATATTCATACCATTAACAGGTGATGCAATGCTGCATCATGCAGAAAAATACCAGTTTATTTTATTCTTAACAACATAATAAATGTTTGTAGAAACTTATCAATCCCCCAGCATTGACTCAACAACATTCTAGTTATATCGCCATGTTGGTCGAGGAGCGTTCCTGCTTTAACAGTAACCGCCTGTTTTTGGGGGTATATTCAGATCCTGATGTGCCAGATGTGTGGGGGAGAATCTGCCAGGTATGTGTGGAGTGGAGCCAGAAGGGAATTAAATTAAGACATTTTTCAAGAGTCAACCCGACAGTTACTGCTCGCAAAATGTCACTAAACACTTCAAGCTGTGACACACCACAAATGTCAACAATAACAACAACAAAAAAATCGACTGTGGCTCAGTGAGTGTGCTAGTGAGCCGCCAAACGACGGTGGCAACAGCTGAGTGTTTATCACTCTCCAAGCCAGCAACACATTGGATTGGCACGGTGAGCAAACTTGGCTGTGCTGCACCTCGCTGCTGCCACGGGAACAGCCGGGGGGAAGCGATCGATGGAGATGGAGAGGCAGGGAGGGAAACGTTGGGAGGCACGGCGTCTGACTGCAGGTTTATCTGCATAAAGTCCGAGTCATTTCCTTTTTATACTGGCCTGTTGCTATTAGAGACAGTTTTACACTCGTCTATAATCCAACATGGCCGATGTCTCGCAGTAAACGTTTCCTGCAGTTTTTGTGTCAAACAGACAAATTAAAGCTTAGACTCATCCAGAAGACCTCCTGTGTGACGATTAAATATTTTCTGATACGACTTCAGTGATGCTCAGGGTGCAACATTTTACTGATCTGATCACTGCTGTCTTTACAAAAGGATGGATGGATGGATGGATGGATGGATGGATGGATGGAT
>NC_056513.1:8099335-8104598 GCF_014905685.2 Nematolebias whitei | reverse complement strand
TACATACATACATACATACATACATACATACATACATACATACATACATACATACATACATACATATATAAAAAATATATATATGAACCAATCAATGGTGTGAACTGAGAAACAAATTTATGAGAGCTTATGACACAAGATGTTATGATCCCGTGTCAGAAGCTTTAGACAGGTCTAAGAAAAGTGCAGCATCCAGTGTTTCATTGTCATTATAAACCTGTTTTCACTTTTGACACCAAGGAACAAACTGGAGAACCTCTGAAGGTGAGTCAGGTTTTGTAGCCTAAATAGAAAAAAGAAAAACATTTAAATTTATTGTGCCAACCTTTTGTTTCTCTGAACAGCCCCAGAGTTTTTTTTTTTTTTTTTTTTTTGCAGGCTCTTAGTTTAGTTTCTGTATCTCTAGAGCTTCACAGCTGTTCTTAACTTCTCCTTTGGATTGCAGCTTTGAACGTTCCGTTACACAAACTACACTGAGGATAACAAAGTCCATGCTCAATAATCCAGGTATACAATCCAACATTTTTCAGTCAGGTCAGAAGAAAAAAAAAGTGTCCAAATCTACCTTTCTTGACTTCTAAAGTATATTCCTTAATCATAAAGTTGTGGTCAGCTGCTTGGCAACAAACGTCTCATTTTCACAAGTTGGCTGCACAATTCACCGCACACGCACACTGCAGCTGAAAATGAACATTTTTCTCCCCGTTTCGAGTCTCCAACAGCGGCAGCCCGGTGAGAAACTGGATCTGAGCATGTTTTCTGCACCGGCTCTCAGAATACGCTCCACTGCATGAGCTCAAGTTGTTTCCATTCGCAGCCAGGATTAGTTACAACGTCGCTCCATCATCTCAGAGCACAACTTTAAATTTGTCACACGACTTGTTGCAGGAAAATTTTGACTTTGTGAGGACGTTTGTTTTACACCTCGCTTGATTCAGCGCCCAGTCCGACATAAATTACAAACATTGCATTCTGTACCGTGAATCTCTTTTATGAGAAAACCTGAACGACTGAACGGTGCTGCTGCTTTACCAGATTAATGAAGTCATCAAATGTGGCATATTTCATGTGTGAAAGAGACAGAGGACAACCCAAGAGCACAGAGGAGCCATGTAAATTACAGTATGCACGCACAGAGCACTTGACGAGCAGATTTGAAGGTGTCCTCGTCAAAGCAACAGCCTGCAGAAGCTCCGTGGTACCAGGCATCAATCCCTGCTGTCTCTAATGGCTGCAGCTCCATCATCAATGTGCACTGCAATAGTCCCTCGCTACTTCGCGGTTGGACTTTCGCGGATTCGCTCTTTCGCAGTTTTTCAAAGTAAGATTGTACATGAGAAGAAAAAAAATTGTACACAACACACGATTGTCAACTTTAATATGTGATTGGGACAGTACAGGATACAGTAAAAGATTAACAAAAAAAAAAAAATCTTCAGAAAGGTGCCACCATTAAGTAGTTCTCTCAATAAGCCTAAACTGTTTCGCCGCTCAAAACGACTACATTTCCCAGAAGCCAACAGTGTTCCGCCCAGAAGCCCCGTTGCCTTCTGCTGAAATGGAAGGAAAGTTTTGATCTGATCCGAAAAAGTTCGGTCCTGATTCATGCAGTGACTTCAACGTCCAGCGGATGCAGAGAGCCGCACAGAACTGACCGGGAACAGGACCAGAACCAGACCCCCAGACTCATCGGTGAATCTGAGTGCCGCCCACCGGCCCTTCCGAGCGGGGAGGTCTCTCCGCCCACTGGGACTTTTTTCATCTGGATTTCGTCCGAAGGTCCGGCTCCCTCCAAAAGTGTTTGGTGCTCAAGGGCTGCAGAGAACCAACCAGAACTGGCAGGGAAGGTCTGCCGAGCCAAACCAGTACAGAGCCGCTGTTCTGCAGAGCTGTGAGTAATATGTTGCAGTACTACACAGTACATATACGCATGTTGTTAAAATGATGTAGGTTTAAGAGTTTAGAACATTGCAAGAGAGTGGGAAGAGTTTCTAAAGCCTTTATATATATATATCAAATATACATAATGTCCCTACTTTGCAGATTTTCACTTATTGCCCGGGGGTTCTAGAACGTTATCCCCATAATAAACGAGGGACTACTTTAATTCATTACAGGGCCTGATGGGTTTGATTGTATTTTATTAGTGTGCAGCACAGAAGCACAAATAAAATACACTACAATCACTGCAGAGTTAGAATCTGCAGCTTTCAGGAAGAAGAATGAACTGAAAGTACGTTTTTCTCTATTTTTAACTCTTTTTGTTGGATTTTTTTTTGTTGTTTGTTTGAGGGCTGCATTTCTTTTCCGTTTTCACACCGGCTCTCCAGATGTGGTATCAAACAGCCGCCGCATTCTCCTTCCTGCTTCCTGCCAAGCTCTCCGTTTGATTGGAGCTGCTGCACGTCACAGCGCTCGTGTTCAAACAGTCCCTTTCGGCTCGAGTTCAGGAAGAGGAGAAAATGACGACTCTGCATTTCAGTTGGAACTTCTCAGAGCGGCGTTACGCCTGACTGAGGATGAGGAACTACAAGTGCAGTCGTGAAGGGAAGTGCAGGATGACCAGCCGGCCTCCTGGTCAGAGCTTTCTGAACGTTACTTTACTTCAGACGAGCTTCAGAGTCGCTGAAACATTCATGAACATTTCCTTTGCTTGAAAATCTGCCTCCAGTGCACAAAGGGGCGACTCGATAAATCAATCCCAAACTGCGGCCGGGGCAGCGGACACGGTTAAAACAATAAAATTCCACTTGAGTTCTGTATTGATTTTAATCCAGCGGTCCTCCTTTAATCAATCATCTTTCAGCAGCGTTAATTCCCCGTTTCTTTGTTGCACGAGGCGGTCAGCTGCGCAACGGGGACGGCTGCGTTTCTTGTGCAGAGGCGGCCCAACAAACTATTTCATAATGCTCCTTATTGATCCTCTTGGAATTAAAACCAAAATGTGTCTTAATAACCTCACTCAGTTTGCAGACAAGCTGGGATTGAGAAAATATTAAAACATTGATTTTTTTTTCCCTTCTCTCCAGTTCACTTGATTTCCAGAACATCAGCCACTTTTAGAGTTGGTGGATGTTTTTGTTCCCGAGTCGCGGTCGAAGAGAACAAGATGAGGGAACCTCTCCATGACTGTTCCATTCATGGATCTTTTTCGACTATTTCAGCTACCATGTAGCTGTTTTATGCTAATTTAGGCTTTTTCAGCAAATGCCACAGTTTTTGCATTCATTTGAACTTTTTTCAGCCTAATTCAGCAAAATTGTGCTCCACTTTCTTCTTGTAATTTCAGCTTTTGCTTTGGCTACTTCCACTTTGGCCACTTCCAATTGGGCTTAATGTAATTTAGTTTTTCCAAATGTTTTTCCATTTTTTCAAATGTGATTCCGGCCACTTCTGCTTCAGCCACTTCAGCTTTAAAATGTTGTGTTTTTTTCAAATGAAATTTCATTTTTTGAAATGTAATTCTATTTTTTCAAATGTTGTTCATGTACACCTCAGGGCCACAGTACAAACTCTTACTAAATATTCCAATAATTTACCACCAACTGTCCTTTAAAGATCTGACAAAACACCAAACGTGCATTTAATTGGATAAAAACTATTTTCTACAATAATTTAAAAGGAACACATTTCAAAACTGGTGTAAATTTTAACTAGACAGATTAATTCCATTATGTGTATATTTTCTCAATGCAAAAAGGGGAGTTGGACACACCCTCCAACCAACCATCAGTCCGTCTGTCTGTCCATCCACGCTGTGAACGTGATAACTTCAAAAGTAAGTGAGGTGCCGACTTTCATTTTAAAGTGTGGCTCCATCTACGCATAAGAAAGGTCACATTAGAAACAGGGTTGTTACGTTAAGATCCAAGATGGATACATACATTTACATATACCACATAATATATGGTATATGTAAACCAACCACAGTTATCATTTGAGTAAACTACGCTTTTTATATTGCTTAAAGTTATAGTTTCCTGAAATGATTGGGGTGGCTGAAGATGAATCTTTGGTGACCAAGTCCCCCAAAATGGCCACCCCTCGACTCTCCCTCTGTGCTTGGTGGACTCTTCAAGTGCTTCAGCGACAGGTTCTTTGTGTTTGACCACTAACCTGCTCAAAGCTACAGATGGAAATAAGCCCTCAGAGCAAAATCTGCCACATTTACATATTAACCCTTTGTTCATTAATGAGCTCTGTCCCTTTTTACACAAATAAATTAAATTTGATGCAAGAGAAATTAGGCACAACTGCTTTAATCACAGCAGGATAAATTGGTCTCTTCATCGTGTCACACTTGAATAAAAATAAATTAGAGCAGATCTCTTTGTTTTAGGAACTGACCCCTCCAGCTAGAAAATGAACCGAGCATTAAACACTGACTGTTTCATTAATAAGTCAAAGATACAAACATAAACATCTGACCTAAATGAAACATAATGCACTGAACGGAGCGTGTATGAAAGAAAAACTATGATTAAGCTCCATACATTTGCTTTCTTTTAAGATCTACACTTACAGTTTAACTGTCTTTGTCACAATTGTATGTCGTTTTATTTTTATTTTGTTTAATGCATGAATCTTTTTTATTAAGTGCTTTTATTTGCCCATTACCGGTACTTTGCTGCAGATACACTGAAGTTTCTCCACTGAAGGACAAAGATAAAATAAAAAAAAATTTCTACTTAGAACTGTTTCCATCTCTCCTTCAATAAAGCAACATACAGTTTTAATAGCAATCATTTTAAATTAAATTATTAAAATAAATTAAATGACTGGAGATCGGGATAAATCTTGGGCTTTGTCAGAAATACATTTATCTGCCATCGTACATCAGTCAGTTTAAAGTGCTTTAGGTGAGGAACACAGAACATTATTTCACTCATCAGCACCTCGTTATGGCAGAATGAAAAACAAACGTGTGGTGGAAGAACACGGTGTGGCTCTAATCCTGGACTGATTCAGGCCACGGGGAAGTTATTATTGGCCTGCAGTTTGGAGCAAATAGCTCTTCCACTAGAAGAAATGAGGCACCTGAAAGCCTTTTCTTTTTCCAGCTGCATATTAATGAAATCTGAGGCTCCTGTGAGGATTTACAGCAGTGAATATGAAATGTACCTTTTATAGAATTAATAAACATAATTAGGTTGTGAAAGTTTCTTTCATGCATGTACCAAATAAATCAAGTCTTAAAAAAGAAAAAGCTAGAATGTAAAAAAAACAACAGCTACTCGTATATATATGTACCGGTATATTTGTG
>NC_056513.1:8094465-8099235 GCF_014905685.2 Nematolebias whitei | reverse complement strand
TGGATGGATGGATGGATGGATGGATGGATGGATGGATGGATGGATGGATGGAGCCAGAAGGGAATTAAATTAACATTTTTCCAGAGTCAACCCGACAGCTACAGCTCGCAAAATGTCACTAAACACTTCAAGCTGTGACGCACCACAAATGTCAAGAACAGCAACAATAAAAATGGACCGTGGCTCCGTGAAGAAATCTGATGTCTCGTTGCCGCCTGCAGAAGTGAGGAGGCAACGAGACATGAGAAGGAAACCGACTCATCGGAACCGTGAGCTGTAAATATGCAGATCCAGATGTTGACACCAGCACTGGTGTGAGGTCGGCTCCATACTTTCGGTTGTTTCTCTGCTTTCAGCTCGTTGCTCAGAACATAAACAAAAGGAGAAATGTGTTTTTATTATTATTTTATTTGAGTAAAAATAAAACCAGCAAGAAATGTAAAAAAAATTTTAACACTTTCATTTGTACCTATTTATTTTTATAAATTCAGTTAGTTGTAAATGTTTTACTGTTTATTCAGCATTGAAAACTTTCTGCCTCTTTTTAGCTAATGCTTGGGTACTTGTGTTCTGCTTCTTTTAGCTTGTGGTTCTTTTAGCTTGGGTTCTACATATTTTAGCTTGTGTTCTGCTTCTTTTAGCTTGTGTTCTGCCTCTTTTAACTTCTGTTCTGCCTCTTTTAGCTTGTGTTCTGCTTTTTTTTACCTTGTGTTCTGCTTCTTTTTGCTTGTGTTTTTCTTCCTTTAGCTTTTGGTACTTTTAGCTTGTGTTCTGCTTCTTTTAGCTTGTGTTCTGCTTTTTTAGCTTGTGTTCTGCTTTTTTTAGCTTGTGTTCTGCTTCTTTTAGCTTGTGTTTTTCTTCCTTTAGCTTTTGGTTCTTTTAGCTTGGGTTCTGCTTCTTTTAATTTCGGTTCTGCTTCTTTTAGCTTCTGTTCTGCTTCTTTTAGCTTGTGTTTTTCTTCTTTTAGCTTGTGTTCTGCTTCTTTTGGCTTGTGTTCTGCTTCTTTTAGCTTCTGTTCTGTTTCTTATAGCTTGTGTGTTTCTTCTTTTAGCTTCTGTTCTGCTTCTTATAGCTTGTGTGTTTCTTCTTTTAGTTTGTGTTCTGCTTTTTACAGATTATGTTTTAGCTCGTGATACTTTTAGCTTGAATTCTACTTATTTTAGCTTGTGTTCTGCTTCCTTTAGCTTGTATTTAGCTTGTTCTATCTAGAGCCCCTGAGTTTCAGCTCCTTCAGCAGTCATTCGGCTCTGTGTTTTCACATCAGTGACATGTTTCGGGTTTTAAAATGTCAATAATCAGCTGATGAGCGATGGGAAGACAAACTGGAAGGTTTGATCATCCAGAACTCGCTCCGTCTTCAGGACGTCGATGGTCAAACGTCACGCTGCTCTCCTCCTCGTGAAGCTCTCCGTCTTTCTTTGGTTTTTCACGTTTCACAGGATCTCCCCTCCGTTATGCTGGCTGACGTCAGATTACAGATTACAAACAGAAACGATCACCAGTTTCTGACCTGGAAGATCTGAATTATCGTGAGAATCTTTCATCCCTGTTTATCAGGAGAAATTAACGATGAGTTTAATAAAATATAAAGCTGACAAATTAAATAAATGTGTGTGTTAGGAGTAGACAGGATGAGGTGACCCCTTTTTTTTTGGGGGGGGGGGGGCGTATTTATTTTATTTTTAGCTTCAATAAACCGAGACAAATGAACCGTATAACAAAATAATCTGCGTTGAAACTGTCGAGGAGCTCCGCTCTCTGACCCTGATCAAACTGGATCATGTCAGACCTGGTCCTGGACTCCCCAGGGTAAAATCCGACCCCCATCTGGTCCGGGTTCTACAGGTTTGGGACCAAACTGTGGACCCAAAGTGCTATGAGCTCTCTCTGTTTGGATGTTGATTTACACTAGATGGCAGCTTTACACAGTCAGCCGGACCGAGCTGCCATCATGTGCTTTATTTTTATTTATTTTATTTCCAACACATCTGAGCTGAGATCACAACCAAGTCCACCTTTTCAAAATAATGTGAAGTTTTATTTCTTTAAAGGTACAGATTCTCTTCCAGGTGGGGGCTTTATTAACATCGCTGGGCTTCTTTCTGTTGGGTGGTGTTATTGAAATCATTCGAGGCTCAGCTCAGCTCAGCTCGGAGGATTAGCATCAAATTACTGCGATGAAAAATCAAAGCTGCGTTCAGAACCGGGCTCGGACTCCTCTCACCTGTGAAGCGGATCGCTCCACCTTCTGCTCATTGTCTGAAGACAGAAAAAGGTGGTGCATGCAGGGAAGAGTGTCCTTCAGATCTCTGACCAAGCTGTGAGAACTCTTCTTTCTGCCATGGGCAACAGCGTGTCGACAATCTCAGCGCTGCAGAGAGGAGCCCAGCCGGGCTTTCGCCGACTCCAGAACCCTCAGAAAGGTCAGTGACCCCGAGCTGAAACACGACGCAGACTTCCTGCAGGGGAGACCAGTCAATGCAGAGTTTGTACTCGGAGCAGAAATTTCATGCTGAGCTGATCCTTTTTGTCCCTGAGCTCCTGCCGTCCAGTGGTGCTGAAGAACAGCTCCCGGAGATGGCTGCAGGAGGCCGGGCCTGCTGCTGGATCAGATGGTTCGCGGCAGAAGCAGACCAGGACCAGGAGTTTTGTCTCGTAGGCAAATAGTTTGAGGGGAACGTCAAAGAATGTGCTGCTGATCCGGTCTGGTCAGACGCTGCTCTGCGTGAAGTTTGCTGTAACGAAGCATTCACTCTATTGTCATCCATTTTTCTTCACTACGTTTTCCGGAGCGATTCTCATCCCACAGTTGTTAAGTTCAATAAAATCATAAATCAAAACGTTCAGCTCTTTCAGGACAATCCTGCTATGATGTTTGGTATTGGTGCAACTTAAGCTTTTTTGAAATATTTAGCCTTTTCTGACATTTTTTGTCCTCATGGAAAATCAAATCTTTAGATCTGTTTACATTTTACTGCTCATTTCACATTTTCTTCCAGTTCATCTTCTTTCAGCTTCTTTGTGCAAATTTAAACTTTTTCAGCTACTTTCAGCTAATTTCAACAGTTTTTTTTCCAGATGTTTCGTGTTCCTTTCAGATATTTTCTGCTCACTACACAATTTTTGTGCTTCTTCTAACTTCTTTCTGCTCATTTCAGTTT
Organism: Nematolebias whitei; assembly: GCF_014905685.2. Lineage (NCBI taxonomy): Eukaryota > Metazoa > Chordata > Actinopteri > Cyprinodontiformes > Rivulidae > Nematolebias > Nematolebias whitei. The sequence goes on along the minus strand of NC_056513.1, from coordinate 8,096,074 downwards.
GTTAGGTTCCTTTCAGCTTACTTCTGTAAGTTTCAGCTTTTTCTAATACTTCAGCTACTGTATACTTTACAGCTGTTTTTTGCTAATTTTAGCTTTTTTCATCAATTTTCACATTTTTCACAGTCATTTAAACTTTTTTTAACTTAAATCAGCAAAATTTATTCTCTCCAATTCCTTGTAATTTCAGCTTTTGTATGCGTTTTTAGCTACTTTTCAGCTGTTTTATTTTATTATTATTTTTTGGCTAATTTCAGATTTTATTAGAAATTTTTCCCTTTTTTGTGCTTATTTCTGCTTCTTTGGGCAAATATGTTACTTCTGTTTTTTGTGCAAATTTAAACTTGTTCTTCTTTTTCAACTAGCGTTTTAGCATTTATAGCAAATTTCAGCTGTTTGCAGCTATATTCCACTTTTTGTGCTCATTTCTGCTTTTTTCAGCAAACGTGTTTCTTTTTTCTTTCTTCTGCTAATTTAATGTTGTGCTACCTTTTCAGCTACTTTTTTAGCATTTTTAGATGATTTCAGCTGTGTTCAGATAATCTTTTTTCATGAAAATTTCTGCTACTTTCATCCTAATTAACTTCTTTCTGCTAATTTCAGCTTGTTGTGCTTCTTTCATCTTATTTCTGCTAGTTTCAGCTTTTTCTGCTATTTCATCTACTTTTTAGTTGTTGTGCTAAATTTAGCTTTTTCAGCTACTTCCAAATTTATCAGCTCCTTCCACTTCCTCCTGGTAATTCAAGCTTTCTTCTGCCTTTCCAGCTACTTTTCAGCAATTGTTTTGCTAATTTCAGCTTTTTTAGCTAATTTCCCTTTTATCTTCTCGTTTCTGCTTATTTAAACTTAATTCAGTAAATGTGTTCTTTCTGCTTTCTTCTGCTAACTTAGGCTTGTTCTTCCATTTCATATACATTTCGGTATTTGTTTCATTCATTTCAGCTGTTTTTCAGCAAGTTCTTCAGCAATAACAACTTGATGATCTAAAATGGTAACAAAGCTTCGTCAGGCAGACTCTCCCCCGCCTACATTCTGCTCTGTGTGATCTGATCACGTAAAAAAATGAAGTCCTCTTTCCTGACACCCCTCCCCACCCCACATCCTAACCCCAGTGCTTCATCCAAGATGAAAGTGGGGGCCCCTGGGGGACATTTCAGTGAAATAACCAACAGACGTTTGGCCTGTTGGCGTCCTCTCCAGGCAGGAACACAAGAACAAATGTCAGGCAGGGCTGGGGTGGGGGCTAGGCGGCATGTGAGACAAGAGGTTATTTAACCAGGTTGCCTTGACAACCACCCAGGATGTGTGCAACAGTTCCCATGGCGACGGTTGCCAGAGCTCACACTCGGCAGGAGGCTGGGATGAGGAGCAGGTGACGTCGCCGGAAGATGCTTCAGCTCAGACGCTGCTCACTGATTGGTCGGATGTGGAGCGCAGATATCTGAGGTCAGAGCTCCGCTGAGGCGAGAACAAGTTCAATCAGTCATGTAGGCACACACACACACACCCACACACACACACACACACACCCCTCCACCCCCCACAGCTTCTGCAGAACATTAATCTGCTTTCAGATGAAAAACATGCTGACTCAGCTTCATGGGATGATGTG
>NC_056513.1:8075597-8094365 GCF_014905685.2 Nematolebias whitei | reverse complement strand
ATCTAATTTTTGAAGCAAAGCTTAGATCGTCTGTTCACCGTCAGTGGATTTTTATTATAGTTACCAAACCCTCGTTTTTTTTTTTTATCACTGTTTAGTTTTTGTACAGAAACTTTTATATAAATATGACCGGACTCTTTTACAAAGCTCAAGTTGACCTGAGAGGTTTCCACCTTTTTGTTACTGAAAGATGAGCGGTGAACGAGGCGTTCCTTTGAGAAGCTGTGAATCTGTGGCGGTAAGAGGTGCCAGCTGCTCTCACTGAGAGGCAAACGGGTCAAACGGGGGATTACAGGTGGGATTAGAGGCTTCCTGCGGTTTTCTCTGGGGGGAGCTCCTGATTTCACTCAGAAATTAATCATGTAGACTGTAACTCCGTCAGTTTTAGTAATTGAGCTAAAGCTTGGTGCAGGAGTGGCTGAGAGTCATTCCCAACATTTACTCCGAGTACCCAGGCTTCTTGGAGTTCTTAGTAGTAGGGCTGGAGGGAACGGCCTCAATGGTCTGGTTCTGGTGTTGGATTTCTTTATGGTTTGACTCTCATGAACACCATGTTGGAACATAAGGGTGTTCATGAGTGCACGTGGCATCAGAGACTCTCGATCAGCTCCCAGGAGATTCTGGAAACCATCGAGCTGAAACGGGGAAAGCAGCACTTTATCAACACTGTGCACCGTGGAGGTGGGGGCTGTTGACCTCATGCAGTGATGCTGGACCTTCTCGACCCACCAACACGTCTTCTATGGAGGGAGCTGTCGGGGGACACAGAGGTTGGTCTGTTTAGAGCCAAGGCTGAGGCTGCAGAGGTCTGGGGGTGGATGAGGTTCAGAGTCCCTCCAGGATCTGCTGGACTGTCTATGGAGACGTCTGTGCAACACTGGATACCTCGAGCGGTGTCGTCCCTCAGAGTCTCCATCAGTTTGGAAGAACTTGTTTTCACTTTTACATCAATCAGTTATTTTCATCTTTCTCAAATCTGTTAGCACGTTGTTTACAGCCAGAGTGGAGGAACGTGTGCACCAGGGGCGATTCTAGACCCTGACCTTTAGGGGTGCTCAGCCCCCAGTGCTGAATGGCAGTTGGCTTGAACAACATGGTGGCCATTGGCGTCAGAAGCATTTGTAATGTGGGGGGCACGCTGGCGGTGGGGGGTCCGGGGTTCCTCCCGTATAGATCTTTGAATAAAGTAGATGCCATTTCCTGCATTCTGGTGCATTTTAATGTGTTGTCAAACATCTTCGTTTACATATGTAAACACTTGATTCAATAACTATTTTAGAGAGCATGGCACAAGAAGAAGTAGCCTGACCAACAGCTCTCCTTGTGAATAGAGCACTCTAAAAAAATTAAAACTAAAAAATTAAAATACAGACGCGCTAGCTAAGATGCTACAGACGTAGCGCTCCGCTTTACATTGCACAACCTAATAAACGCTTTGTACAAAATCCGTTTAGTGTTAAATGATCATAACAAAGACTAAACGTATGCAACCAGAAGTTGCAGCATATATCTACACATTAAACACACAAAACAAAGGACAACTAGCTTTAAGCATTAACCTTAATGTAATTATGACAGGAAATGGAGGATTTACCTGCAGTTGCCTTCGTACAGATGAACATGTGGTACTTCCTGTTTATAACTTTTGTAATCAGCTGCTCATGAGGTCACACGCCGGCCTTATCATCTTTTACATCTTTCCAACCTTTGTTAATTTTTTTTAATGGAATAAACTATATTCCACCTCTAAACATTCAGGGTAACACGTGTCTGAGTTGCACGTTCTCCGCTGACGACGTTGAACCATTTGTTTCTGATGATTTTTCACGAAATCCCTCTGACTGCGAAGCAAAACCCCGACAATGTTTTTGGAGGAACATGGGGCGGAGCTTCTGCAGGGAAGGGGCGTTTACCTTCGGAATGAATTGAGATTGCTGATTGGTCAGTTGCTGACATGCCTACTGGATTGATTGGCAGGTGGTGTCGAGGATCCGATTCGTGCAGAAAAAAAAAATAATCATGGATTTTATTGTCATCATTTATTCCAAATTTATTCAATATTTTGGTGAAACTAACGTTTGAGAACAGAGTTTCCTTACAAGATCCTAATAATGGTTTCTTTATTTTCCAGGGGTGCTGAGTTAAAATTTTGCTGTTTTTGAGCACCCCCCAAAAAAGAGGTTAAAATCTCCACTGGTGTGCACGTCTGACTGGGAGCGTCTCTGCTCACGTGGACAAGAACGACCGATGAAATTCTTTATTATTTCACTTCATATCAAACACAACGTGCTCGGTCGATTGTGCTTAACGTTCATTTAAAGTTTCTGCAGCACAAGTTGAAGTTTGGCATCACTTCTTGAAGACATTACCTCTTCTGCTTCATCTAATGAGCTTTGGAGGAGGAAACTTTTAGTCATGTGAACTTTGGACCATCAACACTAAGTGCAGGCAGTCTTTCGGGAACGATCATTAAAGTAAATCGTTCTCTATTTGTTTTGAAATTAAGGGACTGTGGACCATAATTCAAAAGCTGCACAGCAGAACGGAGACGTGACACTAACAGTTATTCCCTAGAAAGGTTTCAGGAAGCGTTTGCTGCACCTCTCTCTGCAGGCCGTCAGTCCTGGGGGGATGCAGGCTCCGTTAAGGCAGCAGCGTGTCTTTGTGGATGTGAATAAAAAGCTGTCCAGGTTGCAGCACGTGTCGTCTTCACGCCGACGACAGACAGGTGCAGAGCTCAGTGTGAGCAGCCTCGGGGTGTTTGGATGATGATGGATCGTCTCTCGCCTGAAAACAGCTTGTTCCCCCAACACTCGTCTGATTCATGGATCATCAGACACGCCGCCCGACGTTGATGAAGTGCTGCGTTTTATTATTCCTCTGAACGTGAAACTCTGATAAATGTTTACTTTGAAGACAGTATTTGTCTTCCTCCCTTCATTTGACCAGCTCTGGATGCAAACACGTTGCTGGTGCTCAGAAACGTCCCTCCATAAAGATGAGGCCTGTTCCCACACACCATGACAGATGTGTGTTTTAGTGGTGTTTAATGGAGAAAAACGAGCCGCCGGTGGGTGTTTTCTGCAGCTCTGACGACCTGAAGTGAAATGATAAAGTTTGTTTGATATATAACCGTTTTTTTTGTTTTGTTTTTTAATCCACACTCACTTTATTAGAGGCAGTAAAGTCATAAAATCTGTGAGAATAAATCCAAAAAGGTGCAACTGAGTTCTGCATTGTGTGTGAATGTTTCTGTTATTCTCCTTACAGTCAACGGCTCATTCATCAGGTAAAACGGAGATGAATTATCATATTAAAGGGATATTCACAATATTTTTCAGCAGGGCTTCACTGGAAAAGCTGTAAGCAATCAACATCTTACCTGTTGTAAACTGCTCCTTCAATGGCCTCAGTTTGGATAAAAAGAGGCAGATGTGCAGGTTCACAAGCTGACTGTCATGATTTGCAGCCACAAGCAGCAGCAGCCAGCTGTAGCACTTCCAGGGATTACTTTGGATTACGCTGGAATTGCATCATATTTCTGACAGGATAAACTGATGGCAGTGTACAGCAGATGGTCTCAACTTCTTATTCTTCTTGTGTTAACTTATTTTGTAAATAAAGTTTTGTTCAAATCTAAAAAAAAAAAAAAAAAATCTTCTTTTGGCTTTTCCCTCTTCAGGGGTCGCCACAGCGAGTTCTCCTCCATCTCACTTTGTCATCACTCCAACTACCTCCATGTCCTCTCTAACTGAATCCCTCTTTGTCTTTTTCCTGGCAGCTGATATCCTTCTACCAGTATACCCACTGTCCCTCCTCTGGACATGTCCAAACCATCTCAGTGTGTCCTCTCTAACTTTATCTCCCAGTTGTTCAACCTGGGCTGTACCTCTGATGATCTCATCCCTAATCTTATCCAGCCTTGTCACTCCTAAGGAGAACCTCAACATCTTCATTTCTGCCACTTCCAGTTCTGTCTCCTGTCTTTTTGTCCATGTCTCTGTCTCCAGACCATACAATATAACTGGTCTCACCGCTGTCTTGTGAACTTTCCCTTTGATCTTTGCTGACACCCTTTTGTTGCAAATCACTCCTGAAACTTTTCTCCATCCACTCCATCCTGCCGGGACTCTCTTTTTCATCTCTTTACCACACTCCCTGTTTTCCTGGACAGTGGACCCAGTGGTGTAGTCTATATTTTTGTAGTGGGTATACTGTGCTTAGACACCAAAGTATCCTGGTTAGTACAACGTAATCGTCAGTTTATTTTGATTTTTAAACATATTGAACAGTTCCAAAATTCCCTGCTTATATTTGAATAAATGAACAACAAACTTTGTAAAACAGTTGGCTTTGTATTAAAAACGTTATAGAATTTATAAAACGGTATTAAATCAAAGCGCTGCATGCCGATAGATTGTTACGGAAGTGTTTAACTGCCGATTAACATATACATGATACATGACATATCATTGGGCACTTTTAAGTGGGTATACAGAAATTATTAAGGTTTTCTAGTGGGTATACTCTGTAAACCCGAGTATCACGTATATTACACCACTGACCCAAGTACTTGAAGTCCTGCACTTAGCTGCTCTAGCCAGCCACTAGGGAGAACAAGCCAGTCTATCTCTTGTGCTGGTCCCAAGCCCGGGTAAATGGTGAGGGTTGTGTCAGGAAGGGCATCTGACGTAAAAAACTTTTGCCAAAACTACAATGCGAGCAGATAGTCTCAGCCTTGGATGGTAATTCAACTAAAAACAGTTGAAATCTGGGAAAGACATGTCCTGAAGTCTTATCTAAAAGTGGAAAACAGATGAAAAATTGTTGCCTGATTAGAACTTTTTAACGGAAAAATGTACGCGAGAAACGATGGGCGTGTTTCTTTTTAGTCAGCCGGCCGATGACCCGGCTAGAAGTGATGATGGAGGGAGGTCTCCCCGTCAGAGGAATCTGAATATTTTCAGTCACTAACTTTATATCTGATGATAACTTTATTACATTTGGACCTTTGCATCAAAGCATCTTGATTCATACCAGTATTCTGGTAGAGTTTGTAGAGTTTAGGGCTCATGGCAGCAAAATCATTCATTTTAGGCCACAATAATCACAAGAGTCCAAGAAGTCTTGAAGGGTGGTTTTTGTTACAGTTTATTTTGTGTGTTTCTCTCTTTTTTTTTTTAGTTTATCTGAATATTTTCAGGTTTTGATGTTGTCGCCACAGCGAGCAACGACACGTGGAAGATTTGGTTATTGTTTCACGCCGGGTGTCCGTTGTGATGCAGCCTGGGTTCAAAGCTGCAGCCTCAGCACCACATTTGCGGTGCCGACCGCAGAGCTGCAGAATGTTTTCAACGATCTTACTTTGAATTGATACCAAATTACTTTGAACAGTTTGATGTGATGTTTGAACTGATTTTCACATAACGGTGAGATTGTGTGTCGACAAGAGAAACCTGCCCCACCTGCATCAAACCCTGCAGAGAAACTTTGAACCTCTTTGCTGCAGGAAATGACTCCAATGAGTCGTTCAGTAAAATAATATTTCACCATGACGCCTCGTGTGGTGCTGATATTTTCTTAATTAATGATCAACTCATATGATGAGCCGCCCTGCAGAGAGAAACTCAAAACGTTCTTGTTCTCCAACCTGATGAGATGGAACAGAGCCTGCACCTTGACTTTGGTTTGGTTTTGAGCCCGACTGCATCGTCTGGGAGGGGAGCAGAACGAACCGTTCAGCGTGGAGTGACGTCATAAGAACGGGATACCCAGCACGAAAGGATTGATAATGAACAACTCCGACACAAAGTTATCAATTCAGCGCTTTTATTTACAGAGAGCAATAATTCAGGATGTGACAGGAACCCTGGGGAGCAAGGAGATGGGTCACGTCGAGAGTTCTACAAAGAGGGTTGGATCAGAACGTGCAGGTTCCTTACTAGTAAATGGCTGGTAAGTAATTTGGTTCCAATGTCGTGTACAACTGTGAGAATGTCCAGTAGACTCAGAAAGGCGTGTGGTAGGAGGGCGAGGAGAACTGCTGAAGAGCACACAGGTAAGGTTTCCAGAGGTTTCCAGAGGTTCAGGAGGTCCGATAATCTGGTAGGTTTCAGGAGGTTCACTGGAAAGATCATAAGGCAAAAGGTAAATAATCACAAGACTTAGAGATTCACAAAGAGCTAGATGCATGAACCATAGGCAGGGTAATGCTCCAGCGTTGGAAGGAAGTCATCAGGTGCCTTATATACACCCGGAGCCTCATCAGGAAACGTTGCTTGCAGGTGTGGCAGTATGGCGCCCTCTGGTGACCAAAGACAGACATGGAACAGGAACTCCCACAGATATTTCAACAAAGAGGGATTCTTTTCACATCGCAGCGAGAGAACAAATTATTTTCTTGTTGTCGCACATAGAAAACCGCTGAAATGCTACTTTGTTGGGATGAATGAGACGAGGAAATCGGCAAATGAAGCTTCCAGTGCAGCCGTTATTTTACATTATGTTAAAAGAATGAATGTGTTGCATTTAGAAAACAAAGGATGAAACAAAGAATTTATTTATGCATATATAGATTATTTTTATTTTTTTTTATTTAAGTTATTTTATTTTTTTTTTTATTTTATTTTTTTTATCACAAACACCTCCTTTCTCTGTGTGACACTAGGGGTCTGGGATGGAGGGGGAGGGGGGCACATTGTTGGGGTCTGGGCTGTGGGTGGGCTTTGGGTCTTGGGGGCGGTCAGTGGTGGGGCCGGTGCTTCGGTTCCTCCTGGGCTGTTCCGATTCTTTTAATCTAGGTTCCTGGTTGCGATGGCCGGCACTTTGACCGGGGTGGCTGCCGGCTTTCGGCGGGGGGTCGGCTATGGTAGTGTGCGTGTGGTCATTGGTGGTGTAGGGCGGCGGTTGGGGGCGTGGCTTCGCCTCATCGGGGCACTGGCTGGTCTTCCTGTGTGGCATTTGCGGTGGGGGTGCTGTGTGTGTGGGGGGGTGCATAGGTGGCGTGCTGGGGCGTCTCCGGGCCTATGGTGCGGGGCTCTTGATGTGGGGGCCGGCCCTCCTCAGCTGCGGCTCCCTGCTGCTCTGCCCTTTGGGCTGGGGCCGGCCTGTGGTCGCTGTCAGGTAGATGGTGCATGCTATCTGTGTGTGCCTGTTGGTTGCTCAGGTTGGGTTTTTGGTGGTACCCCTCTCTTGGATCAATTTGGGCCCCACATTTGGTGTGGGGCCCACTCCCCCCGGTCGTGCCCCCCTTTGGCGGGGGACCCCCTTGCCGCCGGTGCATTGGTGGCTCTCGGTGTCTGGGCTGGGTGGTGGGGTGCACGTCGGTCTGCCCTGGTTGCTGCCTGGCGGGGCCTGGGTGCCCTGGCTCTGTCGGGGCTCTGCCGGGGGGTGGTATGGCCTCGGGGCTTGGGGCTCGGTGTCCATGGCCGGATCTACTCGGGGGGGCATGGGTCGCCGGCCGGACCTGTGGGCTCGTCGCTGCAGCTTCCTGGAAGCTCTGCATTGTGGTGGCTGGGGTCACCCGGTTCTTTCCTCTGCTCCTCTCTGGGGGGGTGCGGTTCTCCCTGTTGGGAGACTCCTGGGGCTCCGGGCCTGTGGGCCGCTGTGTGTCTGTGGCTCCGGTCCTCCCTATGTTGCCATTGTGTCCTGGGGGACGGGTCTGTGGGCCCCCGCGTCCACTATTGGGCATTCTTTTGGAGAAATCTGGTGGTGGCAGGCGTGCTTGCGCGGGTGTTTGGATTCAGGTGCTGTGACAGATGCACGCTAGGTTGGGTAGTGGTGGAAGCTAGATGATTCCTTGTGCAATGTCGAATGTTTCATGGTGATATTGTGGGTGGCATTGTGCTGTGCATGTTGTTTTGTCGTGGTGGTCTCTTGTCTTATCTATTTCTCTTTTATTATTTAATTATTCTTCTTTCTTCTCTCTTTAAAAAAAAAAAAAAAAAAAAAAAAAAATTGAGCGATGACGATAAGTTCATTGAAACACTTCACAATGTTTCTACACTTAAACTGAGCTCAAAAAAAAAAAAAAAAAAAAAAAAGGATGGAAGACATATGCACGTTTTACAAGATGCAATAAGTTTGTTGTCAGATGGATAATTCTGGTCAACCCATTCTGCAGAAACCTGCATGAAAACTAAATTTACGCTCATTAATTGACCGCTTCATTCTTTAAAAAGAAAAAAAAAAGTTATTTGAGAATTTTACTGGGTTGTTTTTTTTTTGGGGGGGGGGGTTTGTGAAAGTTATGTGAAACCTGGTGCGATGTTGTGTTTGTGGGATGTTTTCTGGATATTTGAGGTGACTCTTCCTCTCATAATAAACTGAGCACACTCTGTGTGTTGTTCCCTAACGATGCCATGAAACCACACCTGTCACTGGGCATAAAACCAGCTGATGGTGGGATTTCATGGAGGAAAGTAAACACTTTTGGTGAACTTGGTGACCTTAAAGGGTCATTTGTCCTCGATGCAAAACAGACGTTAAACCGTCAGGATTTATATCAACCTTAACGAGCTGAAATGAGGAACCCTTTAGTTTTATTATTTGATCACATGACTTCACCTCCAAACACATCCTGCTGTCACAGCTGCTGGAGGGAATCTGATGGAATAATCTGAGCGCCCATGTGACAGAGGGATTACATATGTATTCTGGGGCCTGCCTTTACCATCTGTCGCTCGTAACGCAGCCATGGCACAGTCACATGAGCCTGTAGAGACGTGATGGGAGGACGGACAAAGGAAAGTGTTGAACCCAGACTGCAAACAGAGAACTCAAGGCTCAGGGATTAAAATAAGAAAGCTTATTTATTTACAGTAGTGAAAACAAAAGGAGCTGACATGGCAGCAAAAGAAACATGGAGGAAGATGAGTGTGAGACATCTAATGCATGGACAAAGGGAAATGAGTGTGAGACAGGCATATAAAGGCAAGACTAATGGGAGACAGTTTCAAACACCTGGGGTGAGACAGTGAGGATCAGGTGAGGGAGGCAGAACAGGAGCAGAACTCCATGATGAGAGGGAAACACGAGTTCTGACAGAAGGTTAGGAACGTAGACTGACCAGTAAACGGAGAGCTTTGCCTTACAGCTCAGCTCCCTCTTCACCACAATGGACCGATACAGAGTCTGCAATACTGCAGACGCTGCACCAGTCCGTCTGTCAGTCTCACGCTCCATTCTTCCCTCAATCATGAACAAAACCATGAGATACTTGAACTCCTACACTCCAGGCAGAACCTCACCCTCCACCTGAAGAGAGCGATCCACCCTTTTTCGACTGAGGGCCATGATCTCAGATTTGGAGGTGCTGATTCTCATCCCAGCCATTTCACACTCCGCTGTGAACCGCTCCAGTGAGAGCTGAAGATCACGGCACAATGACACCAGCAGGACCGCATCATCTGCAAATAGCAGAGATGGAATACTGAGGCCACCGAACCAGACTCCCTCTGCCCCCTGGCTGCACCGAGAAATTATGTTCATAAAAGTTATGAACAGAATCAGTGCAGCCCTGGTGGAGTCCAACTCCCACTCTGAAGGGGTCCGACTTACTATCGGCAATGTGAACCAAACTCTTGCACTGCTTGTATAGGGACCGAACAGCCTGTAGCAACGGATCCCCAATCCCATACTCATGGAGCACCCCCCACAGTGTACAGTACCTCAAATAACACAGTTGAAAGCCTTCTCCAAGTCCACAAAACACATTTAGACTGGATTGGCAAACTCCCATGACCCCTCGAGGACCCTAGTGAGGGTAAAGAGCTGGTCCAGTGTTCCACGGCCAAGATGGAACGCTCATTGTTCCTCCTGGATCTGAGGTTCCACCAACGATCGGACTCACTTCTCCAGTACCCCTGAATAGAACTTACCAGGGAGGCTCAGGCTTTATTTATACTGAACAAAAGTATCAACCCAACACTTCTGGTTTTGTTTCCATTTTTCATCAGCTGAACTTAAAGATTTAAATATTTTTCTGTGAACACAAAAGGCCTTTTTCTCTCAAGTAATGTACACAAGTGTGTGTAAATCTGTTAGTGAGCACCTTTCCTTTCACATGTCAAGGTGATGATTAGACAGCATGATTATTGCACAGGTGAGCCTTAGGCTGACCACAATAAAAGGCCACTCTAAATGTGCAGTTTTATCACAGCACAATGCCACAAATGCAGGTTTGAAGGGAGCGTGCAGTTGGCTGCAGGAATGTCCAGCAGAGCTGTTGCTCGTGAAATAAATCATCATTATTGTGCTGCAACATGAAACGAGGGTCGTGGATAAACGGCACAACAACGAACCTCAGGATCTCGTCACGGTATCTCTGTGCTGTCAAGATGCAAGATCATTATAAATCACCGGCGTTTTGTTGTCCATATACACCTGCCCATACCATGATGCTACCGCCACCATGCGCCACTCGATTCACGTTAACATCAGCAGAGCAGCATCCAACAGCTTTGTTTTTAAAGCTTTCTATTGATTAATAATTTCAAAGTTCATGCTCAATCATCCAGGTACAAAATCCAATCACGTGTACCTGGATGACTGAGCATAAACTTTGATGTCTTGAACCACTTTGGCTGTGGCTGCCTGCCTGGGAGGAGTCGATGGGGGACAGGACAGCCCCAGAAACCATCTTATCACCAGCAAACTGGTTGGTCTACTAAAGTAGTGTACTACTTAGTGGGGAAAATAGTTTACTTGGGACTCCTCAGACTGATGAAGCCCTCCGGATAGAAGGCGAAACATCTTTCCACAAAAAAGAAATTGTCCAGATGACCTGATTGACCATTATTGGATTACCAATAATTATTTACAAGTTATTGATCATGCTAAATTAGTGTCTGCATATTAGGCCTTGGTAGTTCTTTTTGTTTTTTGGGTGCTCACCTCTTCAGGGGCGCAACAAATTTGGCAAACGTTTTACCACATATGTCCTTTCTGACACCACCTGGATTCAAACCCACAGCCTCAGGATTTCAAGATGGTAGCACTGATCCACCGTGGCAAGTTTTAGGTCCTGGTTTTAAAAAAATACATTTTAATGAAATACGCGCATCTTTATTCCAAACCTCCAGACGTTTCACCAGGACACACTTAAGGTGGTATCTCAGATTTTCCACTTCAGCCTCACCGAACTCTGATTGTTTATAACTAGCGAGCTGCGTGGCCATGTTTTAACCACCACTATTTAAAAATCCCTGCTTGGTTATTTTGTTGCATACTTTGGAAAACTATTCTTACTCAAGTTTGTTATTTTGTTGCACACCTCCGCCCACATCATGTGCACTTTGGCTGCCACTCCCACCTTCATGATCTAACAGATCTGGAACCCTTTTTCAATCATTATCTTTTATCATCGATGTGGTTTATAACCCTGGCTGCAGATGTTTTCTGTCAGAAGAGCGATGCGAGCGTTGAAATACAGCTCTGGCTCTTGAGACACGTCTGCGTTGCTTGCAACAACTCTGTGACTGTTTTGAGAAATAATTGATTGCAGCAACAGGTCTGCAAGCCTCTGCAGCTTGTAAGAACCCCCTCAAACGAAGAAAAGTGAAGAAAGACCCCCCCAATCTGTGCTTCTCATGACCCCAGGATTTTGTTTTAGTGACCACTGCTGAATCGGGACGAGTTTCTTTCAGTCCTACAAAAAAAAAGAATAAAAACACGTGAAGTCTTCGTGTTATCCTCCATCTTGATGACGAGGAACTGATACAAAGCTCTAAGGAACAAGAGGAACACATGCCGCCCAAAAGGTTCTTCAATCTTCTTATCGGTGTTTTCATCCCAGATGAGCAGATTAGCTGCAGGTGATGTCTTCAGTGGCCTCTCCTGTGTCTAATTAAAAGAGTTGTTTTGGAAAGTGCACGTGAAGCAGTGATTTAGGTGATTTTTAATCTGTGCTGGGCCTTCTCTTTGGAGCAGGAACGACCCTGTTAACAACTTCATTTTCTTTTAATCTCGCTTCAGCTCAGCCCAAAGCCTGGAGAATTTAGAGGCAACATAAAACTCGCCCACCAGCACGGACTCTAGATGTGATCAGTGAGAGGAATGGGAGGTGAGAGTCAGAAAAACGGATTAAAGTAAACTCCGGTAATCAGTTTCATTGTCTGAAAGTCTATTTTTGCCAAATGTGAGTCAACGAGTGCCAAGAGAGACACACTTTGCTTTCGGAAACGGCTTGATTCCTGATTGATGGCGCCAAAGACCCATGCAAACGGACTCATGTTTCCTCGTGCAGCAGCTGTCCCGTATAAATCTAATGTAAGGAACAATAAACAGCTCGTCGTGATGGGAAACGTAGTTTAGACGTCTGAGGGATCTGCTCCGCTCTGAATTACAACCACATGGAGGAGAGAGGAGAGCAGCAGCAAACGATGACTGCACAGGTTTGTGGCTGTAAAATGAACAAACACATCAGAACGATGGCTGCCTCAACAGTTTGGAGTTGTCCTCCTCAGGATGACACCTTTTGACTCCAGAGCTTCTCTAACCTGTGATGTCGACTAAAAACAGGACAAATACCAGACATCCTGCTCAGGGCATGAGTCAGAGCCCATCATAAGGTCTTAAAACAGCTGTGCAATTAGCTCCTTGAAGGGTTGCAGCAAAATGTGCACTGTTACATTTTTAATCAAAGCCATATCTTCTTTAATAAACTATATTTCTAAATGGAAGCGATAAAATAAATTTTTAGCTCTTGTTGACCACAGTATCCTTCAATCGTGGTTAGAACACTGGGTAGGGATTACAGGTGCAGCATTTGAGTGGATCCATTCTTATCTGAGTATTATATTAAGGTTAGAAATAGTGTATCTGCTTCAGTGCCTCTTTCCTGCGGGGTCCCACAGGGCTCGATCCTTGGACCCCTTGTTTTCACTACGGTCCCTTTGGGGTCGAACCTGAGGAAACTTGGTCTTTCTTTTCACTGCTATGCTGATGATTGTCAGATTTATCTGCCCATGAAACCTAACAGTTATTGCTCAATTCAATTGCGGTTGAATGGTTAGAGCAGTCGTCCTCTAATGCAAGAGTTGGGGGTTCAATTCCACCAGCAGTCACATGCCAAAGTGTCCCTGGGCAACCGGGGGCCTTTCTAAGTGGAGTTTGCATGTTCTTGTGTGGGTTTTCTCCGTGTACTCCGGTTCCCTGCCACAGACCAAAAACATGCATGTTAGGCTGATTGGTGACTTTAACTTGTCCCTAGGTGTGAGTGAGAGAGTGAATGATTGTTTGTCTCTTTTGTCTCAATGCGTCCCTGTGATGGACTGGAGACCTGTCCAGGGAGTCCCCCGCCTCTCACACAGTGTCAGCTGGATATAGGTACCAGTAACCCATGCGACCCAAAAAGGAAGAAGCGGGTAAAGATAATGGATGGATAGATATACAGTATACACATGCACACACACATGGTGGTGGCCATCTTGGATTTTGACCTGGCAACCCAATGTTTAATGCTAACCTTTCTTATGCCTAGATGCAGCAACACACCAAAATGAAAGTTGGTAGTTCGCTTATTTTTCAAGCTATCGTGCTCAAAACGTGCACGGATGGAATGTATTTCCATGTCCCTCTTACTGCTCTGCAAAGGTCAAAAACAAAACTTGACAAATGTCTTGTTTTTTGTTTGATTGTTTTGTTTTTTTAGAAAATTGGAATAAATCAAAGCAAGAATTTTCCTGAGAGGTCAGTGTGTTTGAGAAGCGTCTGTTGACACCACCGACGCTGTACAGTGTATCTCGTTTCCTGTTTTATTGATAAGTCAGCCACAGCCACCCTGCTGGAACCGTCACTCCTCACCTTCACATTTCGCAGCAGCGTATCAAGCTGGAAGCACATTTTCAGGTCCTCAGCTCCGGAGACAATAAGGTATTTCTTTACAACGATCCAGCCAGAGGCCAAGCTCGACTCAGAGATATTAAAGCAGAGTGACAGATCTAATTATCACCTTCTTCTGCTCCAGCTCTGATGAAGAGCTCCTCATTAAACGAGGCGTCCTGCCCTCCAACCAGCTTCCACCTTTACTAATAACTAAGAGAGTAGTTATCTGGAAACCTGCTGGGGATGCGGCTCAAAATAGAGATGTGCAATAAGGTTGGATTTATGAAACTGAGAGCTCGTCTTTATGCCGCAGAGGCTGCAATAATGCACCCTTTCTCTCAATGGTCTCACATAACAGCCACTTTTCATCGAGTCTTTCTTCCTTTGCACTCATGTCGCTCCAGATGGGGCTCCAGAGGCGGCTCTGAATGGGACGTTTTGTTTGCACACACTTGCCAAAAGGCGCTCCCGGACAATACGGACTACAGGAGAGCCGCTCTGCCGACCTCCCTGCCACTTGGCATCTGCCGACAGATTCCCTTTCACTCAGACGGAGGCAGTGGGGCCTTATTCTGCTGTTGCTCTGGACCATCGGTACATTTGTTGTCCAGCTCAGGTTACTAACCTCCTGCCTGTTGTTTTTGTTTCTATTTGTGTCCGTGGACGACGGACCAGCACGGGCTCGACGTAGTTGAACTGGGAGTGGACGCTGAAGTTGATAAACTTTTTGTTATGCATGTTTTCTGCCTCTGATTTGATCCATGTCTTTACAGGTTTATTGTCTAAAATGGCTTTTTTACATCTCACCACATCTTCAGGAACTTCAGAGTCAGAGTTGATCTAATAAATAAATTCTTGGTTTATTTGTCTGAGCAGGTCGGTTTTGCCTTGTGGGTTGGTTCTTGTGCTAAACGAAGCTAAGCTAACACGCTTCTGGAAGATCAGGTCATTTTAATGTCAACTCTTGAATCTGACCTGCTAAATCCCTTCTTTCCTTTTCATTTTTAATTTGCAGAAACATCGGATTTAAAGAACCAATAAGTTAAACTTATCAATTAACTACTGCTCACATTAACCCCAGATTATTAAATGATGCCTGAATGTTGTTCTCACTAATTGACCACAAATTGTTCAACGGCTAGTTCTAGTCAGAGACGAAATGCTCTGAAACTGTAGGAAACGTCCTCATGTTGACACTTCTCACATTCTAACAGCATACTGGTTTAAAGACGCCACCGAGCTCCTCCCATGAGCTAAAGAACTAATGCAAAAATACAACAAATTGTGTGGTTTAATGGGGAATAGTGTTCTGTAATGTGTAATGACAGTAAAACGCAGAACGAGTGGTAGACCCGGTCCTGTTTGGGTCCGACTTCACTGCAGAACCATCACCATGTTAGATGAATGCATAAGGAGACGTGAGGAAGCAAAAAAAAAAGAAAAAAGGACACATAAAGAGACAAAAAGAAACTTAAAAAGATGCACAGTTGTGTAAAAGCTGAATTTACATGTTATTGCAGCTCATACATCCATTTAATAAACGTGTCTAAGAGGATGTATCATAGTCTGACTGCAGGGAGCGTACAGTCGGATATGTTTATGGGTGCAACGTGGGAACTGTTTCACTCCCCCACTCCTCAAACTGTTAATGAAGCTCAAACGTCATCTCGTCTCTGATTTGATCGTTTGGTGAAGCTTCACATGAATCAAAATGTCCTGCTTGACAAAATATCATTAATGTCACATTCTGCATTATTTTAGGCTTTGTAGAATACCGTAAAGTATTTATAAAAGCATATTTTTATTAAGCAAAATGTTTGCCTTGTTTAAAAAGACATGTTCAGTTGTTTGTGATGTAATTTTAAAGTTAGAGTTTCTGAGCAGAGAGGCTGAGTCGAGCTTTTCTGTTTATCTTTAAAGGATTACACACCAAATCCTGCAGGTAATAATATTTACACGGCCCCGTTTCCCCGTCATCTTTAATGATTACCACCGAGTAACCATAACAAACACTGCAGCCCGCCTGGGCCGGCGCTCAAAATGAAATCAGGACCACAACCTCAAGGTTTGGTTTCCTGAACGGGGGCGCACGTGGTCTGCACATTTGAGGTGAAACGTTTACCAGAGCGAGCTCTGAGCACGGGAGGCGAACCACGTTTGGTTATGTCGCTGGAGTTGCTGGACCACTTTTCGCTCGAGAAAACTGCTCTCTGAGGATCTCTTGTTGAATATTGTTAATACGACAGTCAGTTCTCTGCAGTCAGGTGACTTCTTTTACCTGGATCAGCTGTACAAGAAACACCAACTGGCCTTCAAACTGTCCTAAGACGGTTATATTTATAGATACCTGTAAATAAAAGCAGTGTCTGGAAGGCAGCCAGCAGGTCTCAGTAGGAAACATAAGACGGTTGCGTCACGTGCAGAGGAAAGGCCTGGAGAAAAGTGCACTTCCCTCCTTCTTGACATCAGTGCTGGACATGAGTGCACGACTAAAACATCCTTCCTTTGTACAGTACCTTTGAGCTTCCTGTTTTATTAATGCAAATGCTGCTCTGCTGCCTGGAACGTCCGTTTGACCTGCAGGCCGGACTGAGGCGCATCTTTCAGAGCCTCGACATAAAACTGATTTACATAACTTGCTCGGATAATGTCTAACTCCTTGTTCTGTGCAACCCCGCCCCAGAAAACCACATCCTACCAGCTGCCTTTCTCAAATGGCAAATAAAAAAAGTCAGAGATTGTACCATTTGAACGACACGGTGATAAAACGGACAATTTACGGCGCCGGCGTTCAGTTTTAAATAGGACGCTGCGCGTTTGAAACGCAGGGAAAGTGCAACCAAGCGTGAAATGTGTGTTATTTGTGAAATTTGTTTTCCGCATTTGACCCCTCGCACATGTAAGATACACACAAGTGTTGCAGCGTGCAGCTATAAAAGTATGAAGATATGTCATCAAATTCCAACTCCTGCTCAGACGCATCAGTCCCCACAGAGTGATTCTAACGATGAGCCTCATCTGAGCGTCGCCGAGCCCGAAGCGTCGGACCTGGAGGCGGTGAAGACTCGTGTGTGACACTGAAGTCGCCGCAGATATGTGATGACAGCTCAAGTCGGAGGCTCGAGTCTTGAAGGGTCACCCGGGCCGCCTGCGGCACAGAAGAGCGTGCAGGAGGTGAAGGACTGAGTGCTGAGGGAGAAGAATGCGACCGCTGGCTCTCTGAGGCTCTGGATCCACACATAGCCTCCGTCTTCTATCTCCATTTTATTTTTACACTGTTAAATTTAACATGGAGACGTACTGGTTTCACTCAGCGGAACATGTGCTTGTGTTTTTTTTTAAGTGGGATTGAGCAGAGCTGTTATCAGTAGTCAGTATCTTACTTGCAGCAGATAGCTGCATGTAATTTTTTGATTCTTCATTTGGAGAATCTGGGAGGAATTCTCATGAAGGCGTCTAGCTAACAGCTAATCAGAGCAGAAACCGCTCGGAAGTAAAATTAAAAAAGCTAAACTAAAACATTGTTAGCAGTTAAACGGAAAACTAATATTTTTATAGGTTGAAGATGGGCTGGAGCTTTGGGGCAGTGATTTAATGTGAGGCCTGTGCACTCACCAGTGCGGCTTAGTCATTGAGAAATTAAAGCAAGATGGCCCCAAACTGTTGTGACATGGAACCGACTTAAGGTAGACCCATGGTGCTAGCATTCTGTTAGCATGGTGTCGTCTATAGCCCCTTATCCACAAGTCCGGTTCCTGTAGGACCCTACTGGGGCTTATTTAGGTCGGTTCCGGTGGGACCGGTTTATTTCTGTCTCCACAGTGCCCATAGTTCCCCTTTAGTGGGCATAAAGTAAATCTTTAGTAACCTTTTATAAATTTTAGCTTGAGGAGATGACGCCCTGCCCGGCTCCGAGGTTGTGGTGGAGAGGACCCAGGTAGACCGGCGGAGCTCCATCTAGCTCGCTCTGAATTTTGTCGTCGGCCAGCAAGCACAAAAAAACAGCCAGCACTTCAGGATTAGGCCACGGTGTTGTCATTATTGTTTTTAAATCTTTAAAATAGATCCAGCCGCTACTCCGGTCCGAGAAATTGCAAATGGCGGATCAGTGTTTTGAAAAGTTTCTGAAAGATCCAGTGACTCCTCCCCCTGACCAATCAGTGACCGACAGTGCGCTGACGTCACATCTGGACCCAACAAGAACCAGACCTGGGACCCCAGAGAAGTAGGTCCCAAAAATCGTGTGGGTTCCACCGCTTAAGGCGCTGTGGAGACACTACGCAATCGGCCCGAACTAGTTACATAGGAGCACCAAAAGGCCCTGTGGATAAGGGGCTTATGTGGCTGCATTCTGACACACTCTGAGAAAGTTGTACCAGATTGTAACTGGAACATGAACAATCAAAGGAATAAAACTGTTTGACAATGACCAGGTCATGGAGAGTGTCGCAGGGTCTTCACCCAGTATGAAGGACTCTGAAGGCCTAGTTATACTTTACAAGATGGAAGACGTCTGATTTCACTGATGTGGTTGTTAGGTGGTCTTTTGGTGAAAACAGTTTAAAGTAGTCCCTCGCTGCTTCACGGTTCGACTTTTGCGGACTCGATCTTTTACGTTTTTTTCAAAGTAAGACTGGACATGACACACAATTGGCTGATTGATGGATGAGCCGCATGATCAGCATGGAATTTTTTATTTAAAATAAATTACTTTAAATTATGTAGCACTTGCTGCACCTGTGTGCAGCACACGTGTGCAGAGAGAAGCTCCCTCCTGCAGCATGCAGAGAGCAGCCGGTGACAGAGAGAGCGGAGATCATGACCAGCTGCGCTCTTTTAGAGCATTTAGAGTTTAGAAATGTTTAGACTATTGCAAGAGTGTGGGAAGGGTTTAAAATGCCTTAAGATAAACATACATATATATATATATATATATAATATATA
>NC_056513.1:8049689-8075197 GCF_014905685.2 Nematolebias whitei | reverse complement strand
TAACTTGTACTACTATTCCTACTTTGCGGTTTTTTACTTATTGCGAGGGACTGAGAATGAAAACCCCCACGATAAACGAGGAACTACTGTATACTCATAAGAGAAACAGCAGGGGAGGAGTCCTGGCAAGCCCCTCCCACTGCAGCACGTCACACACAAACAGGAGCTACACAGACAGCACAGTTGGCAGTGTGGAGGTTTATTTTTCATTTCATGATGGAGGAGTTGGAGGAGGACAGTCCAGTTTATGTTTATGTTGTAAACTAAGTAGAAGCGCCATTTTGGTAAATTTTCACAAAGATGCAACTTCTGGTTTCAACAGACAGGTCGGAAAGTGTCCCCATGCTGCCCAGCTGAGATGTCCTGCCTCCTGGTCAGCACAGAGACCCAGCTGGGTCCCCATGCCGTTGCCTCCGTGAACACAAATAGTCCACTCTCCTTCCATGAGTTTCTTGACAGTTTCTCAGTTCTCATGGAACCGATGGTTATTTACACATGAAGTGCAACACCATCAAACTCCGGTGTGAACAGCAGCGGTGGGCACAGTTCCTCTGATCTGCTAACAGCAAAACTCTTTTGTTGTTTAGCGGATTATTGTTATAACTTTGGAGACCGTTAGCGAAATTAGCTTCCGCTAAAGTAGATTTCGCCAATTTAAAGTCTGCTAACAAAATTCATGAACTTGTTCCTGTCTGTTGTGGGCGTGTCTTGAAGTCTGTCAGGCACGCTATTGGCTGACTACATGTACACATGATAAGACGTGTCTGGAGACGAAGACATGTGGTGCAGACAGAAAGACAGTTGTCTTAGCGGTTAGCTTCAACTAATTTTTTTTTTACTTGTTTAGTTGTTTAACATTAGAAAAGCTAATTATTTTTTAGTTTGCATATGAGTTTGTGACGTTTTGGGTAGCTGTGTCCACCACTGGCGAAGAGTCTCCGGGTTGCTGATCCGATTCCTTGCACAGAATCAGGACTCACGAGTCCGAGGTCTCAGTTAACCCGGCTCCTACAGGTCCTCTGGGAGACTGCCAGTTCACGACTGAGTGTGCTCACTGGAAACACTGGGACTCAGTTGAGTCCTACGTGCATGTTTACATCTGTGTTTACATGAATTTTACCACATGAATTAATTGAATTAACAAATTGTACGTCTTTGTTCAAGGTGTTTTATCCTTAAGCCGTGTGTTTCTTGGTATGAAAATGTAAAATTAACATCTCTGAGTAAAACAAATGTGGATTATCGTTTATTAACAAAGAGTTTGGTTTTTTGGGGGGGTGGGATGAGAAATGACTGACTGAAGTGAACCGAATCACTTTAGTGAATCCATAAAGTGAACTGAATTCATCACCTCAGTGAGACGCTCAGTTCCAGTGTGTGTTGGGAGGCGGGGGGGGGGAGTGTGTGTGGGAGGAGCCAGGACAGAGAGGAGCTTGCTGAATGAGGGGGCGGAGGGGGGGGGGCGTTGTCTCCACTGTGCGTCCCTCTGCTGCGCGCGGAACACTGAGGTGTGAGGCGCGCTACTCCGAGGAGAGCGAGCAGCGACGCTCTCAGACACACGCGCTCGTGCGCACACACCATCGGATGCAAATATGTCACGAGCGCCGGGCTGTGCCGCGAGCGCCTCAGATTAAAACCCACGCAGACGCAGAGCGGACGGTTGAGGATAATTCCGCCATGGGAGGACAGATCACCAGAAACACCTTGTACGGTAAGAATTCAAGCCGCTGCTTCATTATTCGGTCCGGATGGTTCCGGTTCGGGTATGAATGGGTCTCCCTCGGTGCGGGTACCAGAGCACCACAGCCTCCTGTCAGCTCCCTGTTACGTCACTCCGATGGCTCGAGGGAGAGCTTTCAGGACGCACAGCTGTTTTCTGACCAACGCGAGGAGTGACACCGGAAGTGGTCACCTCAGGTTGGTTGTTCCTTCATCCCAGGCGTTTGCGTCCGGCTGCTGGATGCAGGAGGAGCAGCAGCTGCTGTGGAGGGATGGGAAGTTCAGGGGTTTCCCTCTCTGCTGTAGTTTCCCTCGTTAATTTCACGCGCAGCTGCGTTTTGACGCAAACACTTCCACGCATTTCTGCTGTTTTGGAGCCGCCTCGTCCAGATCCAGACCAGCTTCTCCCACTGCACAGCTGCTGGAGTTAACAGTAGAACAATGGTGGAGCTCGTGGTTGAAATGTAGGCCAGCATCCGGGCCGATGTGGTGACAAACAGCCTCAGGCCGGTTCCTACACCCCCTCCTCCCCCCTCCGAACCGACAGAGACTCGGGAAATGATGCTGGAGCCACGGAGTCCTGATGTTTTGTTGATAAATGAATAGAAGAGCAGGAGGTGAGGCTGTGACCCTGCTGCCACCTGATTGGTCCAATTAAAGCCTCACCATGAATCCAATTACTGTAAGCAGCACAAGGAGAGCTGAAGGTCAACACCTCACAGAATCCCTGCTCACCAGGTGTGTGTATTATTTACCACACGCACTGTGTGCTCACTAACTGTGTTAGCTGCTGTGATGGGCGATAACATGAGCGCAGACTGACTCACGTAACCGACTCAACCTCGGCCTAAACGTCGGCTTGGTGGCTCCGTAGGGCCATATCTTAAGCGGCGATGGATTTTTCCTCCAAGAATTGCTGATTTTATCATAATTTCTATTTTTTTTAAATAATTTTCACATCATGAGACAATATCAGACTCATCAATCTCCTCAGTTTGCAATGAAAAGTTCAATATAGTGATTTAAGCAGCGCCAGCGTCATTGCAGAGTCACAGATTCTTTATTGTCGTTCGCACCCCACGTGGTACACGTGGTGGAGCAAAATTATGTACACAGGGTCCCAGTTACAGCCAACAATAAAATGTAAAAGAAAAACAGTGATGTAAGATATGAACTAAGAAAAACATCAACTATACGCCAAGCACTAATAGCATAAAAACATTACATCGAACAGCAGCACGAACATGAGTCTGTGTGAGCAGATGAGCACAGCAACATGAAACAGATCAGCAGCAACATGAAACAGATCAGCAGCACATTATGTGATTTTTCACAGTGATTATTCTAGTTAGAGATTCATGAATCTAACAGCTTCAGGGTAGAAGCTGTTCCTCAGTCTAGTGGTTCTACACTTAATGCTCCTTAACCTCCTTCCTGAGGGGAGCGGGGCAAAAAGTGTGTGTGCTGGGTGAGTGTGGTCCTTCATGATGCAGGTGGCCCTCTTCCTGCATCTGGAGGTGTAGATGTCTGTGATGGTGGGGAGGCTGACTCCGACAGTCTTCTGTGCAGCAATTACATTTGTAACGTAACTATTTTGAAGCTGCTTTTGTTTGGTTGGTGGTTTCCAGGGAAGAAATGTCAAATGTCGTGTGGGGAGCCACTTTTACGTGAACACACACAGGGACTAACGCAGAAAGTCTGAGTTAACACCAGAATCATTGTTGTAGTACAGTAGTCCCTAGTTTACTGTGGAGGTTAGAGCCACCCCCCCCCCACCCCCCCCGGCAATAAGTGAAAAACCACAAAGTAGGGATACAGTAGTACAAGTTCTAGTAAACTTTATGGTCGTTTTAAAATTTTTTAATTTTAAATAGTTACTCACCAGAGAAGATGAAGAGATGAATAATTTTTTGGATGATCGTTTCCTCTGGTATCAGATGCTGTGCAGCTGGAAGGATTTTTACTGAAACTTTTTTAGTTTTGGACATTTGTTATGATGCGTAACCATGGCAACAAGGCAGTTTTCTACAACAAACAGCAGCTGATTATCATCTCAAAAGCTCAAATAATATCTTAACTACAGCCACAAATCTCAAGTGAGTTGAAAAGGATGTTCTGTGGACGCATTCTCATCTACCTGCCAGCTGTGCTCGAGTGCCTGACCACTGAGATCCTGGAACTAGCAGGAAACACGGCTCACGACAGCGGAAGGACAGGATTTGGCTGTCTGCAGCAACAAGGAGCTTGGCAGACTGCTGGGAGGAGCGGCCATTGCTCTGGGAGGAGTTCTGCCCGGCATTCAGGCGGTCCTAAAGCCCGGGAGAACTGAGAGGCCAGCCGAGTCTGGGTGGACGGATCGGACGGCATCTGCAGCCAGTTTCTTAGGATCCACTGTGGGATGGACCTTTACAAGAGATCCTTCCTGCCTACAGCCTCCGTATCTATAACATCCCTTAATGAAATGAGGATAACGAGTTACAACAACAAATAATTTCCCTCTAGGATTAATAAAGTATTTTTGAATTGAACTGAATTAGCTGTCCAGTGATGACGATGAACGTGATGAAGATGAGATGAAACCAGGCACTTTGGCGTTGTTCTTCATAATAAATTGCGAGATGGCATATTTCTTTTTGTTTTGTTTTTGTACTACTAGTGCTTAGCGTATTTTTAGTTTAACATTTTTTCTGAGTTCATGTCTTAGATGTTATCACTGTTTTTCTTTACAGTTTATACTTTTGTTGGATGTAACTGGGACCCTGTGTACACAATTTCGTTCCACCACATGTGGTGCATATGACAAATAAAGAAACTTTAACTTTTCCAGAACAGGCCCGTTTCATCCACGTTAAAAACTTGTTCAGGCCTGTAGCCCCCCCTCGGTGATCAGATCTTTGAACGTCGTGTTAACAAACTCCTCCGCTCCTGCTGTGGACGCAGCCTCTCCGTGCTTCAAAACACTTTTTAATCCAAATTGTTGTTTAAATTTGTCGAACCATCCCTTCCTGGCACTAAATGCAGTTGGTTCGGGAGTTGAACCAGGTGGTTGAAGGCCCAGCTTCGGGTTCGTTCCCCTCCCAGCTCCTCATTTACATCGCCATGACGATGTAAATGAGGAGCATTAATCCACACGACCAACGCAGCATCCATCTTAGTAGTTCTGTAAAAGGCAGCATCAAGTCTCTATCAATCATTCACACTCGTAGTACTATCAGTAAACATGTAGTATTTGTACACACCAAACAGAGTGCAGTACGCAGGTATCTTCTCGTACGTGTTGGTGTTAGCCAGCCTGGTAACACGTAGCTGCGTTCCTCAGGTTTTGAGTTAATCAAAAAGCACACGGGCGGAGCACTCTGACTGATTACATTCCTGTAGATAATTGAACGTTTCGACGTATTGACGAAAGCATTGATTGGTTTATCAGTTCCTGCAGGAACACTCGGCTTTGGACTCAAATCAAACCCCGAAGAGTCTGCGAGCAGCGGCGAGAGGAGGAGTGGGCTCAACTACATTTAAAACTGAATCACTGCCCGTTGCTATGACGACCGGCACTGTTGTTCCTTCAGCTGAATGGATTCTTAATATATATATATATATATACACAACAAGCATAAAAATATTAAAATTCATTTCATGGACGTCTTCCTCTTTTTATAAAACTCATCTTTTGGAGAAACCTCACAGGTTACTGACGGATTCTAAATGTTTTTATTTCAGGATTGGAATGTGAGGGTTTGATGGGAACAGATGATGTTTCTTCCGTCTGAACATCTGAACGTGGGTTGCGTAATACGGCGGGTGTGTGGGAGATCCTGCGGTCCGACTGACTGAAAGTGGGCCGTGTGTCTGAGGTCGACTCCGCGGGGCGTCTGGCTGAACAGAACCAGGTTCAGGCGTTACAGGCCGAGCTGACCGGACCTCGTCAACGTCACTGCTGCAGGATATTTAACACCAACTAAACATTCAGCATTAAACCAGCCTCCGTGAAAGGCGGGTGACAATCGTCTGCCTCTGTATGTGCAGCTGTTTTCTAGCTTGTTTGTTAGCAAAATATCTAATAAACCAGTAAACGGGTTTGGTTAAACTCTCAGAAGTTAATTGTAGTAATACCAAAGTTCATGCTCAGTAATCCAGATAAAAATCCATCAATGTTCAGTCAGGTCATCTGGACGTTTTTTGCTGAGACATTTCGTCCTTCATCCAAAGGACTTCTTCAGTCTGAGGAGCCACTAAAACAAACTGATTCCCACAAACAGCATACTCCATAGTGGGAAAAAAACAGTTTGCTGGTGCCAAGATGGCCTCCGGGCCCGCCTTCTCCCCCAACAACTCCTCTGAGGCCGTCAAGCCGGGGGAGATGACGGGGGAGAGGGTGGGCCCTGGAGGCCATCTTAACACCAGCAAACTGTTTTTTTCTGCTTTGGGAGTACGCTGTTTGTGGGAATCAGTTTGTTTGGTGGCTCCTCAGACTGAAGAAGTCCTTTGGATGATGGACGAAACGACTCAGCACTGAAAAAGAAACCGTCCAGATGACCTGACTGAACATTGTTGGATTTTTATCTGGATTACTGAGCATGAACTTTGGAGTTTTGAACCACTTTGGCATGACTGTCTCAGAAGAGTTGACGGAGGGACGGGCCCCGGAGGCCATCTTAACACCAGCTAACTGTTTTTTTCCCACTAAAGTATGCTGTTTGTGGCAATCAGTTTGTTTTGGTGGATCCTCAGATTGAAGAAGTCCTTCGGATGAAGGACGAAATATCTCATTAAAAAAGAAACCGAACATTGTTTAGTTGTAGAATCTGTCTGCAACTGACTTACCAGATTTAAGATGGCCGACACAGCTACATGACTTTAGTGAAAACAAACTGGATGTTACTGAGTTAATTTTACAGATAATGAGATGAAATCAGGTGTGGTAGTAGCTGAGCATCGTCCCAAACAAAGCGAGTGTTAACCGATCGTGCAGGGTGGCAGGTGATGAGCATTCCTTCGTCTCTGTGTTCCTGAGAGCAGAAGAAGCGGCTTTCTTCAGACGTTCTGGCCGCTGTGGATTGACAGAAGCATCTGTCAGGAGGTCAGAGGTCAGCGTCAGTCGTAGAATCGTTACTTCCTGTGACCTCGGGCACCGCGTTCTGCTTCTCTGAGCTCCACCATGAGCAGGCCTAACCTCCATCTGTGTTCAGGATCTTCTGCCTTGGTGTTCTTGGAGCGAGTCACCTTCAGGACAGCAGCTCTGTGACAACTTCCTGTCTGTAGGAAGCAGCATCCTGTCTGCCTCCAGGCAATAAACGCTGTGTTTCACGCCGCCTCTCAAACCTGCCTCCTTCACCACCAGAGGAGCTCCATTGTGCTCCTCTGTCAGCAGCGCAGGGATCGGATCATTTATTGATGACTCGTGACAGAACCAGGGCCGAGGGCAGCGGGCCGTGGAAGGTGACTGCAGGTGGACCTCATCGGTCCGCCGGCTCACCTTTCACTGTCGGATCAGCAGGTGTGAATTATTGAGAGGGAAGTCTGGTTGGAGCTGGTTGGAGACTCGTTTCTATCTCACTATACTGTTTGTAGTCCAACTATGCACCTCTGTCTGTCACTCCCTTTCAGCGCTCTTAATAAGACAGGCAGACAGAACATGAAGTAAACCTCTAATGTCTGAGATCAGCTTATGGTGAAAAGCGAAGGAGTTACAACCGTTTTACAAACGACAGGAAGCACAGCCTCATGTGAGCTCTCGTTAGATGTGTAGTGCTCAAAGCCTGTGATGAGGATGACTCTCAGCTACTACCACAACACGTTTTAGCTCTATATCTGTCAAACTGACTGTTACAGATGTTTTTGTTAACATTATTTAGCTGTAGTGGCCAACTTAAATTAGGCTGATTCCATACGGTAATCAGTCGAAGGCAAACATCCAATGGCTATAAGTTTCAATAAGTTGTTCATGAGATATTTTGCTAACAGACAAACACAGACATGAGTAAAAACATTGTCGCCCTTTTTGCCTTTGGTGGTGTGCGACTACAACCAAATTAATCGTTGCTGAATATCTTTTTTAAACATAGTTTATAGTTTTGAGCGACAGCATGGCCTGACGTGACCCCGCGTCACCATGGAAACCAGCCATGCATCACTGCGCCCGGACGGAGTGAGCAAACAGATCCATCTCCACGTTGCCTGGCAACGTTTTTCGAACATGGTGCGTGACGATTCTGCTTCCTGTCTGCAGGTAGAACAGTGTCAGAACCACCGGAGAGCAGTCCGTTGGGTTTCACGGGTCTCCTCCACACGTGAGGGACCGTAGGGATGGATGGACCGGAGTGTGAGCGTGTGCGTGTATTGTAGACCCCTCGCCGGGCCTGTGAGCCTACGTGATAACGTGTGTGATAAATAGTTGCTGTTCTGAAGTGATCCGTTGCCTCGCTGCTTCTGGATCGAGCCGAAACGAGACATTTTGTCGTGACTCAGTGAATGCATCATCCAGACGGCGCAAAATAAACATCATTAGTGGGTTGTTTGTCATCCGCATGCAGGCTCATTGGCATCTCTTTTATTCTTTCTTACTTCAACGTGTTTGCAGTTGTTGCTAAACATTTAGTTTTTTAACAGATTTACCAGCGGAGGAAGACGTTTCACTTCAGAGATCAACGAAACGTCAACGAGTTTGTGCCTGTTGCTGTAACGTTACGACCAACACGGCTTATTCTGTTCTGCTTCAATGGATTTAGGATTTATGATGAACGGCCCTCATGGACACACACACACTCCAGGTGTGTGTTGCCTGTCATCAGATGGGAGTTTATAGCAGCGAGCGGGTCATCCTGAACCTCCTGATTAGCTGTCGTGAATCATTGTGTTTCCACGGAGCTAAATGAGGCCTAACTGTGGAGATCTGGGTCAGCTGTATCTGCTGATGCCCGACAGGGTTTGCTTTACTGTACGACTTGCCTCTGTTCAGTTCAGTTTATTTATAAAGCGCCAAGTCACAACAGAAGTCGTCTCAGGGCACTGAACAGAAACATTCACATATAAAATAATAATCTGACATTATTTATGTGAGGAGCAGACTGCTTTGAGTTTAACGCCATCGCAGAACTCTCATCTTGAACAAGCATGAAGGCGACAGTGGAAAGGAAAAACTCCCCACGAGGAAGAAACCTTTAGCAGAACCAGGCTCAGGACAAGCGGCCATCTGCTTCAACCAGCTGGATTTGGTAGGAACAGATACACAATGGCAGGTCAAGAATCACATGTTAAGATAGAAATAGCATCAAATGAAAACTATTCAATTTTAACAATTAATTTAAGGAAATCAGGTCAATTTGTCCTCTAGTAGTCTAAGTCTAAAGCAGCATAACAAGCCAACCCTAACTATAGGATTTATCAAAAAGGAAAGTCTTAAAACTGGACAATGTGTCAGCCTCATGGACAGAAACTGGAAGTTGGTTCCACAAGAGAGGAGCCTGATAACTGAAAGATCTTCCTCCAGTTAAGACTCTGGCAGCAGCATTTTGGATTAACTGAAGACGTTTTAAAGACGTATTTGGACACCAAGATAATAAACCATTGCAATAATCCAGTCTAGACGTGACAAATGCATGAACCAGTTTTTCTGCATCATTTTTAGATCAGATGTTTCTAATTTTAGTGATATTACGCAGCTGGAAGAAGGCAGTTCTAGTAACGTTTTTAATGTGGTGAACAAAAGACATGTCCTGATCAAAAATAACACCAAGATTTTAACATTAGAGCTGGAGGACAGATTAATGTAATCTAAGGAGGGAGAAAGACTGAAAAAATTCATTCTATGCTCAAGTCCAAAAACTAAAACCTCAGTCTTGTCTCTGTTCAAAAGCAGAACATTTAGGGTCATTCAGGTTTTTATGTCTTTAAGACATGTTTGTAGTCTAAATAACTGATTGGATTCATTGGGTTTAATGGACAAATATAACTGTGTATCATCAGCATAACAATGAAAATTTACCATGCTGTTTAATAACATTACATAATGGAAGCATACAAGGTAAAGAGTATTTGTCCAAGCACTGAACCTTGAGGAACTCAATGACTAACTTTGGTGTATGATGATTAATTTTTACATCCCAGTAGGCCAAAGATGGAGTTTATGGGAGTCCTGTTTGTCCATTAGGACCACTGTAGGCTGCAAAGTGCTGAGTTTCGTGAAAAAAAAGAAAAATCCTTGATATTTTTTCTCAAGCATGTGGGAAAAGACGCTGCAGTCAGATGAGACCAAACATTGGGGCGAAACCACGTCTGAGACTGCTCTACCAGCTGTCATCGTGTATCGCTACAGTGAAGCACGGTGGTGGCAGAGAATGGTCATCTATCAGCCAGAATCCTGCTAGAACCAGATGGAGACAAAGAGCCTGAGGTCCAGGTGAGACAGGCTGAGAGACACTTAAACAAATGTAAGAGGCAGTGTATTTGTTCCACCCTAGAAAAACCAATGGGTCTAATAAACCATTTAAACAGTGAGGCTGACTTTCAGACCCAGGATGAGTGGAAACCTCTGAGCTCAGCTGAAGCGTCTCCAGACGTGTCTCAGGTCGATCAGATGTCGTGTTAGACTCGTGACATGAAGGACGATCGTCGTTCTGTGAAGTGACGCCGTCTTCCTTTCAAAGGACTCGTGGAAAAGCACACACGAGCTGCAGACGACTGGATTCTGGGACTATAAATATAAATTTGTCGTGTGGGTAAACAAAAGGCATCTGTGTCCCGACTGATGGCTGCAGACCGAGCTGATGGAGACCTTCAGATGTGGGGGGGTGGAGGGGGGGGTTGCTAAGAAACCTGAATTCACACCACAGCAGCTGCGCCTCTTTAGAGCCCACTAATGCATTCAGTCCAATCTGCCCGCGATCACGTGCGCCTGGCCGTGCACGCCGCTCCTCTAAAACAAAAGGGTGTTTTGGTTTCAGAGCCAGATTGGACTGGAGACACTTTTGGGGAGTGTAAAACCAAAGGGGTCGGTCCGAGATAAACCACGGGACACAAAGACAGAAA
The DNA here is from genome assembly GCF_014905685.2 of Nematolebias whitei. Taxonomy (NCBI): domain Eukaryota; kingdom Metazoa; phylum Chordata; class Actinopteri; order Cyprinodontiformes; family Rivulidae; genus Nematolebias; species Nematolebias whitei. The sequence goes on along the minus strand of NC_056513.1, from coordinate 8,064,451 downwards.
GACGGGTTCTGGGACTGGTAGCTGCTGGTTTTATTGGGTCTCTGCAGGACGTTTGCTGCTGCTGCTCAGTTTTCATGTGGTCAAACCAGTAGCAGCAGTCCTGACTCTGAGAGGGGAACAGACGTAAACGTCACCTCAACCGTCACTGTGCGAATGTTTACGATCTATTGTGATCCATTTTTCTTACATACATTTTTCAGCGTCTTTAACAATTTTTGTTTTTTATCAACAAATCATAAATCAAAGCGTTCAGCTCGTTCTGGACAATCCTGCTAGGACTTTTGGTTTTGGTGCAACTTTAGCTTTTTGAAATATTTAGCCTTTTCTGCCATTTTTTCCTCATAGAAAATGAACTGAGCTCATTTTACATCCTTCAAATCTTTAGATGTGTTTATAACATTTTACTGCTCCTTTCATATTTTGTTCTGCTTCAGCTTCTTTCAGCTTCCTTGTGCAAATTTCAACTTTTATTTTTTTTGGCTACTTTCAGCTGTTTTCAGATAGTTTTTGTGGTAATTTCTGCTATTTTCAGCCTAATTAACTTCTTTCTACTAATTTCAGCTTGTTATGCTCTTTTCAGCTTTCTCTGCAAGTTTCAGTTTTTCTGCTATTTCAGCTACTATTTAGCTGTTTTATGCTAATTTTAGGTTTTTCAGTAACTGCACTCATTTAAACCTTCTTCAGCCTAATTCAGCAAAAATGTGCTCTCTCCACTTCCTTCTGTAGTTTAAGCTTCTTTCTGCATTTTCAGCTACTTTTCAGCTGTTTTTTTTGTTGTTGTTGCTAAATTCAGCCTTTTTTTAGCTAATTTCCTCATTTTTGTGCTCATTTCTGCTTAATAATGTACTTAATTAAACCTAATTCAGCAAATATGTGTTCTTTCTGCTTTCTTCTTCTAATTTAGGCTTTTTCTTCTATTTCCTCTACATTTAAGCAGGCTTTTAGTTAATTTCAGCTGTTTTTCTGCAAGTTCTTCTGCAATAAGCATTCACCACATTTTTGCAGGAAATGCAGTTTCTCTAGTTTGACTTTGCCGTTACAGCCTCATTTTTGTAAGGAATGTCTTATCTTGCATTTAATCTCGCTGATTGATGATCGGTGTTTTCACGGACAGTTATCCAAACATACGATGAAATATTTGAACTGGAGTTGGATTGGAAGAAGAAAAAAACCAGTCTGAGAAATCCAAAGTAAACATCAAGCTTCTCTCAAACCAGAAACGTTTTTGTTTTCAAGGCAGCAATCACAGATATGAACAGAAGTTCTGCTCCGATGGGAACCCGACCGGTCCAAACTCCAACATAATGGAAGGTTGTTGCTTCAGGAGCCAACGTCTCCTGCAGGTTGAACAAAAAGTCAAATGTGAGAAAGATCCTGATCGCCTGATGGAAAACCTGAACTCCAGAGAAAGGGCGTCCTCTCGTGAATGTTGGACCACTCAGACAAGAAGTTCTTGCACACCATGAGGTTAGGAGTCTCCCCCGGCTTCTGCTCGGTTGTAGAAAACTAACGACATCATTTCTATCTGCAGATTAGCAGCTTTGGAGAGTCTGCGCTCCTCTCAGGACCGCTCGTTCATTTTGCTGCCGGGCTTTGGGTTGAAGTGCGTGATGGAGGGTGGCAGGCGGCTCACGGTTGTTTTCATGGGCGCCTGATTATTACAAAAATGTTGGACTGAAATCAGGAATGAAAATCACCTAAATACCACCAGTCTGTACCTCCTCAGAGAAATGGTTCGATCGTGTATGATCGGTTGGTGTTTTGATAACTGCAACAGGCTCTAGGTCCTGGAAAGACCGAATTACCGTACTTTTCTCCATATAAGTTGCAACTTTTTGCATAAATTTGCATGCCCTGCGACTATTAGGGTGAAGCGACTTATTTACATTTTTTTTCCCCCATACATTAGATTGGATTAGATCTGACGATTTCATTCAATCTGACATGGAAAATATTGAACACTACCATTTTCAGCCACTAGAGGGCCCTCTACCTATATGGCAAGCCAAGTGTCTCATTAATAGGTAAAAGTGGCTATTAATGGCACACTTGGCTTGCCATACAAGCCATCTTCGTCTCGCTCCGGAACTCCTGGAGCAAACGTCAAATCAGCTGCATTTCGCCGCGCCGCCCAGGCGAAATGCAGCTGATTCGATCATTAAAGTGAATTTATTAAGGAAAAGTTTAACTGAGGCACACCTTTTGCTATAATGTCGAGCAAACAAATAATGATTTTTAAGTGTTAATCTTGTTAAATTCTTGTTAAAGTCCTCCAGTGCACTCTCCCACGGCTGCCATTTGGCATCCAATCGATTTTTGGCTCAATACCGGCCCACGATTCATGGTGGTCAGCGATGGCTCATAATAGATGCGACGTATATGACGAAACAGCATTTTTTTTCTACTTTATTAGATATTTTTGTACTGATGCGACTTATATGGCGGTGTGATGTGTACGGCAGAAAGTATGGTAAATAATTTCAATAATCTGTTAATGTTTATGGGGTTGAAAAACTTGGTTTTATGCACGATTTGCGTCTTAACTTTGGTTCAGCTGTGACTTTTGGTCAGAGATTTAAAACTTTTAATAAGTTTTTGTCCATTTGTTGCATTTCATATTGTCTGCTTGTTGCAGAACGTTCTTTAAGTGAAGACTTGAAGAGTTTAAGCTGCTGGAAATATGACCAACTTTCATTTTCCCCCAAGAAATTTACAATATACGCAGGACTTGATTATTTCTTCAACTAGCATTTGTTGTTCCCAACCTTTTATCCTCGATTACCTGCAGTAAAAGCTGCTGTCCTCTCTCTTGTCACAACCTCATGCACTGTTGTGTCTGACGGAGACAGAGTGAACGAAAGGTTTGTTTGAGAGCAGCAGCTGAACTTTTGGTCTATGTTCTTCTGGAAACATCTCAACTTGTCATTTCTCACGTGCAAAGTCGCCTGAATGAATAATTTCAGTCCTGATTCAAACTTTCTGATGGTATTTTGAGTTCAAACTGCTTTTTTTGTTGTTGTTGTTGCTTCAGACTCCCTCGGCGGTCCGTTCCCGTCCACGTCCCACCGGTGTCACCACAAACCCAAAAGATGCCTGCCGATCCACTGCGGCAGCGTCGGCGGGCCTCTTCCTGTCAGTCCTCTTCTTTTCCACCCGAATGCCAAGGGGTCCCAGATCATCATGGACCTGGCTCAGAAGACCGTGAAGAGACGGGCCAGTTTCTGCAACGCCATCACCTTCAGCAACCGGCCCATCGCGCTGTACGAGCAAGTCCGCCTCAAGGTATCGTTTTCTCTTTCTGCAACTCCTTTCGGATCTGTTATACCAGACTTCGTTTATGGATCTCCTCGTTTTCTCAGATCACTAAAAAGCAGTGCTGCTGGAGCGGAGCTCTGCGTCTGGGCTTCACCTCCAAAGACCCGTCCAGGATCAACCCAGACAACCTGCCCAAGTACGCCTGCCCAGACCTGGTGTCCCAGAGCAGCTTCTGGGCCAAGGCGCTGCCCGAGGAGTTCGCCAACGAGGGAAATGTCATCGCCTTCTGGGTTGACAAGAAGGGCCGAGTCTTCTACCGGATCAACGAGTCCAGTCCCATGCTGTTCTTCAGCGGAGTCCGCACGGCTGAGCCCGTTTGGGCCCTCATCGATGTCTACGGACTGACCCGCGGGGTCCAGCTGCTAGGTAAGACACGGATCTGTCATCGTTAGGAAATTTTATTCACGGGGTTCATTTCTTCATCAGACATGACCAAAGGAGGCAGTTTCAGTTTCACTTCAAAGTCAAGAGGTTTCAGGGTATTTTTAGCGCCTCGATGCTTTTCCTGTCAACATCCCTTCAGTTGACGAAGCAGACGTTCCTCTAGTTTACTGTAAACACGTCCTTTGCGAAAGTGACCGGACCCTTTCCTTTGTTCGCTGAATCGTCCCATGAAGGCGCAGAAATCCGCTGAGCTCATGTTTACCCAGAAGCTGCCTGCGGGAGCGTCACGCTCGGGATCGTATAGCCGAGGCTTCAATGTAAACACTGCGAGACTCGGGGCTGCAGAACTGGACCAGAGGTCACAGTTTCTATACATAGCTCTGTAGATCACTGCGCTGCTGAGGACAGACGGGTCTGATGTCTGGTTCTTCTTAGCTCTGATAAACTCTAGTTTCCAGATGTTTTCAGTACATCTGGAATGGATCTTGAGGGAGAGTTGTCTGACCTTTTTAGAAAAACTGGTTCTGGTTAGATTCTGATCTCAAATCTCGAGTTGTTCCTACTGTACTTTTACATTCAGGCTGAGTGTTGGGCAGCCTGCAGAGAAGACTCCTTGGGGTGGGGGTTTAAACTAAACACTGACAAAGAGCTGCATCTCGGAGCGGTCACAAACCGATTAGTGATGCTGACGTCGCTTCTGTCAGCTGTTTTTATCACACTTCTGCTCTCAGAGCTTCATGAATCTGTGTCTTTCTTAGTGAAGTCCCTCTGGCTTCAAAGTTTCAGGCTTTATTTCTCAATTTTAGTTCCTGTGCAGGTCGAGGACGTTCTTTCTGCTTTAGATCATCACATGACTGATAAAGCACTTACAAATACATTTACTGTGATAATACAGTGTGAGCCCTGAGAGCTGAATGGCTGCTGAATTTAGCTGAAACTTATGACTTGACTGAACATTCGATTTTTACCTGGATTATTGAGCGTGAACTTTGGTGAGCTGGAACTTAGTCGTTAAAGCTAAAATGTAGCAGATCATTAGCTAAAGACTTAAGGAGCAAAACACTAGCTACAAGTGAAAAACAAATAGGAAAAGGCAAACAGAAGTAGCCAAACATTAGCTAAAAGTATCAAAGGTCTGGTTAGAAATTTAAAGTAGGTAAAGCTAAAAGTAGCATATGACAAACGTGTATTTAGGCCTGTCGCGATAAACAATATATCAATTAATCGCTTGATAAATTAAAATTATCGACCTCATTTTCATTTATCAGCTTTATCGTTTTTGTGTCTCTTTCTACTGAAGACACTGGATGACATCGCTCCAGTGCTCTTCACTGACCCCTCACTTTCAAATCCATTTTAACCGTCCAGAATCGAGTTTTGGGATTGTTAAAAGCAGCTAAGCTAACAGGCCGACCTCAGGGAAAAACCTCCGTCTTGTCAAAGATCCAAAATTCACAGTTGAAACCCGTGCCTTCTTATAAAAAGTTTTTCTCTGCAAAAAGAAGCTGAGAACTTGTTTACCGATTTTTATTTATTTATTATTATTAAAAGCTTTGTGTGACAAATGCTAACGAGCTCAAACCACACCGATCGTCCGCCATTTTGAGAACCAAAAAACAAGAATAAGCCCATGTCATGTCAAGGGGCCTCCCTCCCATTTTTTTAGAGATACACTTCTCACTCCCTCACTATCCATCCTTCGGTTCAGTCTTATACCACCACCCAGTGGTCAAAAAAGGTACTACATGCAAAATAAATTAACCAACATTTCTTCTTAAATTTTACAATAATTAATAATTATTGACAAATTTCAAACAATATTATCATTTATCACAATAATTTCTGAGACAATTAATCGCCCAGCAAAATTTGTTATCGTGACAGGCCTATGTGTAATTTGAAGAAACAACAAAGATCTCAGTGCATTTCTGTGAGGAAAGTATTTGTAAATAAAGGTAAAATATTAAAATATAAGTATAAAGGCTACAAAAAAAAAAGTTGCAGCACCCGTCTGCTGAACGAGCTGAACGTTTTGATTTGCAACAGCTAAAATGACAAGTCTGCAGAAGCGGTTAGATTTTTGAAAACATGTGGAAGAAAAAATAAACGAAATATTTTCCTGCTTCTATTTTATTTTATTTGAGTTACAGAAAATAATGTTGGTCCAGTTACAGTGAACGGGTTCAGGTTTCTGGACGTCTTGTTCCAGAGTCATGGAGCGCCGGTCTGGGATCTCGTCCTCAGTAATGAGGGCGTTGCTTCGGTCGATCGTGGTGAAGAAAGAGTTGAGTCGAAAGGCAAAGCTCCGGATTTACTGGCCTATTTTTGTTCCAACCCTCACATGATCATGAGGTTTGGATCAGGACTGAAAGAACCAGATCCTGGATTCAAGCAGCTGAAATGAGCTTCCTTTGTAGGATTGGTGGGGGGGGGGCTCAGCCTTGGAGAAAGGAGGAGGCGCTCCATCACCCGGGAGGATCTCGGCGCAGAGTTGCTGCTCCTCTGGATCTAAAGGAGTCAGTTGAGGAGGTTCATCTGAAATGGCTGCCTCTCTTTGGAGGTTTTCTGGGTACGCCCCACTAGAAAGAGGCCCCGGGACAGACCCTCTCTGAAGGGATTATTTCTCCTCTCTGGTCTGGGAACACCTCAGGGTCCAGGAGGAGACTGTGCAGAGATCTGGGTTTCTCTCCTGGACCCAACTCTGGAGAGGGGGGTAGAAGATGGAGAAAGTTTATTCCAGATATTTACGTCTCCTTCAACTTTTTATTTCCCTGGTCAGATGGACGTCTGTTGTTTCCACGTGAGCGTGAGATTATTCAGGATTATAATCCTCCCTCCATGAAGACTGAATTAAACTGTATACTGGGTTACGTCTGTCACTCTGAAATGTTTTGTAAAGCTCGTTTAAGCGCTGTCCGCCTGTCGTTATGAAAATGGCAGTTTGGTTGTTTTAGTGCCTCCAATCAGCATTCAGCACCGCGCACGAGCGCTCAAACGTGCACTTTTAACCATCTCAGCTCCCACGTCACATTTCCTGCTCCTTCTTCCATTCAAAGCTTTTATCACACATTTTAATTTAATGACGTGATAGAATCAGTAAAACTGGTTTTAATTTTAAAATGATAAAACTGTGGCTCCGCGGTTGGAAAAAAAAACAAGCCGGCTCTTAAAAGGAGCAGACCTAAAACTCATTTAAATTCTTTATTTTTCCATTTGTCTGAGTCCGGTAATTAAATATCAGATTATAAATCTGACACGGAACACAAAACGTAATTTTCAGTTAGTTTTGTGATAAAAAGTTGTCTTTGCTGTAGTCATATTTGATCATCTTCAGTCAGGTGATCAGGACTGAAACTTCCAGGTCAGTTTGTCGTTTGTCTCCTTCCTGGGGATGTTCTCGGGTCAGAACAGAGATACCAGCGAGCGAAACACGACTCCGGGAGATATTTCCAACACCTTGGGTGTGGAGAGGCTGCAGGTTTGAAGCTCCTGCTCACAGTTTGGTGACCTCTGCCTCAGAATATTTACACTGTTTCCCTGTTTAGTTCCTTTTCCAGTTTTAGACTCTAGCTACTTCAGCATACCTTGAGCCATTCAGGTATCAAAACTTACGGCTCATTCAAGACATCGTGGCTATGACTTTTCAATTTATTTATTTTTTGTAACTTTTAAACTTTTTAATTACTGTATTTTTTGCTGTATAAATCACGCCTTTTTGCATAAATTTGCAAGTCCTGCGATTTATACTCCAAAGTGACTAATATCTGTTTTTTTCCCCATATTTATAACCCAATATTTGGCTGAGATCTGACGATTTCATTCATTCAGACATGGAAAAAATTGAACACTACCATTTTCAGCCACTAGAGGGCACTCGATTAATGTAGCAAGCCACATGTGTCATTAATATGTAAAAGTGGCTATTAATGAGACATTTGGTTTGCCATACCAAGCCACCTTTCTCTCGCTTCGTAACTCCTGGAGCAAATGTCAAATCAGCTGCATTTCACCGCGCCGCCCATGCGAAATGCAGCTGATTTGATCATTAAAGCACATTTATTAAGGAAAAGTTCAACTGAGACACACCTTTACGATAATGTCGAGCAAACAAATAATTGTTTTTAAGTGTTAATCTTGTTAAATTCTTGTAAAGTCCTCCCGTGCAAGCTCCCACGGACGCTATTTGGCAGCCAATCGATTTTTGGCACAACACCGGCCCACATTTCCAGGTTGTCAGTGATGATGCATAATAGATGAGACTTAGGCAGCGAAGCAACATATTTATGTTTTTGTCTACTTCATTAGACATATTTGGACTGATGCAACTTATACGGCGATGCAACATGTATGGCGGAAAGTACGGTATTACATTTCATTTACATCCACCCGTTATCTTTTATCCGCTTCTTCCATTTTGGGTCACGGGGGTCACCGGTGCCCATGGCCAGCGATCACTGCGAGGGGCGGGGTACACCCTGGACAGGTCTTCAGTCCATCACAGGGCCAAATGGAGACAAAAGAGACAAACAACCATTCACTCTCTCACTCTCACCTAGGGACAATTTAGAGTTACCAATCAGTCTAACATGCATGTTTTTGGTCTGTGGGAGGAAACCAGAGTACCTGAAGAGAACATGCAAACTCCGCCCAGAAAGGCCCCTGGACCGGGATTTGAACCAGGGACCTGTTCGCTGAGAGGCAGCAGCTCTACCAGTTGCGCCACCGTGCTGCCCCTACATTTCATTTATATTTTTATAGAAATGCACAGATTTCTTCAAGTCTTTAAAATCTTTGTGTTCTTTGACATCTAACTCGTTTAGCCACTATTTTGCTTATATTAGCTTTTAGTTACTGCTTAGATCATTTTAACTTTCAGCCAACTGTTTTGATAATTATGGCTTTCAGCTTTTGTTGCGCTGGTTTTAGCCTTTAGCTTTTGTCTTGCTAATTTTAACTGTATGTGATCATTTTAGCTTCAGCTGGTTTTGAACTCAAGCTGCTGCAAAGAGACGTATCTGTTCGACTGCAGAGAGTTGGTGTTGGTTTGGCTGGTTCAGTAGCGTCTCGGGTGCTTCAGGTATCCGGTGATTGATTATCTTTGGCTGTGAATGAAGCAGATGTAATATTGTGGAGGTCTGGCAGCAGAACCTGACTGGAGCTGTCCCCTCGGGTCTGAAATCCAGCAAACCAGGGGGGTTGTTTAATATATAGTGGTGTCCTGGTTCCTTGGGTGAGCTGTCACTCAGCCCCACCCTGTCACACACACACACAGCAACCCTCTGTGACACGAAGAAGGAGGTCAAGTCTCAGTAATTCCAGCTGTTGTGAAGCCAGCAGGACTCGGACTGTGCAGGTCAGTCACAGCAGAACTTTAATCAGGAGGGGCCTCTTCTTGGGTCGATCCTGAAGGACGGGGGAATGAAGTCTGATTGCAGAGCCTGCGGCCTGCTAACGCCTCCTCGCCCGGCCAGGAGCTGGTCGATCCAGCTGTCACCACAGAGAGGCAGAAAGAGGCAAAATGTCTAATTTAGTTCACACCACTCGAGGTGTCTGGGAAACGAGGCAATCTCTGTCCTCCTCCGCTTCTCGGAGGGATCAAATTACACGAACGCTCCATCTTAATAAGTCATCTGGAAACTGAAATGCACCGTCACTCAAAGACTGGCACAGAACTAATAAAAAAAAGAGGAATGAAAACAGTGTTTTGACTTTTTGATCAAAGAAAGAAACTGAGAACTTCAGTCTGGATTATATGTGTGGCCTGTTTACTCCAGGTGATGAATCACAACAAACTCTAGAAACTTCCCTGCATGTGAACATGACAGATGAAGTCTGGGAGATGGGATCGGCTCTGAAGAGTCAAACACGGTGAGGTTTGATGGATCGGGGCAAAGCCTGTCAGGCCAGAAGTTTGAGGACTGAGTTCATCTGGGGTGCATGGCCTCACCGGGTTGGGTCGTCTCTTCTGAACCATTCGCTGCATGTCAGGATGCTAATGTGGGGGCTGCCACCTCTGACAGAAACGGTGGCTCTTCATCTTGATCTGCAGCTGGTTTGGTTGACTGCAGCTGGAGGAACACCACACAGGTTTCTCTGTTTGCAGGTAGGATGCAGACACCACAAAAAGACACAACTAGACCACTCCAAGGTTTAGATTCACCCCCGTCATTTATAAAAGAAAACCAAATGAACAAATCATGGGCTCATTATCTGTCATTATATCTGGTGTCACTGGGAGTTTGGGGTTTTTCGATATCGGACCCCCTCTCCCAGGTGAGGTGACTGTGAGTCTGTGTCCAAGAAGCCTTAGATGCTGCTGTCCTTCATGACCCACAACCATCTTGTTGCAAAGAATGCAGGATCCTGCAGCAGTTTATTTCTTGGCTGCAGGCTTCTTGGCAGTTTGTGGTCACCTTCTTGACTGCCTTCTTGGCTGGTGCCTTCTTGGGGGACTTCTTGACCGCCTTTGGCTTCTTAGCAGCGGGTTTCTTGGCTGCTGTGGTCTTCTTGGCGGTGGTCTTCTTGGCTTTGGCGGGAGCCTTCTTCACCACCTTCTCGACCGGTTTGGCGGCTGCAGGCTCCTTCTTGGCAAGCTTGAAGGATCCGGAGGCCCCGGTGCCTTTAGTCTTGCTCAGGGTACAGCTTGGTGACGGAGGTGTTGCTACGTTTGTTGGCCTTGCTCACATCCACTCCTTTCCTGACCAGTGCAAGGAGTGGAAAGGAGTGTCTCTGGAGAAGGCAGTCAGCCACAATGGATACGATGAGCTTCTGGATGCTCGGTCCTTCCTTCTTGGGCTTGCTAGCCTTCGATGATGGTTGTGGTTGTGAGGGTGTCTTGAACCTCTATCTTGAGGTCTTCCCTTCAAATTCTGACACTATGTTGACAGCTTCTGTTTTCTGTACGTCTGTAAATCAGATCTTCAGGGTCACGGTGTCCGAGGAGAAAAGCTGTGCTGGTTAATCCAGATTTTAAAAGTATCCTGTGGACCTGACAGGCAGCAGTCCCTCCAGTTCTTGATTTGCTGCTCTGATGGAGGTGTTGTCTCTTAAGGCGTGGCCAAAGAAACTTTTCTGTTAACTTCCCTCTTTTCAGAGCTAGAAACCTAGATCTGTTAAATTTCGATTTCTAATTGAAACAATTGTAGGTTGAGAAACTTTCTGCATGAATAAAAATAGTCCAGATAGTTTCTGGACAATATTTTAGTTTATTTAATGTGACAAAGAAAAAAACACAAACCTTAACTTTTTCTTTTTCTCTTCCTGCTTGGACTTCTTCTGAGCATTGAGCTTCCTTTCCACTCTACTGACCTCTCCTGGTGTGGATCAGCAGAAGTCTGCTGGCTCTTTATCCTGCACAAACCAGAACACAGTCCGGACTCCCGTGTTTTGTAGGAAAACCATCTGTTTTCAGTGAAGTGATGGTTTGGTTCTTGCTTGACTGGAGATGCTGTTTGACTTAGCAGAAGTGATTTGACCTCTTAATAACAGTGCCGTACTTCACACGGACCCTCCATTAAAAATACAAATCAGAAACGGTGGTTTGAGTCTGAACTTCTTCAGGAAATGTTGTCTCGTGAAGATCAACCAGTTGTTTCTTGGCTTTGGATATTTTCTAAAGGTTGTCAGAGGAAAAAAACAAAGAGCGGCCACAACTTGTATAATTTGTGTCAAGGGAACTTAGATAAAGGTTTATGGATGTTTATCACTGCTAATGTTAAATTAATGTTACCATGTGTGTGAGGTCAGAGTTATTTTTCTCTCTCAGAGAAGAGCCTGCAGGCACCTGACACCAGCCAGTTGCAGAGTCTCATGACGGGGTTTTGAGCATGTAACTTTGAAACATCTGTGTAAACCTTTTCTTGATCGTCTGCTGCCCTTGTAAATAAACTGGGTTAAAAATCTTCTCCTGTCTTTGTTGCCTCCTTTTGTTGTAAAGAGATAACGAAAGGATGTTTTTTATCCAGCATTTTGGTCCTTCATATGCCGGCCCCTACATCTAACCTTGGACCACCAGGCTTGGCTCTGATATTGTGCACACAGGAGGATTGAACTCCTGAAATGAAAGGGTCTGCTGGTGTTTTGAGGCCTGACGGGTGTTGAACGGAGAATCGTTCTCCACACGGAGGAGGTGATAAGATTATGTTCATTATTTTGGGGAGGTCTGGGACTTCGGCATTGTTTTTGGAGAGCTGGGGGCTCCGCTAGGCAGATAGATCGGGACTATAATTTCTTTTGAGAGTTCAGAGGTCGAGGATCTCACTGAGAGTCACAAAGGGACTCCTTTAGGCAAGCCGGGAGCTGTCATTATCAAAATAGGGTTCAGGAAACCCCACTGTTTTTGCCAGGGGCATACAGTGTTTTTGTAACCGGGGGCTAATCATTCTCATAGAGGTCACGAAGCTTTTAGAATCGGTTTAAAATCATGGCACCTTGGCTCAGATGCCTCCACACTCTGTTTTTAGCTGTTTCAGCAGAATATTTTCCTGTTTTTCTGATTCTCGGTGATCGAAGGACGTGATTCCAAAGAGACAATCCTCAACTGAATCCTGCTGGCCTCTCGCCGCCTCGTTAAATGAAGCCCCGCCTTGTTTCATTTTTGGACTTTATCAGAGAGGGATGAAAAGACGACAAGAGTCAATCGTTCGTTTGTAGGAACAGTCGTTGGGCGTGCGTTCATTAATGACGTTCTAAAATTAGACCGCCGTTCTGGTCAGGCGCTGAGAGTCAGAGGAACTTTGATAATCCCAGCGAGGAAATTGGTTTTTAACAGCTGCTCGGGATTATCAAAGCTGTAAAATTAGATTTTAGATGAAAAAATGTGAACTCTCTGGTGATTAAAAAGAACAATTCAACAAAAAGGCTAATTGTGGATAAAAATGGGCCTCCTGTGAATCGGCTGCAGATCCAGAAAACCAGAACTCTGCAGAACCTGCTGCTCTGTATAAACTGTAAAACTCAGCCAGCAATAAATGGATAAATGCCACGTGTTAATAACAGTATTTAAATGTGTTTGCTTTGATAATCCCATTTTATCACCTCAGTTTAGACAAATCTACTCTTTGATCCAGCTGGGACTAAAATATTTGTTAGTGGTGGGTTATAAAAAAAATATCTAATAAAACACACACATTTGTTTATTTTTGAAGGAATGCGTATTGCCCGCCACCTCACATGAAGAAAGCTCTTGTGTGCTCAGATAACCCTCATAGTATTTGGGGTATGACTCACCTACTACCACACTGGCTTTTAGTTTAATATCTGCCAAGTTGGCTGAGGTATAGATATTTTTGTGTATGCTAAGATTAATTAGCTGTGGCAGCCATCTTGAATTTGGTTGACTCCAAAATCTGATCAGTTGTAAAGGTACAGTTCTTGTTTTCTGAGAGTTTCATTAAAATCCATCCCCATGGTTCATGAGATATTTTGTTAACACGAAAACAGACAAATGAATACTTGTGGACGGGGATGAAGCAGTGAAAGGGTAACATCATTTCCTGGATGAGACATTTTATTTTAAAGCTGCGGAGTCATTGTGTTCACTATCCAGCCATCCATTTTCAGCCACGTGTCCACGGTCGGGTCCAGGTCCTGGAGAGAAACCCCTATCTTCCTTTCCCCAGTGACACTCCTCAGCTCCTACTACGAGACGCTGCAACGTTCCTGGCCGAAGATGGTACATAATCATGTCCGCCATCGTGTTCTGGGTCCAGGACGCAGGTCCTGGGTGTCCAGGAGGCATCACATTGAGATGTTTGAACCACCTTAGCTAACTCCTTTCACTGAAAAGAAGCAGCAGCTCTACGAGCTCCCACCCGATTACAGTGCATCATCTTGTCCCAAGGTCTGAGCTTGACCACCCTATGCATTTCAGACACTTGAGTCTGGTATCTCATTATTTGAGTCATGATCTTGGCTCTGGAGGTTATGGGGCTGTCTTGGTTGACACTCATTTGCAACATCACGTGGATATCGGGGGCAGTGCCAATGGGTTAGTGGTTCCCCACTTGTAAAAGGGAGGGTGTGCTCCAATTATAGCGGCATCACTCTCCTTAGCCTCCCTGGTAAGGTCTGTTCAGGAAAGAGTCAGAAAGCTCTGAACCCACATGGTTCTCATCCCCATTTGGGTTCCATCCTGGACATGGAACACTGGACCATCTCTTTACCTTCATTAGGATCTCTCAGGTCTCTCTTGTAAATGAGTCCTCGAGGCTCAATGGGATTTACCTGTCTAAATAAAGGTTGAATGAACTAGGATCCTCAATGAGTCATGGTAGTTTGCCCATCCAGTCTACCAGTTGGGCCACCAGTTTGTAGTGAGTCACGTGAGGTACGTGTCACTTATAGTATGACAAATATATGTGTATATATTTATGCATACTTTTCACGAGTTCTTCATTTTTCTGACTGTGTAATGCCGTGCATTGAATTTAAAGGAATGTAACGAGAGACGTTGTTTATCTTTGATCCATCAAATGAATGGAATCATTTATTTTCAGAATCAAAGTTTAACATCAAACATTTACATTAATTTGGCAAAATATGAAAATAATAACAGACAGTTTCACTGAAAATGAACTTCAAATCACTCGGCGGTGATTTGAGGACTTTGCTTCAGACATTTCTAAAAATATCTGTACTGATTTATGAGAGAGAAGAGTTTAAGATGAAAGGAGATTATCTTACAGAGAACTGTGTGAGGGAATTTAATCTGTTTGACCAGAAGTTGCACGCTCCCATCAGGTATCTCAGCTTTGCCCACGGTACACTTGGTCGAAGAAGTCTTTACCTGGTTTGACGATGGATCAGCTCAGTAAGCATCCTTCAGACTGTTTCAGCGCCTCCGTTAAGAACAGCTAAAAATCCTCGGAGAGTCGTGCGTGGTTAGCTCAAAACAGAATTATAATCCCAAACGTCCCTGGTTCTTCATAACTCCAAACTCTTCATAACTCTTGGACTCTTCATTGCTCTGAAGCTTTCAGAACCGGCTGCACTCTCAATCAGCTCTCATTCCAACATCTCCCAGTTCATGTTAGATTGAGAGTTCTGGAGAACGTGAGAGTTCC
>NC_056513.1:8041815-8049589 GCF_014905685.2 Nematolebias whitei | reverse complement strand
TTGAGTACCATAATCTACATTGATCTCACAACGCTTAAGCCGAACCTACTCGAACAATTCTATTCGGGGGGATAGCTAATTCTTTTTGATAAGTCTCGCCATAGACTTCCAAAACATTTATGGGAAAACCAAACACCCAATCTCAAGTCGTTCGTCTAAAAGACAACAGACAATTACACCAAACTATATTTTACCATGTAAAGCTAACTTAAACCAAGTTAGAAATGGAAAAATAGTTTGGAACACTTTTCTATAGGCATAAACCCCTGTAGTTACCCTTTTTCAGCATTCTCCACCCCTTAACTGGTAGTTGTAGCTGTTCCCAACCATAATAGCTTACACACCAGATGCATATAGTTTAAGGCCTTATGTAAAATCCCCTTCATAAGCCCACCTTAAACCACATAATTGCATGACACATTGAACCAGAACGGCACAGGCTGGACGTCGCTGGAGACAACCTTCGCTGGAGGCGACCTGCAATCCTGACGTTGGTCTCAACTCTTCATCCAGTGGCCGCTTCTTCAGTTCAATCCAAGGGTACCCCTCTGTATGCTGATTAATCAACACTTCCAATCGCTGTGGATTTACCGTTGTGGATTATATGACTTTTTCCAGTGGATTACAGACTCTGTTTCCAAGGGGTTAAAGCATTGCTACAATGGGCTTATCGAGACGATATGGGATTATAATCAACACAATGGAATACCAAGAACATTGTGGAATTACCTTGACTTTGTTTCCTTGCTGGATTACTTCTGACTTTAGTCTTCCTTGAAGGATTACTTCTGACTTTGGTCTTCCTTGCTGGATTATATCAAGCTCAGGGACATTTGAAGGTCTAAGTTCACGGTTGGAATTCATCCCCATGGACAGGTGATGATTTCCAAAGGGGGGACTGTAGTGAACCAGATGACCTCAAATCTACCAGATGGACAGAGACTGTTATTTTCATTGATCTGAATGTGTCTGTGCCATCTGATGACTTTCTTTCTTGAATTAATCAAGCAGAAAAGACAATTCTTTATAATCATTACTGTCTTACAAATGTTTTGATAATCAAATTGTGTTAGTTCACTCAATGCTTATAGGTTGAAAAGAACTACTCATCTTTATTTTACATAAACAGTAAGTAATGATTTTTATTCCTCATTCCAAGAAGAAATCACCTGAATAAGCATTCCTTGATTTTCTGTCTGAAATGAGTCAAGTCGTAAGTATGTGAAAGGTTGGTTTTCGGTCAACTAAAATGTTTACCGAGAAAAATGTCATGTTTAAACTTTTTCAGAAGATTACCAAGAGTAGACTCCAAAAAGTCTGCTGTTTCTGCAATAATCTTTTCTGTATGTGAAAACAGATTCATTCCCTGACCTTGATTTTGATAACAACTTACGTCACGAAAACACACCTCTTTCTGGTACATCCACGAATCAGAAAGCTCTAAATTGAACAGGAAGTCGACCCAAATAAAATGTGGCAACCTCCCAGTTCATGTTAGATTGAGAGTTCTGGAGAACGTGAGAGTTCCAAGATTGAGAGTGCAGTCGGTTCTGAAAGCTTCAGAGCCATGAAGAATCCAGAGGTTTTTTGGGGATTATAATTCTGTTTTGAGCTAACCACGCACGACTCTCTGAAGGTTTGGTAGCTCTCGACGGAGACGCTGAAACGAGTCAGAAAGGAACTACTCCAAGGCTGATTCATCATCAACAGGTAGATGGTTCTATTTTGACCAAGTGTACCGTGAGAAGCTGAGATCGGACGGAGCGTGCAACTTCTGGTCAAACAGATTAAATTCCCTCACATATTTCCTCTGTAAGATAAATCTCAATTTAATCTTAAACTCTTCTCTCTCATAAATCAGTACAGATATTTTTAGAAATGTCTGAAGCAAAGTCCTCAAATCACCGCCGAGTGATTTGAAGTTCATTTTCTGTGAAACTGTCTGTTATTATTTTCATATTTTGCCAAATTAATGTAAATGTTTGATGTTAAACTTTGATTTTGAAAATAAATGATTCCATTCATTTGATGGGTCAAAGGTAATAACGTCTCTCGTTACATTTCTGTTAAATTCAATGCACGACATTACACAGTCAGAAAGATGAAGAACTCGTGAAAAGTATGCATAAATATATATCCATATATTTGTCATACAACAAGTGACACGTACCTCACGTGACTCACTACAATGCGTTTTGTGCACTAGGAGAAGAAATTTGGCCATGTTCCCTGAGGTACACTGTGGGGGGAGGTTATTCGTGAGTATGGGATTGGGTTTTGTTGCTACGGGCTGTTCGGATGGATGGATGGATCAAACCTCTTGGCTATAGATAAGAGCTGGAACATAGACAGACCAGTATATTGAGACCTTTGCCTTTCATCTCAGCACATTCTTCACCATGACAGACTGGAGCAACGCCATCATTACTGCAGAGGCCTCGATGTATCAGTTCATCTCCTGCTTCCTCTGCCAGACTCACCCCAACTTAACTCAATCTGTCTTTAGATGATGTTTACTGCCGAACAGGTAACTCTCAGTCTAAAACACCAGTGTCAGGTTTTATTTATTAAAATACAAAACAAGAATTTAAAGTTAAGTTATATAGTATAAGTTTACATTCATGTCAAAGATTAGTAGGAATTAATTAAAAGCCAACAAAGCAACAATGTTGCACATCTGTGTTTGTTCACCTATAGCATTAAATATTTCATAAAAAAGTGAGAAGATTTAATGAAACTCTCAGAAAATAATATATGGATGTACATCTAATGAAATTCAAGATGGCACCACTGATAAATAAAGCATCACTAAAATGGGTGCACCTCAGTCAGTTTGGCAGATACTGAGCTATAACTTGGTGTGGTAGTAGCTGAGAGTCATCTCCAACCCACACTGTTATCACATCTTGCAAGCTCTCACAGTATGGCATGAGGTCATGCATAACACACTATGATTCTGTTTTAAAACTCTGGCATTGAAGGGATGGGGAGGAATGCTAAGCTTTTAGTGATGAAATAGTTTTTATGCATGAAGCTACAAACTGATGACTCAGTACTTTTTACAGAAACCGTTGAGGTTTGTGTTGACGTCATCTCACAGGAAAGCCGCCTCGCTGCTTTCAGTAGAGAATAAAATGGAAAAGCTTCATTAAAGGAACTAACTTAGCGCTGAGGTCCCGGCGTGCCGATAGACTGATAAAGGGTGATGACCTAAGTTTACTTTGTTTTTGCCATGTGTCACCTTGGAAGCCCGCTGCCTTCTCCAAAAGCTGCCCGAGCCTGGTCAGGGCTTTGGATTGGACCAGGGCCAGGTAGTAAAGAGCATCTCAAACATTGAACACAAAGAGCCTTCTGAATCCATCCCTCCATTCCAACATCCCCCCCTGTTTACTCGTTTTATCTGCTCAGTACAAAAGCTCCCCGGATATCCTCCTCTGCCTTCTGCCGCCTCAGCTAATCCCTTCTGAACACTTCTCCCTCACATCTACAGGAACTCTCTTCACGTCGCCTCGTTGCCTCTCGTATCTCCAACATTACTCCTTCCTCTGTCTCCTCTGAGTCTCCTGTCTGCTCGTGGCTTGCAAAGGCACTGAGACGGTCGCTCCTGCCGGCCGTCCTGGTGTGCAGCGTGAGTTGACCCACTTTGTGGCGGTAGAAACATCCGTATACATAAAAAGTAATTTAAAAACATTATCTGAGGATCAGACTGCTTAATACCATCCAAGGAGGGTGAAAGGCTACAAAATTTATTCCAAAGATGCTCAGGTCCAAAAACCAAAACTCAGTCTTGTCTGCATTTAAAGCAGAAAATTAAGAGTCATCCAGGTTTTTATGTCTTTAAGTCATGCTTGTAATCTAAGTAACTGATTTGATTCATTGTGTTTCATGGACAAATACAATTATGTATAATCAGCATAACAATGAAAATGTATCCCATGCCGTTTAATAACATTACATAATGGGAGCATATATAAGGTAAAGAGTATTGGTCCAAGTACTGAACCCTGAGGAACTCCATGACTAACTTTGGTGTATGAAGAAGATTCATTATTTTTCATATTCAAATCTAACAGATAAATATGATTTAAACCATTTTAGACCCGTTCCTGTAATTCCAATATCATATTCAAGTCTCTAGTAAAATATGATGATCACCTGTATCATATGCAGCACTGAGGTCTAACAGGACCAGTGTAGACACCAGTCCATTGTCAGAGGCCATGAGAATAACATTATTATTTAGGAGACGACTGCTGGGACTTCAGGTTTTGTTTTTTGTTGTTTTGTTGTTGTTTTTTTTTTTACTTTTAAACTTTTAGAAATTTTTAGCTTGGTTTACAAATATTTTCCTCATATAAGCACATTCTGATCTCTTCTGTTCCTTCAAAAACTTTGTTCTCTATACTCTGCCTCAGCAGAGGGCTCCGTTTGTCTTTTCTTTAGCTGTTTGTAGTTTTTAGCTACTGTTCTGCAAGTGAGCTGTTGTTACTTTTTAGCTGCTAGCTACCATTTTTTTTCCTTTTAACTAGCCTGTTGCTAATGTTAGCCTTTAGCAAACCTTTTGCTACATTTAGCTTTCAGCTAACCTTTTGCTTCTTTAAATGTTTTGCTACTTTGGGGTTTTAAGAGCACATTTTCAGCAGTCATTCAGCGTTCACATTATAAATCAGATAATTTAATGTTCCTTTCTGTTCTGTGTCTGTTTGTGAGTTCTTCGGATACGTTTAAAAACCTGCAGCTCGATCGGGAACAGTCTGCGTTGGAGTGGTACAAATTGAGTAAACCTGGGGAAAATGCCCCGTAGACATCGACCGTCTCCAGTAGACGGGAGTCGGACCTCCAGCTCTGACCTCACAGCAGAACCTTCAGAGTTTAAACAGGAAGTTGGATTCTTGTATCCAATTAAAGGAGGATTTTATTAATTTTAACACAGAGCGTTCCCTTTAAACTACAGAAGGTTTGAAAACATTTTGTTTTATTGTTCACTGTCAGTTTTTACATCAAAACATAAATGTTTCTTTTTTTACCTGGTATGTCTTTCACTGCTCAAACCCCCTCAGAGTGGCTCTTATCTTGTCGTATCTCCTCCATGCAGAAACCTAAAAACGGGCCTGTGGTACCATCAGAACCTTCTGCTGCTCACGGGCCAAGAACTTTTCTGATCAACCCTAAAAAAAATGTCTTTAATCAGAACTTTAGTGTTCAGGAAAATTAAGTGAGTCGTCAGGATTCAGGATTTAAAGTCAGAACAAAACTGAAAAGGAAGAAGTTCAAGATACTTTTCAAAATAAAAGTCTGTTTCTGGCATAGCTTAAATTATTACCAATGAAAATCAGAAATTCCTGTTGGGCTTGAGATGAAACATTGGTGGATGTCGGAGTTCAGGCACGAGCTGCTTTTGAACCTTTAAGCATTTTGTCTGAACGTTTGAGTCGTTTTTATTTTTCAGATTTGTTTTTCAGCTCGTAACTTGTTCCTCAGTTGATTTTTTTTAAATATATTTCAACAATTAATGTCTCAAAACGTTCGGCTCATTCAGGACATTCCTGCTGTGACATTTGGTTTTTGTGCAAATTTTACTTTTTGAAATATTTAGCGTTGTCGGCCATGTTTTTCTCATTGAAAATGAAAGGAGCCCTCTTCATGTCCTTCAACCCCTTTAGCTGTTTACAACCTCTTACTGCTCATTTCAGCTTCTGTCCTGCTTCAGCTTTTTTCTACTTTTTTAGCTTTACGTGCTTCTTTTGGATATTTAAGCTCCATTTACGTAGCTTCTATCTGCTTATTTCTACTTTCTCAGCTCCATTTCAGCTTTTTTCAAATAATTTCAGCTTGTGTGTGTTCTTTTCAGCTTCTTCCTGCCTATTTCAGTTTTTTTTGTGCACGTTCAGTCTCTTCTGGGTAATTTCAGCTTTTTGTGTTTTTTTTTCCCAGCTGATATTTTGGTAATTTTAGCTGTTTTGTGCCCCTTTAAGCTCCTTTTTCTAATTTCAGCATTTTTGTGTTTCTTTTAGCTTTTTTTGCTAATTCGGGCCTTTTACGCACCTTTTCACTTTTTATTTGCCAACTTCTGTTTCTGCTTATTTAAGCTTCTTTCTGATTTTTATTTTTTATCTACTTTTAGCTACTTTTTTTAAATCATTTCAGCTTTTTTGTCCTCCTTTCAGCTTCTTCTTCTTTCTTTTTTGGTAGCAATTGTTGTATTTCAGGTAAGCTTTAGCTTGTTCAGCAGCTTTCAGCAGCGATCGTTTACGCTGACTTTTCACAGGAAGTGCACGTTTTCTAGTTATTTTTCAATCACAATCAAAGAATCCTGAGTTGAACGCCCTCCTTTCAGTTTTTCTTGCCCTTTAAGGATTACAGCAGCTTTATCTTCCGTGGCCTCGTTCCAACGTCGGTTCACAAAAACAACAGTGTTTAACGTCGCTGCCAGAGTGTCAAACTGAGAGAAAGGGAAAGAACGTCTGTCGGAGCTGGACCTGAAAGGGACCGACAGGACAAAAGGCGTGTTTGAGCTAAAACAGGCAGGTGCACCGTGATTAGAGAGCAGCAGCTGGTGAAGGTCACAAACGGCTGCACGAGCATGCAAACCGAGCGCACAAACACTCTTTTACACGAGCACAATAAACGTTCTGCGGGCCTTTCATCCTCCTCTCCGAGCTGAAAGAAAGCGTTCACGCAGGACAGCGGTGCCTCGTCTCAGAGAAGAAGGAGGCGCAGACGCCAGTTTGGTTTTGAAACGTCTGCTGTTCGAGTCGTCCGAGTAATCGTCTGGAAACGGGGAGTAAACGGGACATAAACCTCAGGAAACGATGCAAAGCCGGTTTTAGATGATTCTGTTTGCCGTCACCCTTTCCTCTTCAACAGACGTGTAATCATTCTCACCACAGAGCCTGTCCTCCAGGATGTCCCGGAGGTCTCCGACCAGCTCTGTCCCATCAGTGTCTCACTGAGTGATGGACAGCAGACACACGGCTCCGTCTGCAGGACACTTTGGATTCCATTACAGCTCAGAGTGCTGTGATGTCATCCTGATTCAAACTAGAGTTTGGGGACTAAGTGAACAGAAAATGGAGTTTTAGCACAGCGACGTAAAGATTCTGAGGCTGGGGCTGCTCATGCACCTCCTGGCGGGTGATGTCCAAGTCCTCTGTGCTTCCATGCCTTGGTTTTTGGTTGTACAGAGCTGTTCGTGTTCTCCAAAGGCTGCAACAAACGCTGGTATCTCACCGTGCTGCAGCTGCTGTAGACCAGCCGGGGACTTGTGAGAAAATGGGCACGTTCTTCTGTGGAAGTTTGGGACCAGCAAGTCACATTCTGCACAGTCAGTTTCTGAAAATAACAACAGAGACCAGGCACAGTGTTTTGTATGGTTCAGGTGTCTGGTAAGGAGGCCTCCTGGATGCCTCCCCTAGTGGGGTTTCCTGACATGTCCAACTGGGAGGAGACCCCGGGGAAGATCCAGGACAAACTAAAGACTGTCTTTCAGCAGGTCTGGGAATGCATTTGAGTCCTCCCAGAAGATGTGGAAGAGGTGGATGGACCTTCCTGATCAAGCTGCTGCCCCAAGACCTGAGTCCAGAACAGGATGGATGGATGGATGGATGATGGATGGATGGATGGATGGATGGATGGATGGATGGATGGATGGATGGATGGATGGATGGATGGATGGATGGATGGATGGATGGATGGATGGATGGATAGGCAGATGGATGGATGATTTAATGGATGGATGATAGATAGATGTATGAATAGGTGGGTAGATGGATGA
>NC_056513.1:8039159-8041715 GCF_014905685.2 Nematolebias whitei | reverse complement strand
GATGGATGGATGATAGATGGATGATGATGGATGGGTGGATGGATGGATGGCTGGATGGATGGATGATGGATGGCTGGATGGATGGATGGATGGATGATGGATGGTGGATGGATGGATGGATGGATGATGGATGGATGATTGATGGATGGATGAATAGTTTTCTAGTGTGTTTACACCTGGACCAGTTTCCAGTTAAAGGAGAGCGCGCGTGCAGGAGCTGGGATTGAGACGCCCTCAACGATTCTTCGACTTCTTTGATATAAAAAACTTTAGCGGCTTCTCATCTTTGCGACTAAAGAAAGGAAACAGACTTTCTGGAGACGTCCTCGTGACTGTCGGTTGTTCTGTTAGCATTGGTGGCAACAACCGGCAGTTTTTCTCCTCCTCTGGGTGGAAACGTGAACACGGCTTGAACGTAGCGTGAACTCTTGTTAGCATAATTTATCTCCTCGAACTACAAAGAAGCCAAAGTTCTTCCGGACACCTTCACTGCATTAAACGGTCCAGACGCTGCACTTCTGCACTTTAGAGTTTTCCTATTTGCAGGATGTTTCTAACAGGAAACGACAAATTGTTGACATTTTTAAATGGATTCAGTCGTTCATTTCAACTTCAAGATGCATGAAAAGCTGGATGAACACCTCCACCCACCCCCACAGGACACATTTACTGCATTTGTTTGGTGTCAGGCGAAAGGTTTAGACTGCTTCTGTGCAAAATGATCTCATCAGGAGTCACTTCAGGTCTTCTTCATTAAAACCTCCTCTCTGCAAATCAGACTTTCCCGCCATTTGAACAACCTGAGAGTGAACGGACGGCAGAGGAACTGAAACTGAGGGAGGCGTCCTGTGGTAGCCTCGGGGAGCGTTAGCTGCGGCTCACCTGTGAGCAGAGAGGCGTTCAACGGCTGATCAGCTGTTCTCTGTGCACCGAAGCTTCTGTCCTCTCTGCTCCTGAGAAATCAGCACAATTACAAGGTCCCGTTAAAGATTAATCCCGTTGGTGTGGGGCTCTGGCTGAGCGATGAACTTTAAATAACAGCCGACGTGACTTTGATGGAGCGGCGCCGCGAGGCCCCACCAGACGTTTCAGCCACGATGCATAAATATCAGAGCGAGCTCTGAGGATCAAACGCTGAGGAGACGACTCATCCTGCAGAGCAGCCTTTACTCAACGTTCCTCTGTCACTACTATTTTTCCTTCGATGTTCTCTGACTCGGAATCTCTGCAATCTCAGATTATGTAACGATTTATGTCTACAGGTTCGCTCAGCGAACTACATTACCCACGAGCCTTTGCTGCAGCACCAACGAGTGCAAAAGAATAAAGCCAATTCAGAATGCTTTGGTGTTTAATTTGCTAACACTTTAATAAACTTGCAGAATTGATCTGAAAGTTAAGCTGTT
Source organism: Nematolebias whitei (assembly GCF_014905685.2). Taxonomy (NCBI): domain Eukaryota; kingdom Metazoa; phylum Chordata; class Actinopteri; order Cyprinodontiformes; family Rivulidae; genus Nematolebias; species Nematolebias whitei. The sequence continues at coordinate 8,040,309 of NC_056513.1, read as the reverse complement.
TATGGAATTACAGATTTTTAATCCAAATCACGTTGAGCTAAAATATTTTTTCTAGTAATGTTTTTAGATTTTAATTAATTAAACTCAAAGTTAGATGGTGATGCAACAAATACCTCCTGTACTACGTAGTTGTTCTATTCACTTTTTATAGTCTCTGCTTCACCCAGTAAATCCCAGAACAAACACAGTTACCAAAGCAGCTGCTGTAGCGTGGTGGTCAGTGCCGTGGCCTCATAATCCCGAGGCTGCACGTTCGAGCACAGGTTTTGTCAATAAGGACATCCAGTGTAAAACAATCACCAAACCTTTCGTGTGAGTTTGCTCGCTGTGGCAGCCTCCCAACGAAGAGAGCAACCAAAAAAACAACAACTAACAAACACAATAAACACAATTTCCAGGTGCAAACATCTCAAGACACGTTCTAGAACAGGGGTCTGCAACCTGCGGCTCTGGAGCCACATGCGGCTCTTTGGTCCTTCTGCAGCGGCTCTTTCAAGCTTTGAACAAAACTAACATAAAACTGAATTGTATTGTTTGTTATACAAACAACAAAAAAGTTCTAGTTTTAGCAGTTTTCCTGTCATTTCTTTTGAAAATACTCACTTTAACTTTTTGCTTTATTTCCATACTTAATTATTTTTCCCACAATTGAAAAAAAAATCATGTAGGTCTGCATAGTTTTATTTTATTTTATGCTATTTTCCCCCTCTTTACAATAATCTGGTCTTTTCATTTGTCTTAAATGGTAAAAATATCAATAAATGTTAAAAATCATTAGATATTTTTAGCTTTATAATGTCATCCCTACTAGCCACACATGCCTCCTCCAACAAACCTAAAGTGGCCCATGCACAATTTGCACAGGTGGAGCAGCAGGTAAGGATTAGGTGTCTTGTTCATGGGCACGGCAACTCATGGGCATGTCAGAGAATCGAACCTGCGATTTTCTGGTCCTAAGACGACTGTCCTACCGCTGTACCACGGTCACCTTCATCAATCATCATCCCTGTGAAGGTCACACACGTTGTTCGTCTTTTTACGCCTTGAAACAAATAAAAAGAATCCAGTTAAAAATGTTCTCACAAACAAGACATCCCTCGTGTCAAACTAACCTCTGCCCTGTCCTCTTTAAATGTCTTCAATCCGTCAT
>NC_056513.1:8034012-8039059 GCF_014905685.2 Nematolebias whitei | reverse complement strand
GCCTTCTAGTTCTGTTTGCTCCAGCTTCCAGCTCGTCCCTCGGGGCTCATAACGAGGCTAAGAGGAGTCCAGACTCTCAGGACCAGGTCAGATAGTCTGGGTCTGACCTGACCATTCAGAGGTTGTCGCCACCCCCCCACCCCCACCACCACCACCAACACCTCTATCTTTTTATTCTGTGCCACGCTTTTTACCACTTCAAAACCGTTTCACTGCCGTCCTTCTGACTTAGCATCCTGCTAGCAAACATGTTCCGACATCAGTCCAACCCAGATGATTCCGTCCCGTCCAGACTCTGAGTGAGGACACCAAACAGGCAGCTCAGTCGGGACCGGGGGCTAATTTTACACCAGCTGAAGCCTCGGGGGAGATTATTAAGAGCTGTTATTTAAAGCAGCTACAAGGCGAGCGACCTGTGGGTCGTTTATCAGACGGATATTAGAGACAAGGATAGGAATGGCTCTGTGGACCGAGATACCAGAACAGGAAGTGCAACAAATCTAATTTGTTGGGGTGTAGCTGAAACCTTATGGCGCTCTAAGATGAAGATAAGATAGAGGGTGGTTTATTGTCCCAAAGGGAGACTTGTCTTTGTCTCAGAGCTGCTGCAGAGGCTTGTAGAGTCCCAGGAGATAGACAGTCCCACCTCTTTCTGACCCGTTCTGTTGTAGATCAGCTGCTGGGTTCTGGATCATGGTCCTGTTGGGCTCAGTTTGGTCTAGCCTTCAGCTGTTGGACTCCAGAACCCTTTGGTCTACAGAGGAGTTCCTGGTCCACTTAGTGACTGACAGGAGCCCAAACCATCAATCCTCCACCACCGTGCTGACAGCTGAGAGGAGCTGTTTGCTGCAGTGCATTCTGGGTAAACATCTCCACTTTAGTCTGGATTTGTTTAGCAATCAGACCAGATGTCACTGAAAACAAATTTCCAGGCCTCCAAAGTGTTCCTGTCATTAGAATCAAATATGTTACATGTGGTTTATGAATCAAAACGCATCTAACGCTTTTTCTTTCCATTCTTTTCTTTTCAGACAGTGAGATCGTTCCCCCTGACTGCCTGCGCCCACGCTCCTTCACCACCGTGCGCTCCTCCTCTCTGCGGCGCGAGGCGGATGACTCTCGCCTGTCCGTCAGCCTGTGTGACCTGAACCTGCAGCAGGAGGATGGAGGCCCCGCCCACAGCCACTCCCACCGCCACACCCTCCACCTGGCCTCGGCCTCATCCTCCTCCACCTGCCCCATCCCCCAGAACTCCCTGAACTCGCAGCAGTCCTCCCTGCTGCCCTCCGCCCTGGACAGCGACCTGCACTTCCACCAGCTGCGCGGCGCTCACATCAAGACGCTGGACGAGCAGACGGTGGCGCGCTCCGAGCACGCACGAGAGGAGCGCACGCTGGTCTTCACCAACCGGCCCCTGCGCACCGGAGAGACCGTCTTCATCAAGGTCACCAAGTCCAGCCCGGTGCGTTCGGGCTCCCTGTCGTATGGCGTGACGTCCTGCGACCCGGCAGTCCTGCGACCCAGCGACCTGCCCTACAACCCGGAGGCTCTGGTGGACCGGAAGGAGTTCTGGGCCGTGTGCCGTGTGCCGACGCCGCTGCAGAGCAGCGACATCCTGGGCTTTCTGGTCAACCAAGAGGGTGAGGTCATCCTCAGCCACAACGGCACCAACGTGGGCATGCAGGTGTGTGTGGACAACTCCCGCCCACTTTGGATGTTCTTCGGCCTGCATGGAGCTGTGACGCAGCTGAGGATTCTGGGTAAGTTCTATAAGCAGCACATGGAACCGAAGGCAAGAACATAAAAAAGTGATACATCAACTTTAACCCTAACCAGAGGCACACAGAGGTCAAAAATAGGTGAAAAGTACCTCAAGCATGATACAAATACAACCTCAGGTTAGGATTATTGGTCATATGCAAAATCAACACAAGGTCAACAATGGAATGAAAAGCTTAGGACGAGAAGAACCGTCTCGACTCGCAAAAAAAAAAAAAAAAAGCTACAAGAAATACCAAAGCATGCATCAAAAATACTAAAAACATACTAAAAAACATAAAAAACTACTACTACTGCCCTCACAGAACCACTCTGCTACCTTTTTAGCATTTCCTAGGTAATTTCGGCTATTTTCAGATAAATTCAAGATTTTATTTTGGTGGTAATTTCTGTTAATTTCAGCATAATTAAATTATTTCTGATAATTACAGCTTTTTATACTCCTTTCAGCTTAATTATGCTAGTTTCAGCTTTTTTGGCTATTTCAGCTACTATTTAGCTGTTTTGCGCTAAATTTAGCTTTTTGGCTAATTCCACACTTTTAGCTAATTTCAGCTCTTTTTGTTTCTTTCTGGTAGTTTAAGCTGCTTTCTGCCTTTTCAGCTACTTTGTTTGTTAATTTCCTTATTTTTGTGCTAATTTCTGCTTATTTAAACCTACTTCATAAAATGTTTTTTCTGCTAATTTAAGCTTGTTCTTCCATTTCAGCTACATTTCGGCATTTTTTTTAATAGCTAATTTCACCTTTCTCAGCAAGTTCTTCTGCAATAAGCATTCACTCTGCATCTTCACAGGAAATTCAGTTTCTCTAGTTTGTTTTAATTTCCTGGACTTAGATTTTGTTTTGGAGAAAAACAATGGATAAATCCACAAAGACGTTCTTGTTTGTTGCCTCGTATGCAAATATCTGTGTGACCTTTGACCCCCTTGTTCCCCGCCTGGCACGTGCAGATGGCGTGTTTGATGTTTCCAGCACGCTCTTCGTGGACCGTTTCCTTTCTGCTGATTGTTGGCTTTTCTCCGGTGTTGCAATGCAATCAGCGAGGCACGTTCTGTGCTGCTAAATTAGCCTTTGGCTCGTGCTCAGCTGGACCGCCTGCTTTCCCCGTGTGCATTTCTAAAAGTCGTTTACTGAAAACAAAAGGAAGGCCTTGGCCGTGCACCAGAACAGGAAGTAGGGAACAATGGAACAGGTTTGAGGCGCGTATCGGCGCTCGTCTCTGAACGCCTGGAGAAATGTGTCTTTACCTTTCAGCTGCTTTCAGTTTGGAGGGGTCTCTTATCTCGCTGCCGGAGCTCCTTATCTTCCGCTTCAGGCTTCGGCTGGGCTGGATCGGATCGCTCGGAGTGAGGGATGTGTCCCGCAGGGCGTGGACTCTTCAAGATGTCGCGTCAGACAATAACAGAGGTAATGGGACCTCTGATGGGAGCCGATACGGCAGCCTCAGCTCGGACACGATAATGACTCTGTGGGTGAAATCGATCAGAAAGTTCAGCTGCTTGTTGCTCAGTTGAAACAGAAAATGATCTGGAATCAGATAAAAATCAACATGAAACAATTCTCATACGTAGGAAACTGAATATTTGAAAGACAATGACCAGAAATAAAGAAATATAAGAGAAACAGGTGAAGAAATATATTTTAGCTTATTGCTGATTAAAAACAGATGGATTGGACTTGTTGGGACAGATGGGACATGTGGAGACAGGTAGGACATGTGGAGACAGGTGGGGCATGTGGAGACAGGTGGGGCATGTGGAGACAGGTGGGACATGTGGAGACAGATGAAACATGCTGGGTCAGATTGGACATGTAGGGACAGAAAAGGACATAGGGAAAGATTGGACATGTACAGACGGATGAGACATGTAGGGACAGCGTGGACATGTAGGGACAGATGAGACATATAGAGACAAATGAAACATGTAGGGACAGCGAGAACATGTAGAGACAGATGGGACATGTAGGAACAGCAGGGACATGTAGGGACAGATGGGACATCTAGAGACAGCTGGAACATGCCAGGTCAGATTGGACATATAGGGACAGAAAAGGACATAGGGACAGATGGGACATGTAAATAGGACATGTAGGGATAGATTGGACATGTTGAGACTTATGGGACATGTAAAGACAGATGGAACATGGTGGGTCAGATTGGACATAAGGAAATATTGGACATTTAGAGACAGATGGGACACTTAAAGACAGATGGGACATGGAAGGACAGATGGGACATGTAGGGACAGCGAGAACACATTCCTTAGATAGAGAACTTTACTAACTGGCTTTTATGTCTGTGAATGTTCCTGTAAAGTGTCCTGAGACAACTTTGTTGTGATTTGGCGCTATATAAATAAACTGAATTGAATTGAACATGTAGAGACAGATGGGACATGTAGAGACAGATGGAACATGCCGGGTCAGATTGGACATGTAGGGATAGAAATTACATCAGAAAGCTTCAAAGGTGGATTGTAGTTCGGCTCATGAACACTTGAACCGTTCCTCCTCTCGATCTGGAAGTTGCTGATTAATGTTGCTGGTCCCACAGCTCCCAGTCCTCTGAGGGAAACGGGGACTGACAGAAAATCAAAGCGTTTTACGAGCAGGCAGGCTGAATGAGCAGATGACCTTTGTGCAACCAGAACACCGACTGCACGCCGGAGGTCCGGGTCGGACACGCACCACAACCTGACAGAAGCTGTTTCCAGATGTGCTGCCTGCAGCTGGAAGGGTTGTCCTCCCCTCAAACAGTTTCTAGTGGGAATCTCAGAAACAGAGCGGCTGGACATTCAGAGCGAGATGTTGTGGATGTAGGACACCGCCCGCTGCTCCACTGCTCCACTGCTCCACTGCTCCACTGTTACAGGTTCGACTCAAATGTCAACGTGTGTCCTGGTTCTCTGCAGCTGCCGCCATCTGTCCAACTCTCGTCTTTTTATTCTGGGCTTCTGCTTCATTCATTTCTGTCCCCACAGATCATCCAGCACACGTGCACACAAAGCACCAACTCCAACGTACTGACGGTGTTCTCACTGCAGGTGACGTCTCCTCATTTGAGACCAAACAAACAAACTGAACTTGAGCCCCACGGTCCTCTGGGTTTGGACCTTTAGACAGAAGGAAGTCTCTTTTTGTCCCCACTCACAGCAAAAAGGGGGGGATTGGAAATGTCCTCTGTCCGTCCATCTGTGTAGTGAGCACAATAACTTGAAAAATAAACAATGTGACGACTTCCTGTTCGGTGTGGCTGCATCTAGAGGA
>NC_056513.1:8028439-8033912 GCF_014905685.2 Nematolebias whitei | reverse complement strand
TGTATTTATTTAGGTAAATAAAGTTTAGTATTTTTGTAAAATTATTTAAAAAAATACAAAACTCGTACAATTGGATACATTAGCAGAAAATCTGGAAACAGATGATGGTTTCTATAAAAATGTAACCCACAGCAACATAAAGGTGGAGTTGTGTCTCAGCCTCATGTTGTTGTTTTGTTTTGATGTTTTTGTTTGTTTTGTCTGAAGAAGAATCAAATAAAAAAACATTTAACATTCACGGTGGACGTTTTATTTCCTCTGAAGGAATGATTTAACAGATTTTTTTAATATTTTTTTAATCTTTGCTTCTGGAGAAGGAGCAACAGCCTGAATGAAAACAGAACCTGGTCCGAGCTCGCACCGGGTCATCGTTCAGAACCAGCGAGGAGAACAAAGATTCATCAGAAACTGTTTCTAACTAAATATCTCCAGCTGAGGGATCTTACTGGTTCTGTTGGTTCTGTGTGTCCAGGCTCGTCTCACGTCGGGGACCCCCGGGCCACCTCCACCACCAGCTCCCCCTCCTCCTCCCCTCGCAGCCCCAGCAACCTGGGAAGCGGTGTCTCCAACCCGGTTCTGAACGGAGGCCCGAGTTCGGCTGCGTACTGCAGCTCAGCAGGAGGTAGGTCCACCACTGAGACCCCACCACCCCTCTGGGTGGGGGTGTGGGGGGGGGGTGTTTTCATGGGGCGTTGAACAGACGTCGTCCTGCAGAGGTTCACAGCCCGACCACTGCAGCTGCAGCTGGACTGAGGAAAACATCCAGCTGGTTCTGATCCACTGAGCTTGTGCAGCCTTCGAAAACTCCCGGCGGCTGAACTGAAGCAGCCAAAACCAACTGAGGTCTTTGCCGTCACGGCTTTTTAACTGGGGGGGGGGGGTTTAGTGCAAACTTTCCAGCAGTTTTCCAATCAAACACAGGCACAAACCGCTCATTAGAGGCTTCATTCCTACAGTTTCTGTCTGCCTGTCACATTGAGAGTGACGTCAGGGAGTGACAGACGCAGCAGAGTGGTTACCATGGTGACCCTAAGGAGCCACCAGCAGCAGCGACTGACCTTATTCAGTTACGTTAGCTTTTAGCTAAAGTTTCTTTGTGGTTTTTGTTCACCTGCAGCGAAGTTTTCTCAAAGTTTTGTGACTAATTTAAACTCGTCAGTTTCGTCGTCGAACTCCGGCAGAATAAAACCCAATGTCCGTTTCAGGCGTCGCAGAGCGAAGAGGGGACCTGGAGACACCATCTGTCCATGCACGTTGTGAACATTAAAAATGAGGAGGATGCCGACTTTTACTTGGGTCTGTGGCTGCATCTTGGCTCCTTTCAAAAACTCCACTGCCAAGTCAAAATCCAAGATGGCTGCCACCATATGTGCATATGCTAACCTTGTTAGCTGGGTAAAATGAGCAGCATGCTGGTTTCCATTTTAGTGTGGCTGCATCAGATGTAAGAAAGGTCACTATCAAAATTGGTTTGCCACGTCAAAACCCAAGATGGCCGCCATCATTTACATTCGTAAACTGGCCATCTGTATCATTTAAGGAAACTCTGCTTTCTAGTTTTTATATTACTTAAAGTATATCCTGATGCCTGCTCAACAATCCTTATACTTAAAAGTATAGTTTCCTCAATTGACTGTGGTGGACAAAGATTATTCTATAGCAGCCAAGGCCACCATTGGCCACCCCTTGGCTCCACCACTGGACCTGCTGGTGGATGAAACTGATCCCTCCTCTCTCCAGGATCCGTCTCTCTGCACCGCCTCAGACTAGATGAAAATAAACCCCGCCCTCTGTTCTCCACAGAAGAACTCCTCCAGACTTGGAACATCTTGCAACAAAAACATTTAGGTTTACGTCATCCTCTGTTCAGTTCCAGTCCAGAAAAACACTCCTCTCCAGAACTACAAACATTCACTGTTCAAACCCCTCAGGGACGGGGACGTCTGTGTTGTTTAATGATCCTGGAGAGAGGAGGGAGACATTTTATCCACCAGCAGGTCCAGTGATGGAGCCAGGGGGTGGCCAATGGTGGCCTTGGCTGCTATAGAATAATCTTCGGCCACCCCAGTCATTTGAGGAAACTATACTATTAATTAACGTAAAAACTAGAAAGCAGAGCTTCCTATCATTCGGAGACATGTTTCTGTCTCCGTCTCCTGATTTCTTCTTCTCTTTGTTTTTTCGGAACAGGGACCGTCCCCAGCTCCCCCGCCAGCCTCCCCAAGTCCCCGACGTTCCCGTCGGGCCGAGAGCCGTGGTCCGACGAGTGCTCCATCTGCTACGAGAACTCTGTGGACACGGTCATCTACACCTGCGGACACATGTGTCTGTGCTACACCTGCGGCCTGAAGCTGAAGAAGATGTCCAACGCCTGCTGTCCCATCTGCCGGAGACAAATCAAAGACATCATCAAGACGTACCGCAGCACGTAGACCGACCGGAGGACAAGTCAACGACTCTTCTTGGATTTTTGAGGGAATCCTGGACCCGTTTAGTTTCTCGTGTCCCTCCGGGGCTGAATGTCTCGGTCTGGCTGCAGCTCTGAGACATTACCGGGTTTGACGGCACACCTGCAGCAGGTGCAGCTCAGGGTGTGGCGCGGCGGACCCGACGCGGTGGCGGGCGCGTGTTTTAGTAGTTCCGGGTGAGCTGAAGAGCCGCCCGGCGGTGCTGTAAGTAGGATTGTAATCCCTCTTGTGTAATCTGCTTTAAACTGTCGGTAGCTGTGTCGTGCTAGCTAGCTGCTTGCTCTGCAGTGTGGTGAAATCAGCCTCGTCTCAGAAATTCACCGTTTTTTAAACCGAGAGGAAGAAAAAACTTCTGTTCAATCAATCAGCTGCAGCTCGGGCAGCAAACAGGAAGTGGATTATTTTTATGAAGACAATAATTTGGTTACTCCTCAGGGCAATCTGCTGTTCCTCAGATTTTTTTTCCCCAAAATTGTGCTCCTCTAATCTCTCCTGAAACACTGTGAAGTCGTCCCGTAACAACACAGAGTCGAAGGATTGTTGCCATGGCTACAGCCTCCTGCCTTAACACACAGAGCGTCCTGTGTTTCACAAACAACAGAACCAAAAAACAAAACACCGCCGGCGTGTGGCGCTGCGGCCGCTCGCTCGGAGGAGACAAGCACACGGATCAGATTATTTTTGTAGAATAAATCTATTTCTAATGATCAAATCTTTTAACGTGACGGGACGTTCATCAGCAGCCGAGGTCCTTCACAGAAAGTTCAGGGTTAAAAAAAAAAAAAAACAATCGTTTAAATATTTGAGTATTTTTTGTTTTAATCTGCCCGCGATTAAAAATAATGAGTTATTTTAAATGTTTTATATAAAAAATCAGGTTCAACCTCAGATGAACACAACGAATATTACAACACGTCGTTTATTGAAGAAAAACAAAACGTTTAGGCTGTGAGTGGAAAAACTGCGTCCAGGAATAATTCATGCCAGGGCGGAAAGACAACAGCAGTGACCTCAGAGTAACAATCTCTGAAGGGTCGAAGGTCATTTAGCGAAGGATTCTTTACAAGTCAATTTATTTATAAAGCACATTTAAAACAGCAGCTGTTACCAAAGTGCTTAACAGTAAAATCACAAGAAGACATTTCAAACGGCTGATTCACCCTGAAGGTCAGACCGTGCAGCGACCCTACAGGCCTCAGTCAGCAGGTCAAAGGTCATGGCCTGTTCTCTCTAAAAACAACATGGCAGCTCGACTTAGGTTTGTAAAGTTTCATGTGAAGGAACTACAAGACTTCTGGACCAGAACCAGACCGGAGGACAGATGGTTACCCAGAATGCACCGCAGCAGACAGCTCCCCCCAGATGTCAGCACGGTGGCGGAGGCTGATGGTTTGGGCTCCTGTCAGTCTCTAAGTGGACCAGGAACTCCTCTGGAGATCAACGGATTCTGGAATCAGATGAGTCCAACAGGACCATGATCCCAAACACAGCAGCTGATCTACAACAGAACAGAACCAAGGTCCAGAACCTGAACCTGACTGAGATGCTGTGGTGGACCTTCATAGCTGAACAGAACTCTCAATGATGGTACGAGGAGTGGGCCAGAACCATGATAGAGACTGATGAAGTCCTACAGAGAACTGGTAAGGGCTCTGGTTCTGCAGGAGATTCTGCTGGGTCTGGATCTCAGTTGGATCTGGTTTAAAGTGTTAGTGTTCATCTGAGGTTGTTCCTCCTTAAAGACGCTCCGATGTGTGAGACTCTTCATCAGAGTGATGAAGACGCAGCGCAGAATGAACGGGGCTCCGGGTTCTGCTGCTGACCGTGGTTCTGCACGACCCACTTCGCCTCCCACTCTGCTCTAAGTGTCGATCCACAGCTGAATGTTGATTCCTGTTTACTTCCGGGAACTGTCCGATGATGTTTTGTACATTTTCACTCCGTTTGAACGGATAATCGTCGTTTCCTTTCAGGCTCCGTGAGAGTTAGTTTGATTTCTCTGCGCTCGTCTCCTCTGGTCTGCAGAAGTTTGTGTTTTTCTACGTGTTTGTTGAAGACCGACGTCACTTTATGAGGCCACTGATTGTACTCCTGTAGATGTTTCGGCTGCTCTCAGCTGTTTTTACTCACCTGTACGTTCACCTTGGTCGTGCTCGTCGCACCTCTCGTGCACACAACTCCCGGCTCCGTGAATGTTTTCGAAGCTGTAATGGAATATTTATTTACTCTTACGTTTACTTTGTTTCTTTTGGAACTTTTTGTCTTTTCTGATTCGTTTCGGGACCAAATGATGGGACTCACCTGTCAGCTGTGCTCACTGGAGTAACTTTTTGATTTCCTGTCGTTTCGAGCATCAGGTCTCTGTGACCGGACTGCTTATTAAACTCTGCACACGAGCTTTCTTGTGTTTGACTCCTGTTTTTGTGCTCCTTGTAAGAAAAAACATTTAGGTTTCCTATTTACCAACACAACGGTACAATGTTTATGCAACGTTTCTATCATTGGATCAATGTATGCTGCATGGTAAACAAATCGAGAGCGTTTAACGTTGGTAAAGAACAGAACTGCAGCTGTTTGGGTCAACCTTCAGCTACTACCACACCAGGTTTTAGCTCATTATCTGTAAAACTAACAGAGTTGCAGCTGTTCTTGTGTTGGCTAATGTCGATTAGCTGACGCAAGATGGCAGCCATCTTGACTTTGGTTGACTCCAGAAGTTAAAGCTGATCGTTGAAAAGCCGCGAAGAATACTACCAAAAAAATTAATAATTAAATAAACAAAATCCACAAAATATTTTTACCTTAAAAATTTTTGGTTTATCCTTAAAGGTTTCAAAACACAATTTGTCAAAATTTGTCCTAATGAAACAGCCAAAGTGTGTTTGTTTACCTAATCAAACAGCCAAAGTGTGTTTGTTTACCTATAGAAACAGCCAAACTGTGTTTGTTTACCTAATCAAACAGCCAAAGTGTGTTCGTTTACCTATAGAAACAGCCAAAGTGTG
>NC_056513.1:8025500-8028429 GCF_014905685.2 Nematolebias whitei | reverse complement strand
ACAGCCAAAGTGTGTTCGTTTACCTATAGAAACAGCCAAAGTGTGTTTGTTTACCTATAGAAACAGCCAATGTGTGTTCGTTTACCTATAGAAACAGCCAGTGTGTTTGTTTATGTAATGAAACAGCCAAAGTGTGTTTGTTTACGTAATGAAACAGCCAACGTGTGTTTGTTTACCCACAGAAACTGCCAAAGTGTGTTTGTTTACCCACAGAAACAGTCAAAGTGTGTTTGTTTACCTATAGAAACAGCCAAAGTGTGTTTGTTTACTTAATGAAACAGCCAAAGTGTGTTTGTTTACCTATAGAAACAGCCAAAGTGTGTTTGTTTACCTACAGAAACAGCCAAAGTGTGTTTGTTTACCTATAGAAACAGCCAAAGTGTGTTTGTTTACCTACAGAAACAGCCAACGTGTATTTGTTTACCCACAGAAACAGCCAAAGTGTGTTTGTTTACCTATAGAAACAGCCAAAGTGTGTTTGTTTACCTATAGAAACAGCCAACGTGTGTTTGTTTACCCACAGAAACAGCCAAAGTGTGTTTGTTTACCTATAGAAACAGCCAAAGTGTGTTTGTTTACCTATAGAATCAGCCAAAGTGTGTTTGTTTACCTACAGAAACAGCCAATGTGTGTTTGTTTACCCACAGAAACAGCCAAAGTGTGTTTGTTTACCTATAGAAACAGCCAAAGTGTGTTTGTTTACCCACAGAAACAGCCAAAGTGTTTTTGTTTACCCACAGAAACAGCCATCGTGTGTTTGTTTACCCACAGAAACAGCCAAAGTGTGTTTGTTTACCTACAGAAACAGCCAAAGTGGCTGTGAACTGGTCAAACATTAATTTTTTGGTCTAGTGGAAGTTATTTTTAATCGCTGTCTTTACGACGCAGCTCGATGCTTGAACGCTGATACTTATTTCTGCCAGCTGTTTTGCTCGTTCTCTCTTCTTTACCCGTTTCTCTCTGGTGCTTTCAGCTAAACGTCTTCTCCTGGACTTGCCTGGATCCTCCATGTTGGTTTAGCTGCAGAAGAGTCACATGACAGCTGAGTGTTGTTTACATTGAGTGCAGACCCTCATTTTAAACTTGCTTTATTTCTGTAAAACTACCGGAGTCCGCTCTTTAAACTTTGCCGTGTCGTAGATGTAGAGGATAATGTTTTTTCTGAGAGTGTGTGATGAAGGCGTTGCTTTCTCGACTCCTCCAGTGGTTCATGAGATATTTTGCTAACAGCCAACTCCACCAACCTTCATTTGTGTTCACATCCACAGGAACTTTGAGCCGAACTGATTGGTCTTGGAAGTCCTCATTTATCCCCTCAGCTTGTTTACATGTAGTGAAGTGTGACCTTTGACCCCGTCCCAACAGAAGTAGAGGAAGTGATAAGAGAGTTCTTCTTGTTCTTCAGCTGAAGCCTCAGAACTATGATCTTCAACATTCGACATTAGAAAGTTTGAAGGAAAAAGAACGAATTGATTCCAGCACATGATGCGAGGCGGTTCTGAAGTTCTGCAGCTGCAGGTTCGGACTCTTGGAGCCACAGCTCCACCTGGTGGACACCCTCTGGTATGACATCCTGATGCTCCTGCAGATGTTTTTCAAAAAAAATTGTTTAAAAACTTGGTAGTTTTTAAAAATATATATATATTCCTCTGCAGCTCGAGATTAATTACAGGAATCATCCAGTTTGTGTTTTTGAAGCTTCGTGTCGAGATTTAAAATAATAAATCTGACTTTAAGCTTTGAAGAACAGAAGTTTCTTCTAAATGTGATTCTGGGACTGAACTGAACCACAAGAAGCAACTTGTTCTTTTGAATAAATATTTGAGCTTTTAGTCATTTTACACTCTTTGATTCTTTATCTGAAGTAAACTTAAGAAAAAAGTTCTTGTTGCAGCTTGAAATGTTCATAAAGCTTTTATTCCTGCTCATCTTCATGATGGTTTCAGTCCCGCAGGCTTCCTGTTGGAGAAAAAAGTTTGAAGCTGAATTTATTTTTCTGTTGGTTCTGAACGGAGTAAAATAATTTACTTAAAAAGACCCTAAACAGAACCATAAGGCTCAGATAAATAAGTTTTATAAAGTGAAAACCTGTGATCAAAAGTAAAAAAAAAAGACGTTTAAATGAGCACCGTCGTGTTTTTAAAGCTCTAAACTGTCGCGTCGCTTCATTATTATTTATTTCGAATTCAAAAAGATTTAAAAAATATAGACATGGTTTTGATTTTTAAACTGTAGAACAGGAAGTTTCAAAAGAAACTGCAGAAACAATAATTTAAGCTTTTTTTTAATACATTAAAACAATATATTTTTAGGCAACTTGAATAAATTACAAAAATATTATCATAGTTTGCAAAATTAATGCCAAAGTAAATTAATTTTATTATCACTCTTAATTAAAACAATTTAATTTGTAGGAACGTCTCTCACAGGAAGTGATGCGTCATGTGGGCGGGGCCTGCATCAGTCAGCTGATGGATTGTGGAACTCATAGTTCAGCCATCTTTAAAGTCATGTTGGGTTAAACGTTGACCAGACTGTTTAAACTCTCCAGCTCAACAAAGAGCTGAACATTTAAAGCAGCTAAAATGATCCACTTCATGCACTGGCTCAACAAACAGCTGAATGTTTAAAGCAGCTAAAATGATTCAATTCACTCTCTGGCTTGACAAACAGCTGAACATTTACAGCAGCTAAAATGATCAATTTAACGCTCTGGCTCAACAAACAGCTGAACATTTAGAGCAGCTAAAATGATTCAGTTCACGCTCTGGCTCGGCAAACAGCTGAACGTTTACAGCAGCTAAAATTATCCATTTCACGCTCTGGCTCAACAAAGAGCTGAACATTTAGAGCAGCTAAAATGATTCAGTTCACTCGATTCAACAAAGAGCTGAACATTTACAGCAGCTAAAATGATCCAATTCACTCT
>NC_056513.1:8022945-8025490 GCF_014905685.2 Nematolebias whitei | reverse complement strand
TCTCCGGCTCGACAAAGAGCTGAACATTTACAGCAGCTAAAATGATCAATTTCAAGGTTTTCAATCTTGTGTGGACCTCCAATGTTTGTTTTCTACCTATGGGTCAAAACAATTCCAACTATTTTGTTTTGTTGAGAAGTTTTGATCATCTTTCTCAGTCAGGAGTCATTGCTCTGCTGCCCCGCCAAAATAAAAGCGTCAAACGAACCAAACTCCCTACAGGTGTAAAATAATTTAAAATAATGTGATTAACGTTAAATCTGAACAAATGAAGCTGATTTTCACGCCGGATGCTGAAACTCAGTCAGAAGATTTTAGCTGTTGAAGTTCGGCTTCTAGCAGCTAAAAATATGCGACAGTTGATAATCAGCAGTTTTTGTCTTCATGTCTGCAGATTCCTGAATGAACAGAAGAAATATTTGGGACAGTTCGTCACGCTTCCCTCTCATCAGCACAACCGAGACAAATGTGTCCGTCCTGCAGGACACCAGGACAAAGGAGGACAAGTCCGGTGAAAACAGCAAAGATAATACGTTTAATGTGGTTTGTGTTTTTTGGGCAGATACAATGTAAACATGTACGAAACAATAAGACGGGTCCAGGAAGGACTGGAGGTGGGACCAGGTCCAGTTCCTGAAGCAGCACCTTTACAGAACCAAAGAGAGGAGATGAAGGAGTGGCGTCGGGACCGGCTGCTGGGGGCTCACTGCTTTTTGGTTTTGGCGCGCTGTGCCCCCCAGCAGGGAGTGGACTGGCTCTGTTGTCTGAGTCCAACGCTGAAGGTGAAGTTCTGCGGGGTTCTGATGCTCGTTTGGGGTTTTCTGGCCTCTCGGGGACGTCGTCTTGAGTCTGACCCGGTTTAATGGATTGAAGAGCGACGGCAGCGGGCCTCGTTCCTCGACACGGCCTCCTCCTGACAGAAACTGAGGTTCTGGTTTCCTCATCAGGTCCAGAACCTTCTGCTCCCTCAAACAACAAGATTCATTAAAACCAACAAATCAAACGCACCCCGAGACTCCTGTCCCACCACATGCTTTTATTTTGAAACTCTTTCTCCTCTCCTGTCAATCAGCAACATTCAGCTCTCTACGTCCTTCAACCGGAGCAGAACCTTCACATGTCCACCCCCCCCCCCCCCCCCCCCCCCTGTCCTCACCCTCCCCCCCCCCCCCCCATCCCCGTGTCTCCACCTGACCCCCCTCCCTATCCTCCTGGTGTCTGCACCTCCCCATCCTCATCCTGTATCCATCTGACCCCCCTCCCCCGTGTCTCCATCTGACCCCCACTTGTGCCCTAACACAAACACGGCCTCAGCAGGAGCTCCGGGGCTCGGCCGTGTCAAGGAAGGAGGAGAACCGAAGACAGGAAGTGCCGAGGAGCTTCATGCATCGTCCAGTTCTGTCCTCGAGCTGACCCAGCTGACCCCATCGCCTCTGAATCCTGTCGTCATGGTAACAACATCACACTGCTGCGATTGGGTAGTTTCCTGGCTGATGAGTCTTTTTTTTTTAAAACTTTTAAATAAAAACGTGTTTTTATCGTAAAACATAATTTCTAAACTCAGTCCGAGAACAAGAAAGCTTCAGAGTTCTCGTGCTGAAGGTCCAAAAGAAAAGAGGTTTGAAACGGGCGTCTCGTTTGCGACTCTCTTCCTGTGATGTCATTAAGCCGTCGCCTTCTCTACAGCGTCCACGGCGTGTGGACAGGTCTGACGGCGGCGGGGGTGTTAGTGTCAGAGGAGACGAAGCTCTCGAGAGGAAAACGAGAAAAAGTATCAAAATCCACTCAGGCACAGACGTGACGGCTCGAGGCGAGGACCCCAGGAGTCGAGGGTCTCCTGGTGTGGAGACGAGTTCCTCATGTCCTGCAGAGACACTGATCTCTCTGGTGTCTTCAGGACCTGTCACTCCTTCAGATGGATTAAAAAGCTAAACAGTTTGATGTGGAGCGTCTCCTTCGAGCGTCGTCAGGTCCACCTCCTGTCCTCCTGTCTGAGGCTGTTTTACAACTATTGCACATATCCTCAAGAGTACACTTCATAATCTGACAGAACAGAAGCAAAAAACAAACGAAAGACTGAAAAAATGTTCAAAATCCCTTCCAAGTAGGTGAGATCAGTTGTTGTATGGCATGCCATGATGTATGACATGATGTATGACATGACATGATGTATGACATTATATTGTCATATCATACATAATGACATGTATGACATGATATGACATGACATAATGTATGACATGATGTATGACATTATATTGTCATATCATACATCATGACATGTATGACATGATGTATGACATTATATTGTCATATCATACATCATGACATGTATGACATGATGTATGACATGACATGATGTATGGCAAGATGTATGACATGACATGATGTATGGCAAGATGTATGACATTATATTGTCATATCATACATCATGACATGTATGACATTATATATGACATGACATGATGCATGACATGATGTATGACATGACATGATGTATGACATGATGTATGACATTATATTGTCATATCATACATCATGACAT
>NC_056513.1:8000261-8022935 GCF_014905685.2 Nematolebias whitei | reverse complement strand
ATGACATGATGTATGACATTATATTGTCATATCATACATCATGACATGTATGACATGATGTATAACATGACATGATGCATGACATGACGTACGTCATACATCATGTCATGTCATATATCATGGAATGTCATTCGTTTTGTCATACATTTTTTCATGTCATACATCATGTCATACATGACATACATTGTCATGTCATCCATCATGTCATGTCATACATGGTATCACGTCATACATCGTGTCATGTATGACATTATATCATGTCATTTCATACATCATGGGATGTATGACATGACACGATGTATAACATTCCATGATGTATAACATGACATGAGGTATGAGATAACATGATGTATGACATCACAACATATTTGAAAAACAAATAAAAGTGATTCGACACGTTTACATAATGCCGTCGTCAACAAGGAGAAGTTAAAATCTGATATTTTATCCTGTTTTAATGTTCATTTGTGTAACAGATCAGTAAAATGTTGCACTCAGACCAAATCAGACCAAAGCGTCTCTGAAGAACATAAATTTGGTGATGGTCAAACCACAAAAGGACAAAAACTCTCAGTAATAAATATGTTTTTAATAATCTGGCATTATGTAAAGAACAATAAAGATGAAGGAAGTGTCCATGATTTGCTAAAGTTGCAGCACACGGCATCCAAAACAAATTCCTTAAAAAAATAAGTTACAGCCTGAAAACAAAACTAATCGCGCTCCTTTCAGCTGCTCGCTGACTCAAATCTTTAGTTTGCCGTCCAGTTTTAGGGAGACTCACTGACCAGCAGTGCATTCGCTTCGTGCACTGAGGTAGGACCACGGTGTAGAACCGACAACCTCCACCCAATTTGTACCAAACACATCGCCTTCATTAGAGGCTCTGAGTCCAATTCAAACAGAAGAAGCAATAAATAAAATGCTGCATCTTTACGTTAATGCACCGTAAAGACGTTTTGTCTTAAAGTGCACTAACTCACGACACACTTCGCTCCTCGTTACTGTCGTGCCGTCACGAAGCCACAAACACGGTTTTGTTAAAATAACTGCGAGCTTTGATGGGGAATATGGCGCCATCCAACATAAACATATTAACTCAGCGTCGTTGTTAGAAAATCCATTCCTGCAGTCTTGAACATCAGCCGCTCAAACCTCGTTAAAACTCTTAGGAATGTGGGCGGAGTCATGTGATTCAGCCGACTACATTTATACTTTTTATCACATCAAATGTTCCTGAAACGTTGAAAATGAACAAATTAGACCTCAGGCATGAAATGTAATGTGAATAATCTAGTTTACATCTTCGTTCTGTACTCTTAAGAAAAATTTTGTTGCCGTACAGCCTGGAAATTAACCGGATTTTTACTCCATTAGTAATAATTTGACTAAAATGGTGCACGCATAAGGATCCACCCCCTCGTTGAAGCCTCGTTAGTCCAATCAGATCCACCTGTGTGCAATTAAAAACACATCTCCACCCGGTCTGATAGCTCCCAAAGTCAACACCTCCAAGTACAGCAGAGACATCATGAAGACCAAGGAACTCCGAACCCTGAACATCCCACGGAGCTCCAAAAGAGGGTCAACCACCAGAACAGAGCAAGTAAGGAGGAAACTAATCACAAAGGTAGACCAGGAAAACACAGTCTCCTCTGTGAAGCATGGTGGTGGCGGCATCATGCTGTGGGGATGCTTTGTCTTCAACAAGAACTGGGAAACAAACAAACAAAAAAGTCTTCCAGAGATCTGGGACTGGAAGTCCACCTTCCACCAGGACAAAGACCCTAAATACACGGCTGAAGAACCCTTCAGCAGTTTAAAGAGGACCAGGTAAAGGTCCTGGAATGGTCCAGCCAAAACCCAGACCACAGTCCAACTGAGGATCTCTGGTTTGAGCGTTCGGGTTAAAGATTGTTGGACCCATGCAGCACCGTCCAATCTGAATGATCTGGAAATGTTTGGACATGGACAATTGACAAAATGTCCAGGTTAGATGGACCAAAACCACGAAGACAGACCTGAAGAGACAAAACGTCGTTCAGTTGTACATTTTTTATCAATTTACCTTCACTGAATGGAAGTATTTTTGGATAATATCAATTATAATCACATTAAATTCCAGGTTTTAAGGCAACAAAATAGTTTCCTTTTGTCTTTTGTAACTTTATGTGTCAAGTGCTTCCAGGAACAGAAAATGTTTTAGAGAACACGCCACATCGTCGTACCGTATTTTTTGTAAATACGTACATTTTTCTCTTTGGTTTTATCAGATTTGGGGCAGAATATACAACAAAAGTTGCCGGAAGAGGCACAGGTTCCTTAGAATATCTGTTCCTTTCACGTTTCGCAGTTTCCATAAATACATCTGCATTTTAAATAAGAGTTGAACACGTTTTGTGCCAATTTATGCAACCGTCGAGCACCTTGACCCTTTTAGTTGTCTCAGAGTTTGAACTTTTCAGATTCTCAGCTTTTGTTTGGAAACCGATGTCACAAGACAGCAGAAATAATTCTCTAAGGAAGACTTGCATCGATAAAAGCCACTGGAACAGAAACCTGACAAAACAAAAGTGACAGATCGAGTCTTTGAGTTTGACGACGGGAAACAAACGAATCGACGTTCAAGCCTTTAAATCTGAACGCTCGGAACTTTTGCACTTTGTTCGGACTCAACACTTGGAGCTCTCGCTGGTTTTGTTCAAACTCCTGGTGGTGGTTGTTGGACTATGGCACTCGTAAAAGATTTGGTTGATTACATTTTTGCCGTCCACTATTTACCGAAACGCCCTCGGTTCAGGTGATCAGAAACAAAAGGCACTTATCGGCCACCAAAGTCACTGATGGGCAGGAAAATCAGAGCGTTGCTCTGCTCAGACTCAGTCCTCTTTAAGAGGTCATCCGTGCCGTCCACCTGAAACTTCCTGCTGAGTCATTTAAAATGGTTTCTGTGCACATTTTATCAAACCGGCACAGGTATGAGGTTACCTCCTCTTTGAGCTCCGTCTTTTCATAAATGTTCAATTTAAGGACGTATTGCTTAAGGGGGATTGCAGATAACATTCTTAAGGAGTGACGCCACCCAGCTCTTTGGAGGCATCACAAATGGGGGTGAGAAGCCTGGGGTAAGGACGTGGGCCTATTTTTTCCGCTCTAGATAGTTGGATGGAACCCAGCCCTTTCGAGGAATCAGGCTGTCCTGCACCTGGCAGTACCACCATCCATTGGGGTTTCTCTCCAGGACTTCCAGACACGTTCCTTCCGTGAAGCCCATCGTTTCCTCGTCGCCACGATAGTCAGCGATGGACACGTACACGTCTCTGCCGAGGTTGTTGTGGATCAGCTGGCTCTTCTCGATGGGCTTGGGCCGAACGGTGGACACGGGGATCCCGTTGCGTTGGTTGGCTCGGCTTAGGGCATCTTGGACGTTGCTTGTGCTGAATGCGGTCCCCGAGGACCCCAAAGTGGAGCGCTCGATGGGCCTCGTGTGACTTTCAACAACAACGTGAGGCCGCACGGTGCTAAAAGAGGCGTTTCTGCGAACGCCGAGGGTGGCAGAACCCGAGCTGTAGTGATCACTTCTGCCAAGAGATTCGTTTCTCCTTAAAGACCCCGTCATGTAGTGCGAGTCCTTAGCTGACTGGGATGTGGTCACAAAGACAGACTGAGGCCTAACCGCCACCTGCCGCACCCCGTTTCTCATCCGCACGCCTCCGTTAACTAAACCCGAGGGCTTTGAGAAGCCTCCGGGAGGCTTGGATGGAATTGGTGGCGAGTTTCTCCTCATTCCTTGATGCTGCTGAGTCAGAACCTGAATGTTGATGTTGTTCAGGGCCAAAACATGCTGCTCATTCTTCTCCAGGCTGTTGGACTTAGTACCGCTAGTTCCATCTGACTCCAACACTCCGACATCCCCTACCTTCTTGACAGGTTCTAGGTAGTATGAGGGAGCCCAGCCCTCCTCCTCGCCCCAACGGACGTACCACCAACCGCTCTCCTGCTTCTCGAGAAGCTCAACCTCCACACCAGCTGGGAAGCTAATCTCAGAGTCCTGGACCTTCTTGTAAAAATCTACAGAACGATACAGTGTGGGGCCTTCAGTGTCTGAGATACCACGGCTGCCTTTGGAGTAAACAGAAGGCAGATCCGATGTACTCCGAGAACACATCGAGCCCTCTGAAGAGATGACCAAGGCCGTCTCAGAGTCATCACCTCGCGAAGGTTTCAGGCTGTGGCGAAACTGACTTGTAGGCCGGAGCTGCCGCCTCAGAGAGCTGATGTCCATTCTCTCTGGGCTCTGGGGTTCGGATTTAGTCAGGAGGGGTTTCGGTCTGACGGAAGGCTTGGGCCTGGTGGAAGGGCTCTGACCTATTCCCTGTAACGGATCTCGATTGAGGGCAGGACTTTTCTTGGGACCTCTGCCCAGCTCATCTGATGAAGAATGAGGGCTGTTGTCATGAGACCTCATGTCCACACGCCTGCCCAGAGTCTGGCTTCTTCTAGTCATCTCTGGTGTCATGGGAGTTCTGGGTCTACCAGCGAGAGGTGACGATCCGGACGGTTTCCGTGGGACTGTGGAGGAATGGTAGCTCCTAGGGGAACTGGGTTCGCTGGATCCTTTAGCTTTGAATCCTTCAACGCCGCTACTTGGTCTAAAACCATCATTCTCATAGATACACTCCTCTTTAGAGATCTCCTCTACTGATCTGTAGGAGGTTCTTCGATGGGCGAAAACTGGGGATGCTTTGCAGACGGGAGGTGAGGCTTTACTTGATGGAGAGGCGCTGTGGTACTTCTCACCGACCCCGCTGCTGGTTTTCACATCTTGGGAACGTTCGGTCTTCAAAAACTCAGCTTCAGGTTCTCCTTCACATCCAACTGCAGGAACGTCGTATTCTGGCTCCTCATAAACAGGCCTGCTGGGTGTCTCTGTGGCTTTGGGGGCGGGGTTTGGTGGAGGCGGGGCCTCCTCCGGGTCTTGTTTCTTGACAGGAGGAGCCGGAGGTGGGACTTTAGGTCGGGTGAGGGTGCTGCTCCGTCTGTTGAGGTTGGGCTTCTTGCGTTTGTCGATGTAAGAGCAGGGCGCCCAGCCCTCCATCTCACCGATCTGGACGTACCACCAACCTCCGGGGTTCTTCTCTATCACCTGGGAAACCAAAACACAAAGATATTAAAAAACACTGACGAGTCCTGATGAAATCATTCAGGTTGTAATTACAATCATTACTTTAACCCCTGGAGGTCCTTTAACTTTATCAGAGTTCTTTAATGGGGTCAACCACCTTATTTACCTGCTTACAAATGCTATTTTTAAAGTTTTTTTTCCCAATAAATGAGCCAGACTTTTAAAACTGAAATAAAAATATCTAATTTAAATGGGGGTTTTTATTCTTTGAGGGCCTTTAGTTAAAAAAAATAAAACCTTTGAGTTTTTGTTTAAACTGACTTTATTTATATATTACTTTAAAACAAATAAATCAATAATAATAATTTAAAAGAAATTTCTTCCATTACTACACCTAAAATGACTTTTGACAATTTTTTTAAAGTTCCAGTCCGGAGTTTTGTGAAGACCCTCGGGCCCACCGGAGCCTTCAGGTCCAGGTTCCTCCCGTCGCTCTGTGGCTGACCATGGAGCTTGCTTTCCAATCACTTTTCCTTTTATCATTTTATTTTTTATTAACTTTACCCATGGTAGAAACGCTTAGTTCTGAATTATTTTTTATTTTTTCTGGCCCGGATCGACCAGCGAGCTGCAGGAGCGAGTCCAGCCCTCATTATTTATCCAAAAACATTTTTAATTACAGTATTGTCTCTTTTATATAAGCTTTTTTGAACAAACCCTGACAGCATTAACAACCCTGTCCTAATGTTTTGTCTTTGCAGGAATAGATCAGTCTGCTCAAACACACGTCTGTGGTTCTGGTTCCAGCCTCGGACTGTATCTACAAACGCCTCTGGTCTCTTACATCAGCCTTTTGTCCTCCACGGAAACTGATGCCGTCAGAGATGGAGGACTGGAAATCTGCAATGGTGTAGTACTCTGCTTCCACAGCAGGGGGCTCTGGAGGTTTGGGCAACTGGAAACCCTGAAGAGAGCAAGAAAAGGTTCAAGTCTGGATAGTTGCAGTAGAAAAACGTTCATACGTTACCGATTAAACACATTTAAGAACAAAAAGTAGCACGATGCTTTGTTAGTTGCTATGGTAACCAGGGAGTCAAACAGCGTGTTCATTAAAATGTCTCTTTGAACCCTCCTCACGCTAATGTTTGCAGAATAATAAATGTCTTTGTCAGTGCAGTCTTACCAAGTTGGTCTCTCTCCTCGGGGGAGGTTTTTGTCTCAGATTTGGGGACCCTGAAGAGCAGAAGAGCATCTCCATTAAAACAAGCTGCAACACTAACTGATCAACAGAAAGTTCCCGCATTTCTCAGTTCGTGAGCGCAACAAGAACTCAAATCTTGCTGTCGGGTCTTCTCACGGGTTTGCACGTCACAGCTGTTAGAAACAGACGACATGTTGCTTAGCTATCGCGTCAAAGCCTCCAGCAGAAACACAACAAGCCTCGTTTGTATAAAAACAGCCGTTTCTGCTCCGACGGGTTCAATCCAACACTCACCGATCTCCACTCTGTGAGGTGCCACTCGAGCGACAGCGGGGGGTCCCGCCTCGCCCCTGGCCTTGTTTTCGTTCAGGGCGGCGCTCGCCGCCAGCATCCCCAGACAGGGGCTGTTGGTGTCGCGGCCCGCGCTCAGCCTCCGGCCCGTCTCGGCGTTGATCTCGGAGTTGTAGGGCACCGGCAGGCTGATCTCGCTCTTGGAGATGTGGCGCTCCGGCGTGCTGCAGCCCTCTCCGTCCGTCTGGATGTCCTTCTCGCTGACAGACTTCTTCTGCAGCAGGTTGCTGATCTCCATGATGTTGCCGATGATCTCCACGGGGCCCGTCAGGGTCTTCTTACGGGGTGAGAAGTCGTCTCGAAGCTTCTTCAAGTAGGAGGCCGGGGCCCAGCCCTCTTTTCCTAAATATCTGTAGGTTCAATAAAGAGAAAGGATATTGTGTATTTTGTAACTGCTTGTTTACTTTGTGGTTTCTTGGTATTTTACCACTAAAAGGTTAAAGTAAATAAATCTGAAGGTAGTTTCCCTCTTTCTTTAACAAATATGTGTAACTTGGATAATTTAAGGTGGTATCTCACTGTTAGAGACTAGTTGTGGACTTAAAACTGTAAAAAATAATTTAAAAAATGCGATAAAATAAGCAAATTTTCTGTTGTAGTCTCACTGAAATCTGTGTGTGTGACCGGCGAGCCGTGTGGACACAATTTAGGAGTCCAGTTGTTAAAAATCACGACCAATTTTTGGGTTCACGGCTTGAAAACTGCATTTCATTTCCACCTTCAGCCCCACATCGTACCGCCTCAGTCTCCATGACTACATTAGGGTCCTGTTTACACGAGAACGATGTCCGGAAACATGAGCGTTGTTCTGATGTTGGATGGTCACG
This sequence comes from Nematolebias whitei, assembly GCF_014905685.2. Lineage (NCBI taxonomy): Eukaryota > Metazoa > Chordata > Actinopteri > Cyprinodontiformes > Rivulidae > Nematolebias > Nematolebias whitei. The sequence goes on along the minus strand of NC_056513.1, from coordinate 8,015,431 downwards.
CGTTTACATGGCGCAGATGTGCGTTCTATGCCAGCTGGTGCTGTGACCTTTTGAAGTACAGTGAGATGCGTGCAGACGCTTCAGTCTCGAGCATAAAAAAAAAAACTGCCAAAATGGAGATTTCTCCAAAAACTCAGCTGCAACAAATGCATCCCAGTGAGACACCGGCTTTTCTTTTCTTTAGTTTATTATCATTTTCAGTTGATTTATCCAAACCACCTTTAAAACTGTAAAATACTTTAGTAAAAGTAGATCTCTTACATGAGCAAAACTACTTGTGAAAATGTGTTTACGGAGCACATTAACTGCAACCTCTGGTCCGTCTGACTGAAATAACTCACAAGATTGAAGCGCAACGATCACTATTGATTTTTATTCTTCTGTCTCTTTGCATTTCCTTCCTCAGATTTTAGGAAACCGTGACAAAACATACATCAAAATAAGCAGCTTGATGAGAAATCCTGAGCTCTGACGAGGAAAAAGACTCACAGAAACTGAAAATCCCTTCATGGACGTCAGTCTTGTTTGGATCTCCAGCTCAGACTTCACAGCAGAACCGACTGCTGTTTTCAGAACTTGTTGCACAATCGCAGCTCAGCATGGAGGACTTTACCTCAGAATATTTAACTGTATCGCACTTTCTCGAGTGTCTTTTTTTCCCTTACACGTGTTTAAAACGGACCATAAGTTCATCCAGCTGAATCAAAACCTGCATGAAGGCGTACTGAAGCTGCTTTGTGCAGAGGCTGACAATAGGAGCACGTTTCTGATGTGAAGCACAATAAAATCCATCAAGTGAGCCAAAGGCAATTAGACCGCCTGCATAATTCATGCACAGAAACGTCTCGGCCTTCATTATTATTCTAAATGAGTCATTTGTGAAGCAACAAGTAAACGTTCCAAACACGCGTAGACTCGTTTCTCTGAACGTGAGCCATCTTCTGGTCAGAGGTTTTGTTTTGTTTCGTGACCCGTTTCAAACCTCCTGCATGACGTCACCGTTCAGAGCATAAACTCAGACAGGGTTCTGACGGCAAACGTCCCATCAGCTGCAGCTTCGCAAGGACTTTACCTCGTTCTCGCGCTGCGGAGGAGTCCAACGGCAAGCGTCACAGAAAAATATGCTAACCAGTCACATGAAGCTGCCAGAGGAGAAGGACATGTTTTTCTCTTTCAGAGCACCACGTCAGAGGACTGTTCAGTCCAGGGGGTGTCCAATCCTGGTCCTGGGGGGTGGGGTCCTCCAGGATCAGGGTTAGACACCCCTGCCTTACTCTATTCTTTAAAATAATCTGTATAACCTTCAAATTATGTCCAATCTGTTTAAAACTTATTACTGAGGCCGTCTCAGGGTGGCGTTAACGTGCACGTTCAGATCACATGTGAAGTAATCATCAGAGCTCCACTGTAAACCTGAAAGGAAACGACCCCCCGGCGTGTGTTGACGGGTTCTCTCAGTTCTGGTCTGAGCTGCAGGAAATCCGAGCTTTGGTCACTCAGCTGAGCCGCCTGAACCACGGCGATGGAAAACGGCACATGCTACGCCCGGAGACAAACTTTCTGCAGCAAAGGACAAGCTTGTCAAACTTTAGCCTTGATTTGTGACCTTGGAGCTGGGGAGATGAAAAGTGTGCGCGACACTCCGTCTAGTGATGCTGCGTATGAAGTTTCATTAAGTCATCTTGATCGGATCAGAAGTTCTGGGCGGGACAAGACGACGTTTACGGACAGAGACCCGTCTTTTCTCGGGCGTGATGAAAACTCTTTCTCGCTCTGAGGACCGAGCGGTTTCAGTGCGGACTCAGCGTCAAAGAGTGTGCGTTCAGGGTGGTTCGGATGAAAACTTGACCCACCTGATGTACCACCAGCCCTCCAGGTTCTTCTGGATCACCTCCACGGTGACCCCTTTGTCAAAGCTCACCTCGTCCATGCCCTGGCTGCTGTACGACTGCACCGTCAGGTATTTCTCCTCTGGAGACGAACAAAGGAGAGACGAGAACAAACAAACTGAGTGAAAACATCATCACTGGGTTTTTCACAATAAAATGCCGCATGTGACTCGTATAAAAAGATTCATTGTGACAACCACAGATTTCCCCTCGTTCTTCCAAACGATAACAAACAGCTCCCTCTGGTGGTCGAAGTGTCCCCTTGTGACTGATTACACGCTGGAACCCTTTCGGACGATCTGAACTGTGGTCCGGCGCTCAGCTCTCCTGAGACGGTCTTTCCAGCAGCAGCTCCACATGAAGCTCTCCTCCAGGAGAAATTTGTACCGCGAGCGCTGACCACCACTCCTCTCTCACGCTCTGCAGTCCTTCCAGGACCTTGAGGAGGGTAACAGAGCAGAGGAGGTTCTGGGGGCGACTCAAACAACGGACAGCTGTAAAATGTGACAAGGAAAGAATGAAGGGCTTGGATCCAGCCAGGTGTTCGGTTGTCACAGGTACACCATTAACGATGGCCTCGACCATTAACTGCATTAACTGCATCTGTGTTTGTTTTCCTGAGCTCCGCTCGAGCACGTCGGGGAGCTGAGTGGACGGCCAGCAGGACTCTGGAAATCTAATTAGGAGCTTAATGACGGAAGCGGAGAAGCAGGAGCCACTCGTGTTGAACCTCAGAGCTCGGACTGCCGTCGGACGACTGTCGGCTTCTCCAAGACCGCAGGGACGCCCTGAACCGGCCCGGGGTCCGAGCTCAGACGGTTCAGCGTAAAACAAACGTTCTGGCAGAGTCCGAGTCGGCGTTCACGTTCCTGTTTCCTGCACGTCGTTACCGATCGAACTGCTTCTGCTGACTCGGTGCTGTTTTAACCGTCCGTACATCAAAACGTTCAGCTCATTCAGGAGATGAGTGCTGAGGCTTGTGGTTTTTTGTAGCTTTTATACTTAAAAAAATACAACTTTATTTACAAACATATTCCAGACAAACACGTTGGGATTTCTTCAGTTTCTACAAAAAAAAAAAAAAACGTATTCCCTTTGAAATCTGCTTCAGCTGCTGGATTTGTCTTTGCTCTATGCTACTTTAGATTTCAGCTGCTGTTACGCTACCTTTAGCTTTTAGGTAGTCTTTTGTGACTTTTAGCTTTATAGCTAACTATTTTTTGCTACTTTTCCCCCCTATACTTGGATTATTTTTAGAAACCATTTTGCCACTTTTAGCTGCTAGCCTCCTGTGATACTTTTTACTTTTAGCTAACTAGATGCTTGTACCTAGTTTTTCATACCTTTAGCTAGCATTTGAACATTTTTAGCTTTTAGCTTTCTTTTTGTTACTTTAAGTTCTAGCTAACCTTTTGATACTTATAGCTATCCTTTAGTTATTTTTGTCTTTCAGCTAGGCTTTGGCCTATTTTAGCTCCTAGATAATCTTTTTCTACTTTTAAATACTGTTTTGATACTCACATCTTTAATCTCGTATTTTGCTGCTTTTAGATAGGCTTTTGTTTTTCTAGCTATTTATTACCTTTTCTCCTTTTACCTTCTATTAATTACAGTATTCTATTTTTTTTACCTTTTAGCTAGCATGTTACTCTTTGGTACCACTTTATAATAAGGCTCTCCTTATAGATGCTAATAAAGTTTATAGATATGTTATTAATTCCTCTATGAACACTTTTTAAATCATTAATAACTGCTTATTACGCATTAAGGGTGACAGAGACTAAACTTCCAGTTTCTTGTCAAATAGTGAGACAAATCTGTTCTCCTATATATTTCATCTAGAGTTGTTTTATTAAACATTTCAGACAAAGTTAGTACCTTGTAAGCACAATAACCATTTGTAAACATATTTCTAACATTTTATCCTAAAAAATTAGGTTTAACAAATGCTTATTGTGCTTACAAGGTAGCAACTTTGGACAGTTTTGTCTCTGTCACCCTTAATTAATGCATAATAAGCAGTTATTAATGATTTATAAAGTGTTTATAGAGGAATTAATCTATAAACTATTTATTAGCCATCTATAAGAGGACCCTTATTGTAAAGTGGTACCAACATTTTTTTTCTTATAGTTACTTTTAGGTTCTCGCTAACCGTTTGAGACTTACAACTTTTAAACAGCAATTTGATACTTCTAGTTATCCTTTTGGTTTTCAGCTAGGCTTTGGCTTGTTTTTAGCTCCTAGATAATTTTTTGCTACTTTTAGCTACTGTTTTGATATTCACATCTTTAATCTCATCTTTTGCTGCTTTTAGATAGGATTTTGTTTTTCTAGCCATTACCTTTTCTCCTTTTACCTTTTAGCTAGTATTCTGTTGTTTTTTTTTTAATCTTTTAGCTAGCATTTGACTATTTTTTAGCTTTTAGCTATCTTTTTGTTACTGTTAGGTTCTAGCTAACCTTTTAATACTTACTGCTTCTAAATAACATTTTGATACTTCTTGCTAGCTAGGCTTCTGATTCATTGAGATATCCTTTTGGTATTTTTAGCTTTCAGCTAGGCTTTGGCTTCCTTTTTGTCCTAGATCATTTTTAGCTACTTTTAGCTTTTCTTTTTAAACTTGTAGCTTTTATCTCATCTTCTGCTGCTTTTAGCTGTCAAATAGGCTTTTGTTTATCTAGCTTTTCCCTTTTCTCTTACATTTTTAATAGTAATCTGTTTCTCTAAGCTTGAAGCTAACGTTTAGTTTATTTTAGCTTTACCAACACAGTTTCAGCTTCTTGAGTAATCATCAGCTGTTGTTCAGTGCTCGGCGTTCCCACTGCTTTTTATGAGAAAATTCAGTTTTTATAGTCTTGTTTTTGTTTTGTTTCGGTGTCTTTAAATGATGCATGAGTAAACGAAAGGCGAAGGGGTTTGAAGAGTTAACCGGTCACTAAACCAGCCGTAAGAAGCAGCTGTTTCTTAAATCAGCGGACCAATCAGAGCAGCCGCGAATTTCACCAGAGACGCCCTAAAAAACAAGTTTCAACACAGAGCCTCTAACGGAGGGGTTCTGCAATGTCCCATTGGTTTTGGATCCATTTTAAAGATCTAATTATGCGAAATAAAATGGGCTCAGAACTAGTGGTAACGGAAATGTTGCTTTTCTAACAGCTACACCTCCTACAGGGTGAGGACGACCCAACCAAAACAAAATATGCATCGCAACAAGCAGCTCAATCAGGAAAACATCATAAAACTGCAGTTTTGTCCCGCTAGAATTCTGAACAATGGTTCTGTTGTGAAGATCCAGACGGGACAGGGTTTTATCATCCGTTTCAGCAGAATCCCTCTAATTGAGGACAGATTTGGCTGTTTTTGGTTGCATTTTGTTGACGTTGTACTACGACAAAGGTCATTTTGAATTTGTTGTTTGGGTTTTTCTAAAGCTGCAGGAGAATCCCAGAATAAAAACAAACGCTCCTTTATCAGTTCTGCCAGGGTCCAGTTAGTAGACGAGTAGCCATGTCCCCCCAAACGATGGAAGCATCAGTGACTGAAGTCATGGACTCCAGTTGGAGGACGTGGAGGTCAGCCAGGTCAGTACCTAACTTTATACGTCTCTCAGATCTGAACGGGTTCGGGCCGAATGAGCTGATGGAAAGTGAAAGCGGGGCAGCGGTCCAATCAGAATACCAGATTTAACAAGACAAACCTTGGTCTCTGTGGAGCTCCGAAATGAGTCACCCGGCTCGCTGTCGCCACCGCAGAGAGCAGAAAACCTGGTTAAAGACCCGAGGGTTTCACTTTTATTTGGTGCTGGTACTCTTTAGCTTTTATTTTGCTTTATATTTTATAATTGCTTCATGAATTTCTTCTTGACTCTTTTCAAAATGTTAGATTTCATGCATCTCCTGCTCAGTGTTCGCCCATGAATGTAAATCAGGACAGCGGGACATGTTTGAATCAACTGACCTGTGAGAAGAACATTTCTGACCGGCTGCTGAAGGAGACCAATCTGAAACTCCACCATTTATCAATGTTCATCTTTCAAGCTGGTCCGTTTGTTTCCAATGCCAGAAGTCTGCCCATCTTTAGTATTCTTGTAAGAAGGAACATAGATCGAATGCACTGACCGTACAGATGATATTCAGAGGTCTCGTCTCTAAACCGGTCGTTATTTGCAGGTTTTCAAGGTCATTGTCACATGACAATTTGAAATTTACAAATGGAAATCCTTCAGTACTTTTCCCAAAAGTTTCCCGTTGACATCCTGCCTTAAGGGTTAACATGTGATCTTTGAATATCTGGTATAACAAGAACTGACCCACCTCTTGCTCTGAGGATGTTGCAGGTTCTTCCGGTTCTTTGGTAGAGACTGAACTAAAACTAACTTCTTACATGATTCTTAAGTTGTCCACAAAGTCAAAGAACTGAATCTTATGTCACATCCATCACACAACGTATGGATTGTTCTACATAGAGTACCACATATGGCACATTGTCGTCAGCAAACCATTATACTGCAATCTATAGCAATGGTGTGGACAAGCAAAGACCTTGTATAATGAAGATGGGGTAATGAAATCTTATGTGACACTACATCTAGTGATGATGCAAATGTGTATGAAGTTTTGGTAAATTATCTTGAGCGGATCAAAAGTTATTGCCCAGACAAGAGAAAGGTCTGAAGCAGGTTTTGGAGATGTGATCGATTAAAAAGGTTTATTTTCCACACATGTAAAGTGCAAAACCCAGCGCCGGACCATTTTAGTGCACGAGGCAGCTGCTATCAAAATGGCCCCGACTAACCAAAGAAGAACAGTTTTCTTCAAAAGCTGGCCACACCTCCAGAGTTGTCGTCATCACAGCTTATGGGGAATCACTACTCCACATATTAACCTTAAAATGTTATTTCTCTGTTCTATTAAATGTTGTTCGTGACACTTAATTACTTTAAAAATTACACATGTTTAGGATGTTGCCATTATTTTACCGGAACAATGCATTCTGGGGCGATGACGTACATCGGCTGTAGTGGAGACTAAAACAGAAGGAGTTGAGGTTAAAAAGTTATATCAAATCTGACAATAAAGTTGTATTTTGTATTAGTCCTTATGAACAATATATTGGTCGAAACAATCAAAAGTGATTAACTTGTGATGCTTAATTTATTAGCTCTGTAGCTAACGCTATTAGATCTGGAGATAACGTCATGTATATTAGGTCTGTAGCTAACGCTATTAGCTTTGGGGCTAACACCATATATATTACTGGTAGCTCTGTAGCTAACTCTAATAGCTCTGTAGCCAACTCTATTAGCTCTGTAGCTAACACTATTAGATCTGGAGCTAATGTCATGTATATTAGGTTCTGTAGCTAACACTATTAGATCTGTAGCTAATGTCATGTATATTAGGTCTGGAGCTAACGCTATTAGCTTTGGAGCTAACGCCATATATATTAGTTCTGTAGCTAACTATTAGATCTAGAGCTAATGTCATGCACTCAACGCTATAAGCTTTGGCGCTAACACCATATAAATTAGCTCTGTAGCTAACGCTATTAGGTCAGTGGCTAACGCTATTAGGTCTGGAGCTAATGTCATGTACGTTAGGTCTGGAGCTAACGCTATTAGCTTTTGCGCTAACACCATATAAATTAGCTCTGTAGCTAACGCTATTAGGTCTGTAGCTAACGCTATTAGGTCTGGAGCTAATGTCATGTACATTAGGTCTGGAGCTAACGCTATTAGCTTTGGCACTAACACCATATATATAAGCTCTGTAGCTAACTCCATTAGCTCTGGAACTAATGTAATGTATATTAATTAGGTCTGGAGCTAATTTAATGTATATTAATTAGGTCTGGAGCTAACGCTATTAGCTCTGCAGGCCCCAATCATTTGAGAAAACTATACTTTTACGCAATATAAAAACCAGACAGCACAGTTTCCTCAAATGATTTGGGTACCGGTAACTGGTTTACATATTTGTTGGTAGCCATCTTGAATTTTGACATGGCAACTCAGTTTTCAATAGTGATCTTTCTTACGCATAGATGTAGTCACAAACCAAGATGGAAGTCAGTACCTCACAGATTTTTCAAGTTTGTATGCACACAGCATGCACGGATAGACAGATGGAGGATATTTCCTATTCCCCATCTTGGCTCCGTGACGGGGGCTTAAATACAGGAAATTATTCTATCACGAGCGGCGTGTTAGCACTCAGAGTTTATGTTAGGGACAACTCTCAGCTACTACCACACCAAATGTCTGTAAAATCGACAGAGTTATAGCCATTTTTGTGTTATGGGGTTAATTAGCTCACTGGCCAGCTTGAATCGTTGTAGAGTGACATTTAATGATGACTTTAGTGACATCATGCTAACAAATAAACAAAAACACAATCAGCCGTCAATCGACAATCGTCTTCCTGCCTCGTGGTGTCGGACCGTTTGACTCGGTGGTCACGCGAGATGATTTTAAAAAACGTTTCTCACAGGTTTGTCCGCGGCGGTGACGTGTGCGTGTTCACCTCTGCTCTGCTGGCGGTTAACGATGCCCCCGAGGGTCCAGCGGCGGTCCAGCCTCTTCAGGTGAGCCTTTCGTCTTTTAGTTACTGATGATGCGCAGCAGCAAACCAACAACAACAACAACAACAAAAAAAACAACATAAAGAATGTTAGTTTGAGAAGCTTGGATCAGCAGAGCGAGGCGAGAAGCTGCAGTTAGGAACGGAAAAACAACCGAAGAAGAACCGGAAGGATTCAACAACCTGAAGTCAGAGTTTAGTTGTTAAATTGTTTAATTTTCAGATGTTATTAGACTGATCTGAAGTTCTCAGGATGTTTGCTGAACTTTTAACCTTTTTCGTTCCTGTAGGTTGGAAGGCAGCAGTTCTACAGTGATTAGTCGCGTCTTCTCCGAGGACGGAGCAAACACGTTCAGGACAGGTGGAGACAAAGCTCCTCTTCTGTTCCTCCTCCAACCATGAGACACTCAGCATCTGTTCTCCTGCCCTCTTCCCTCCCGTCATCATCCTTTCTTCTTCCTCTCATCCCGTCCTCCCACCTGACTCCTCTCAGCCTCCCGGCTCCTCCCGTTGACCTCCTAATTGCGCTCGTCGGTTGCTCTCCAGCGGGTCAAGCCGTCAGCAGAATGAGGTGACGGAGCAGGTGGAGGTGTTAGGATGGAGGAGGAGCATCCAGTTTAATGACAACTTCCTGTTGAGAACAGGAAGCTCGGTTTAAAAATAAAAGCCCAGCATGTGGTTCTTGTTGATTCCTGGTTAAACCTGCAGATTGAACTTTGACCTTCCTGCTCAAACACACTTTATTTGCAAAACTCGAGGTGTCGACGCTGAATATTTTTTATAATTTAATTACATTTTTTTTGTTGGAATAATGTTTTATTTTTTTGCTTTAATTAAAAAAAAAAGAGGTTAAAATCAGACATCTGATATAGACGAGCAGAAACGTAGAACAGTTCTGTTTTTTAATCCGCGGCTCATGACTTGGTCCGTCACGTTGTTCAGATTTGTTGTTATGAATCTGTTTCGGCCGATTTGATTCCAGCGCCTCTGTTCACACTCGACTGTAAAACGTGCGCCCTGAAATGTTTTACAGTTTGCTGCGCTCGTATGCAGATGATGCTCACATGTCCCCAGCTGCTTGATTCATTCTGATGTCAGTGCTTCTATTTCCTGATGGGTTTTTGTGTTTACAGTAGTCCCTCGCAGTTTGTTTTTCATGGGCTCGCTCTATCGCGGTTTTTCAAAATAAGACTGGACGTGACACATGATTGGCTGATTGATGGATGAGCCGCACGATCAGCATGGAATTTTTATTTTCAATAAATTGTTTTGCACCTGTGTGCAGCCCACAGCTGAAGGAGAAGCTTCCTCCTGCAGCGTGTCATATCTCCGCTCTGCAACGGAGAAGTGGGCGTGGCCAAGAGAACTGAAATCATGACATGCTGTGCTGTTTTAGAGCGTTTAGAGTTTAGAAAGATTATTTAAAATATTGCAAATGTGGAAAGGGTTTAAAACGCCTTTATAAAAACTACTACTACTTGTACTATTCCTACTTCGCAGTTTTTCGCTTATCGTGGGGCTTCAGGGTCCGGATCCCCCGCGATTAACGAGGAACTACTGTATTCCTTTTGGGTATAATGTTTTGTTTAGTTCTGGTGCTTGGGTTTTCATTTAACCAGTTCTGTGTTGTCCTCTGTGCCACCAGCCACGTTAGTGGCTTGGTTGGTTGGTTCTCTAACGATCTTTCAGACCGGAGGCAATGTGTTCAACATAATGGTACTTCCTCCAGTTATTTAACAGTCAACAATGGTGTACCACAAGGCTCAGTCTTAGGACCCACCCTCTTTACAATCTACATACATAATGTAGGTAAAAACATCCCTAATGCATCCATACATTTCTATGCTGACGACACAGTTGTTTATTGTCGAGCTAAAACTGTTGCTAAGACTTTCCAGCTTTTGAAATCTGCGTTCAACTACATCCAGACTGATTTGTTTCGCCTCAAACTTGTCCTAAACGCCGACAAAACCAAAGGGATGCTTTTCTCAAATAGGAAGTTGGTCCCAGCAGTTCTTCCTCCAATTTTATCCTCAAATGGTGTCCCCATTGAGTTTGTTGAATCCTATAAATATTTGGGTATCTTGGTCGACTCGCATCTCTCTTTTAAGCTCCATGTGGAAAACTTGGTAAAGAAACTGAAAGTTAAACTGGGTTTCTTTTTCAGAAACAGATCCTGTCTAACCCTGAATGCTAGAAAACGCCTTGTATCTGTGACTTTCCTTCCCTCAATTGATTACGGTGACATTATTTACATGAACGCTCCTACAAGAACCCTGCAGATGTTGGATGCTGTCTATCATGGTGCACTAAGATTCATAACTGGCTGTGATTATCGTACCCACCACTGCACCCAGTATTCACTGGTTAACTGGACATCATTAACTTCACGCAGACTCTCTCACTGGTACATTTTCATCTTTAAATCACTTCTTGGTCTGTTGCTTCATACATCTCCTCCTACATGTCTCTGCGTGAGTGCAGCTACAGCGTGCGCTCTCAGGACATTATTACCTGCAGTGTTCCCTCAGTGAGGACTGAACTAGGCAAAAGGGCCTTCTCCTACTCTGCTCCTGTTTCCTGGAATATCTTACAAAAAGATCTGAAGCTCTCGACCTTGACCTCTCTAAGTGGCTTTAAGAATCTGTTGGACTCCTGGCAGGGACCAATGCTGACATGTTCCTGTTTTTAGTTTTCTACATTCGCCTTAGAATCTAGCTGTTTTTTGTTACTTTTTTTAGCCATCCTATTTGTTAAAAAACAAAAAACTGTAGTATGACTTTTTATAACTGTTTATTGTTGTTGCTGTTGTCCATTGTTGTCATTGTTCTTTGTTGAAATCAGGTCTCTCTTGTAAATGAGTCCTCGAGGCTCAATGAGATTTACCTGTCTAAATAAAGGTTGATTGATAGTGCTTTTCCTCAGTTATGCCCCGCCCACTCACACCTGCACCCTGTCTCATTAGGCTCACCTGTCCATGCAACCTGTTTTCAGTGCAGCGTTAAACATGTCCTCCTCTGTGCCTCCTGTTATCCTGGTTCTGTTGCCACGATTGTTTTTTATTTTTGTTTATAATAAAGTTTAGTCGGTCTGCATTCCTGGGCGACATCTGAAGTAAAGTGTTTTATTGAATTTAACGCGGTTCAGAGCCGTTCGAGTCACATTTTCATCTCTCTATTGTTCACCTAACGAGTGCGATAAGAGAAATAAATGAGCATAAATTGACTTCACGGAGACCGTACCTCGTAAAAACCCGTCAGTGTGAGTTCAGCGTCAGCTCGGAGATAAAGCTGGTGAATTTAACGAGTCATGTTGGGTGATGGACAGCACAGTAAAGCTCACAGTGAACACAACAACCAGAGCAAACCTTAAAGACTAACTCACCACACTGGGTCCAGTTCTGATTACAGATACACTAAATGATCATTTACATTAGGAAGGAGTTTGATAAATGTTCATTAAAACTTTAATCATTGTCCGTCAGCCGGTGAGACGTTCAGGTAATGAAGCTGCTGCCTGTGTGGGGTCACGTCAGGTCACCGGTGGTCCTACAGGTTGGTTCTGGATGGACTGAGTTCAGATTATATGTTGGAAAAACTGAGGGGGAAACATTCTCAGTTCTCTATATGACACTACTCAGACCTGGTTTAGTGAAATCAAATGTCTAAAAACTGATTAAACCCAAATCTGAACGACCTCAGAGTGGTCGCGGGTTGAACTGGTGTCTGCCTCCCATCATCCGTCTCATCCCGTCTTCTCTGGATTAACGGCCTCGGCAGCGCCGTTAGTTTCATCTGCACCTTTCGCCGTTCCTCCAGTCAGCTTCGTATAGAGTGAATGTTTATGAGGCATTCACACTATTGTGATCCGTTTTTCTTCCATACGTTTTGCTGCGATTCTCGTCCTGCAGTTCTCAAATTATTTCAAGAAATCATAAATCAAAACGTTCAGCTCTTTCAGGACAATCCTGCTATGACTTTTGGTGTTGATGCAACTTTAGCTTTTTCAAATATCTAGTCTTTTTTGCCACTTTTTTCCTCATAGAAAATTAATTGAGCTCCTTCATGTTTTTAGATCTGTTTACAACCTTTTACTGCTCCTTTCACATTTTGTTCTGGTTCAGCTTCTTTCAGCTTCCTTGTGCAAATTTTTTTTTCAGCTAATTTCAGTTGTTTTTTCAGCTGTTTTGTGCTCCTTTCAGATTTTTTTTCTGCCAACTACATTTTTGTGCTTCTTTTAACGTCTTTCTGCTAGTTTTGGCTTGTTCTGCTCCTTTCAGCTTATTTCAGCAAATTTCATCTTTTTCTGCTATTTCAGCTACCATTCAGCTGTTTATATGCAAATTTTAGCTTTTTTCAGCTAATTCCGCGATTTTTTGCACTCATTTCAATTTTTTCAGCCTAATTCAGCACAAATGTGCTCTCTCCACTTCCTTCAGGTAACTTAAGCTTCTTTCTGCTTTTAAAGGTACTTTTCAGCTGTTTTATTACCTAATTTCAGCTTTTTTCAGATAATTTCTACTTTTTTGTGCTCATTTCTGCTTCTTTCTTCCTAATTGGGCAAACGTTCTTTCTGCTTTCTTCTGCTAATTTAAGCTTGCTCTACGTTTTCAGCTACCTTTTAGCAATTTCTGAGCTAATTTCAGCTGTTTTCAGATAAATTCACGTTTTTCATGGTAATTTCTGCTACTTTCAGACTAATTAATTTATTTCTGTTAATTTCAGCTTGTTATGCTCCTTTCAATTTATTTCTGCTAGTTTCAGCTTATTCTTAAATAACAGATGCTATTTAGCTGTTTTATGCTAATGTTAGATTTTTCAGCTAATTCCACGTTTTTTTAGCTCATTTTAGCTCTTTACGCTTCCTTTTGGTATCTTAAGCTTCTTTCTGCCCACCAGCTACTTTTCAGCTACATTTTTGCTAATTTCAGCTTTTTTTTTTTTTAGCTACTTTTCTAAATTTTCTGCTAATTTCTGCTGATTTCCGCAAATGTGTGCTCTTTTTGATTTATCCTGCTAATTTAGGCTTGTTCTTCCATTTCAGCTACACCTCCTCTGCAGTAAGCATTCAAACTGCATTTTCACAGGAAATGCAGTTTCTCTAGTTGAATATTAAAACCATCACAGCCACCAATATTCATCTAAAACTGGCAACACTGTAAGAGATCTAAATGTGCCAGCTGGTGTGTGTGTGTGTGTGTGCGTGTGTGTGTGTGTGTGTGTGGTTTGCAGAGCGGAGACAGAAGATGTTTGTCAGCAGCAGCTCACAGCTTCAGGAACGATTGCATCATCTCAGCTCCATCGCTCTGCAAACCGACGGTGGTCGTCCTCTGAGAAGTTGGGTTACGCAGCAGCAGACGTGTGTTTGCACATCATAAATCTGTTCGGGGGGCAGTGGGGGGGGCGGGGGGGCTGTGTCACAGTGATGAAACGTTGAGTCAGACAGCATTCAGGAGAAAAGAGTCACGACAAGACGAGGTTCCCGCAGAACGCTGCAGCGTCCCGGTGGAGCTGAGAGGAATGTTCTGCGGTGCCAAAGTGTCGCAACCGCTCTGCTCCGGCTGCAGTCCAGTACCGATTCACCGTTTCACCATGTGACTGTGGCCTCCGAGGCTCCGAATGTCGGGCCGGAGGTGTGTCTGTAAATGTGTTGACCCGAAAAAGATTCATTTTATTTTATTTTGACGTCTGAGAACGACCCGTGAAAAAGAAACCCAACAAATACATCTCAGCTGAGAAATCACGGCCTCCTCCACGCAGCCGAAGAGACGTTTATGTCGTTTGTTTGTGTTTTATGAGTTTAATAAAGTTGAGTTGGAAAAGCACAAACCTTCTCCGGTCCTGGAGGTGCCCAGGTCCAAATCGTCTCTGGTTCCATTCTGGGAGTCCAGGTACGTGGCCGGGACCCAGCCCTGCTCCTCGGCTGTGCTGACAAACCACCAACCTGGGCACACAGGGGGGATGGGGTGGGGGGGTTAGCACCAACGGAAACAAACATCTGCAGCCGGGGGGTCATTCATTACTGACCAACATGTGGCTCAGGTCGCACTTTCTTTTTCCTGTTTTTATTTAAAATCTGACCACTTTGTGTTTTTTTTAGCTGCTCAAACATCAAAACGTTCGGCTCATTCAGGAGACTTCAGCTACGAAGACATTTCAAGATATTTAACTTTATTTACTTTTTTTTTCCCTCCAAAGAAATACATTCAGATTTCTTTATTTCCTGTTCTCTTTGAAATTTGTTTCAGCTACTAGTTCAGGTTGTCTTCTCAAAGTAGTTTTAGCTTTTAGCTAGCCTTTAGCTAGTTTTAACTATCTTTTTGTTACTTTTAGCTAGTGTTTTGTTACTTTTAGCTGTTGCTAGTCTGCTACTAATTTTATTTGATGTATTGCTTCTTTTAGCTAGTTTTTTCTACTGTTAGCTAGCCTTTTGCTACTTTAGCATTAAATTCAGCAAAGTTTAGCTATCCTTTTGATACTTTAGCAGTACATTTAGCTATGTTTAGCTATCCTTTTGTTACATAAACTAACTTTTTGCTTCTTTTAGCAAATCTTTTGTTACTTTTAGCTGTTGTTAGCCTTTTACTACTTTTATCTGATGTATTGCTTCTTTTAGATGGATTTTTTTCTACTTTTAGCTATCCTTTTGCTACTTTAGCATTAAATTCAGCTATGTTTAGCTATCCTTTTGCTACTTTAAA
>NC_056513.1:7998061-8000251 GCF_014905685.2 Nematolebias whitei | reverse complement strand
TTAGCATTAAATTCAGCTATGTTTAGCTATCCTTTTGCTACTTTAAACTAACGTTTTGCTTCTTTTAGCAAGTCTTTTATTACTTTTAGCTGTTGCTAACTTGTTACTACTTTTATCTGATGTATTGCTTCCTAGAGCTAGCTTTTTGCTAATGTAGCATTGAATTCAGCTATGTTTAGCTATCCTTTTGCTACTTTAAACTAGCTTTTTGCTTCTTTAAGCTAAAGCTTAGGCACTTTTATCTAGACTGTTGCTATTACAGATGATATGTTGCTGTTTTAAACTAGCGTGTTTTGTTTGACTACTTTTAGCTTTTAGGTAGCCTTTTGGTACTTTTAGCTAGCTTATAGACACATTTAGCTTTATGCTACTTTTTCTATATTTTATTTTTTAGCTTATTATTATTATTATTAGCTATTTTTGGCTTTTAGGTAGTGTTCTCCTGACCAGAGACGTCCATCTCTTGATGCTTCAAGAACAAGATGTCTGCAGCTGCAGAAGATCAGCGTCTCTTCCTAAATGGTAATAGTCTCAGCTGATGTGACCCGGTCTCAGCCGGAGTGACCCGGTCTCAGACACGCAGCAGAAACCTGATCATCAGTGGGCGGCCGTGGTGCAGTGGTAGTGGCAGCCGACCTCTGATCGGAAGGTTGGAGGTTCGAATCCCGACTTCCCACACCATGTGCCGTTGTGTCCCTGGGCAAGACACTTAACCCCGAGTTGCTCCCGGTGGGACTGGATGGCGCCTTGCATGGCAGCCTACCGCCACCGGTGTATGAATGTGCGTGTGAATGGGTGGATGGCTGGTACTGTAAAGCGCCTTGGGGCCCCTCATAGGGGGCTGGAAGGCGCTATAGAAGTAAGCTCCATTTACCATTTACCATTTACCATCGGCTGGGTTGTTGACCAAATTCCAAGAGTTGCAGAACCCCAAACTGTTGGATTTAAAAGTTTCCCTCGCGTTTCTGCAGAGCGGAGCTCAGATTTGATGACAAGTCTGCGGTCGAGTTTCTGCTCTTCTGTTTCAGAATCACAGAAAGAACTCGACGAAGCGTCACTTTGGACAGAAGTCAAAACCAACAGAACCAAACGGGACATTATATTTACATCAGTCACAACTTGACAGCGGGGTTTTTCTTCCTAAATTGAAAACATGTTTGCTCGGAACATCGTCCTGTTTTTGATCGTATTAGTGAAGCTGAAGTTTTAAAAGAAGAGAATAGAGATGTGGCTTCATTGCAGCTGTTTGTGCAGAGTCTGGCTACAACCCAGAGCCCAACACATTCCTCCCGTTTCTACCGTACAAGCTGCCGTGACGGCTGCCTCTGTCTGAGTGCAGATAAACACCTCGCAGCAGCTCGATCTGTCGCAGGACAGAGAAGGGAGCTACAGCTTCACTAAACCGTCACCTCGAACCGTTTCTTTACTGAGCACGCCCGAGACTCACCGCTGCTTCGTTTGGGGACCAGGTGGTCGGAAGACTTTCTGTACAGGAAACCAAACGTAGAACAAAAGTTTTAACATCTCCAAGTGAATCTAATAATGACGTCACAGCTTTAAACTCACAAACATTGAGCTCAGAGTTTAATGGAGGCTGAGTGACTCCGCCCAGAACACCTGTTCATATGACCCGGTACGACACAAACACACAGCACGTGAGGTGGAAATAAATAAAGATAAACACTAACCAGGACAGACTGTGACTTTATGTCTACTCTGTCTACTTTTAATATTTTTCTTCTTGATAAATCCAATAGTTAGGGCTGGCTTGGGTTTCCTGAGCTATCCTTTAGTTCTGCTGCTATAGACTTAGACTGCTGGAGGACAAACTGATCACATGTCACTCTGCTGCTGTCTCGACTTGCTCATTTTTCTCCATGTTTGAAACTTAAAAACCACACCTGTAGCATAGAAACAACCCCTGGACTTTAGAACCCACACCTGGACCATAGAAACTTGTACTGAACCATAGAAATCACACTTAGACCATAGAAAATACACCTGGACCATAGAAACAACCTCTGGACCTTAGAACCCACACCTGGACCACAAAAAATACAATTGGACCAAAGAAACCACACCTCGACGACCATCGTAACTATACCTGGACAATTTAAACCACACCTGGACCATATAAACCACACCTGGACCGTTCAAACTACTCCTGGACCATAAACACATCACCTGGGA
>NC_056513.1:7966310-7998051 GCF_014905685.2 Nematolebias whitei | reverse complement strand
TAAACCACCACACCTGGACCATAGAAACCACACCTGGACCATAGAAAGTACACCTAAATAATAGAAACCACTACAACTGGATAATAAAAACCACACCTGGACTGTAGAAGCTACACCTGGAGCACATCTAGTTCGTCCGTGTCTCCTCCATGTCCTCTCTGACCGCAGCCAGTAGGGGCAGATGGCTGCCCACCCTGAGCCTGGTTTTAGTTCTGGTTTTGCTGGAGGTTTGTTCCTGTTTAAAGGAAGTTGTTTCTTCCCACTGTCACCAGTGTGTCACTCAGGATGGGAGACTGAGATGAAGAAAAGTTTCAACACAACTAACGGCTCCCCTAAACAGATACTGTTTATTAATTGAAGTTTTATAATGTTTGTAAAAAGTTTCTGAATATTTTTTTGATTGTTAAAGTTTTCGTACGGTGAATTAAGACGTGAAATGGATCTATTTAAATGAACCCAACTGGACCCAGTTCTGTATTTGACGGTCAGGTTCGGACAACAAAGACCTGTCCAGTTAAAGCTGCTTGTTTATCGTCTCTTTGTTAACTTTCACTTTTCTTCTTGTGATCAGAACTCAACGCTCCGACCAGAACTTTTTCTGGACTGGAGCCACACGCTGATTTATGTGGTGCGCCGAATCTGGCCTTCAGTCTTTTCAATCCTTGAGTGTTTTTTTTGTTTTTTGTCTCGTTTCTCTGAGCCGTGAAAGACCTGCCTCAGAAAGAACAGCCTGATCCATATGAAACAAATTAGAGCTTTCAGACGCCGATGCGTTTAAAAGATCTGAAGAGCAATTGAAGCCACCTGTATGAGAGGTATTCAGGTCCCGCCATCCTACTTGAACCATGCAGACACAACACGGAAAAAACTGAGCCGTGACCTCCAGAACTGGGTCGGCTCTCCACTGACCAAACCTGAGCTACTGGGAGGAGGTGAGAAGGAAATATCCTGAGAACGCAGCCGAACGTTGCACGTTTGGATGCAGAGAAGATATGCCGAATGTTGACAACATGAGCGCTACTCTGCAGCAGCGCCGTCAACAACAATAAAACTTTTAACTGAAGCCAGGAGGAGGAGTCCAACAGGAGCCAAAAACCCACAAGAGATTCCTCCAGATCTGTAAAACAAAAATGAGCTCAGGCTCGTTTTTTTTTTTTTTTTGCCGGACTCGCTGTTAAAAGTCCAGATTAAAGACTGTTCTCATGTTTTTACTAAATTTGAAAGAAGAAATAAAGACCTGAAGAACAATTAGCTGTGAGTCACACACGTGGTTGTGTGAACGCTTATGAAGCCTTCACACTGTGATCCGTTTCTCTTCTGTACGTTTTTCTTATATCAAAACGTTCAGCTCATTCAGAAGGGCGCCATGACTTTTGGTGTTAGTGCAACTTTAGCTTTTTGAAATATTTAGCCTTTTCTGACACTTTTTTCCTCACAGAAAATGAACTGAGCTCATTTTCCATCCTTTGAATCTTTAGAAGTGTTTACAACTTTTTACTGTTCCTTTCACATTTTGTTCTGCTTCAGCTTCTTTGTGCAAATTTAAACTTTTTTCAGCTACTTTCAGCTGTTTTTTTCAGCTGTTTTGTGCTCCTTTCAAATTATTTCTACGAACTACAATTTTTTTTGCTTCTTCTAACTTATTTCTGCTAATTTTAACTTATTTCTACATTTCAGCCTTTTCTGATACTTCAGTTACTATTTTGCTATTTTTATGCTAATTTGAGCTTTTTCGGCTAATTCCACTTTTGTTGCACTCGTTTCGACTTTTTTCAGCCTAATTCAGCAAAGATGTGCTCTGTCAACTTCTTTCTGGCAATTTCAGCTTCTTTCTGCATTTCTTTGCTATTTTTCAGCTGTTTTATGCCAATTTCAGCTTTTTTCAAATAAGTTCCACTTTTTTGTGCTCATTTCGTCTTTTTTTAGCCTAATTGGGTAAACATGTACTTTCTGCTTTCTTCTGCTAATTTAAGCTTGTTCTACCTTTTCAGTTACCTTTTTAGCATATTTTAGCTAATTTTAGCAGTTTTCAGATAAATTCAAGTTTTTCATGGTAATTTCTGCTAATTTCAACTTGTTCTGCTCTTTTCAGCTTATTACTGTTAGTTTCAGTTATTTCAGTTACTGTTTAGCTGTTTTTATGCTAATATTAGCTTTTCTATCTTCAGCTAATCCACATTCATTTCAACTTTTGTGTTCTTTCTGCTTCCTCCTGCTGATTTAAGCTTGTTCTATATATTCAGCTACGTTTCAGCATGTTCTTTTTTTTTCGTTTTGTTTGTTTTTTTTTATTTTAGATGTTTTTCAGCAAGTTCTTCTGGAATAAACATTCGCACTGCGTTTTCGCAGGAAATACAATTTCTCTAGCTTCAGTTAGCATCGTGCCACCCAGTTCTGCTATAAACCCAGCTCTGGAGAAAGTGGGCACAGATGCAGGAGAAGAAGAAGAGATCAGACGGAGGGTGAAGACAACTCGGGCATTAAAAAAAACCCAGAGCCGCTATCGGACTCCAGCAGCCACTTGGCGGCGAGGTGAACCCGGGTCCTGGGAGAACTGGGCCGACCCTCGTGTGAGAGTGCCTTGTTGACAAATTACAGTTTTCACAGAAAATCTGTCCCGTAGGAGGAGATCTGGACCAAAGATTGTTGGCCAGATGGAGGAAAATTGCTGAGCGGATTAAAGCAGAGCAGAACTTGGCGCAGCATATGCAGAGAGTGGAGCTCGGTCCGGGTGTTCTGGTTCTGATGCTGTGGAAGACGTGGACTGGACTCACAGAAACCAGTTGGTTCTTTTGCTGAAAAACCAAAGTCTCCGGTCAATAAATACTGTATGGCCTAATGCTGCTCAGAGAAGCCTTCAGGCGGGAGCTGTTTCAGAAACAGAAATGAGGAACGGAGGCAGAGGCGTCCGTCCACGAGGAGACGCCTGCAGGGCTCCGCAGCAGCAGCTGTGAAAACCAAGCTGCACAGAAGAAGACAAATAAAGGGTGCTCAGGTGACGGAGGCTTGTTTGAACAGGTTGGAGTCATCGCACGTCTTCCTGGGTTCATTTTGAGTGCCCACACACACACACACACACACACACACTAAGACAGAGCTGCTCTGTAGGACCATCACTTCCTGTCATGTGTCAGGTGTTTAATGGCCCAGGTGTTTGGAGAAGTGGCCCACTTCACCAGTAACTGGGTTCTTTTTGTCCAAATGAGAAGATTTCTGCAGAATTTTTCATTCACTCAACCTTTATTTAGACAGGTAGAGCCCACTGAGCCTCGAGGACTCGTTTACAAGAAAGACCTGATTTCAACGAAGAATGACGACAACAATGGACAACAGTGACAACAATAAACAGTTATAAAAAGTCATATTATTATTATTTTTTTAACAAATAGGATGGCTTAAAAAAAAAGAAAAGTAACAAAAAACAGCTAGATTCTAAGAAATGATGAAACCAGATTCTAAAACATCTTTCATCTGAGACTTCTTCTTGTGACAATCCAAAGTTGTGAAGCCACAGCAGGTCTGGAGGTCCTCAGAGTTTTTAATAGTTTTACTATAACAGTTAGTAAAACTACAAACTGCTGCTTCTTTCTGTGGTTCCCTCTTCAGTGGTCTCCACAACAAGTCCTCCTCCTCCATCTCTGTCCTCTGCGTCCTCTGTCCTCACTCCAACTCCCTCCATGTCCTCTCTAACTACATCCATAGATCTCCTCTTTGTCTTTCTCCTGGCAGCTGCATTTCTAATATCCTTGTACCAATATACCCACTGTCCCTCCTCTGGACATGTCCAAACCACTGTCCCTCCTCTGGACACGTCCAAACCATCTCAGTGTGTCCTCTCTAACTTTATCTCCCAGTTGTTCAACCTGTGCTGTACCTCTGATGATCTCATTCCTGATCTTATCCATCCTTGTCACTCCTGAGGAGAACCTCATCTTCATTTCTGCCACTTCCAGTTCTGTCTCCTGTCTTTTTGTCCATGTCTCTGTCTCCAGACCATACAACACAACTGGTCTCACAATTTTCTTGTAAATCCAACAAAGTTAAATCAGATCCTCTGGACAGTTTCTTTTTTTTTTTTTTTTGTTGAAACGTTTCGTCCTTCATCCAAAGGACTTCATCAGTCCGAGGAGCCACAACAAACTCAGTCCCATAAGTGGCTTATGAAGTCCTTTGGATGAAGGAGGAAACGTCTCAACAAAAAAAGAAACCGTCTAGATGACCTGACTGAACACTGTTGGATTTGTTTTACCTGGATTATTCAGCATGAACTTTGATGTTTTGAACTGTCTTGTAAAATTTTCCTTTGAATTTTGCAGCCACCCTTTTGTCACAAATCACTCCTGGACTCTGAATGGACAGACAGATGGACGGATGGACGGATGGACAGTGATAAGGGGTCTTCATTGCTTCTTCCATCGGTACCTTGAATCACTCAGTTCGCCTGACATAATGAGCCCAGCGGTTCTGGAGAACGCCTGAGGCACGCAGCATCAATGTGTCATAAACACGGAGGTTAGGTCCGACAGCAGCACCTCCTGCCTCCCGCTCAGCACAGACCCTCCTAGACCCGGTTCTGACCGGTACTTCCTGCTGTGCGGAGCTCCAACAGGGAGCTTCTAGCTCCATGGTGTCTGCAGGCAGTAATCGTTTGCACTGACGGGGGAGAGGCGGTCAGAGCGAGCGTGGCGCTGCAGTAACGGACTGCAGGCCTGGAGCAGGTTCTGAAAGACTACCGATAAGAACACTATCCAGGTGAGGAGGAGAAAAGACTTGGAGAGGATGGATGAGCAGTATGTGGGGAGATGATGAAGGGGTGCAGATGTTTGGCCAGAGCTTCAAAGCTGGAGTTTTCCTAATTATTCTTCTTCAAAAAAAAAAAAAAAACTGCAGCTTTTTGTTTCTGTCCCTGGGTTTGGAACAGTGAGAAGAGTCCCCGCGTTTGACGAGGACGACTTCTAGAGACGGGGTTGTCCACGAGGTGACTGTCCTCGTTTCTTCCTCGTTGCTTCTAATTGGAACCAGATCCCCCGGCGAGCGGCGAGCGCTGGAACGCAGCTCAGGCTGTCGGCACAGCTTCTTTTTATCAGAATAAAGTGCAAAACAATATTCAAAGAATAAAAAGAAAGGGCTTAAAACAGCAGCGCTCGGTTTCTGCACAAACTGTTCCAGGTAAATTAATCAAGTTACTCTGCAAAGACGCCTTTTTGACCCAAACCTTCGAGGAGAACATTTAAACGTTTTGATTATTGTTTCCAATGAAAACCAAGACAGACGACTTCTCCAATTATAAAATATTCCTTTATATTGGGAAATCTAATATTTCTGAGCATGTGCAGCTGATTGGTTGAGGTTTTTTTTTTTTTTTTTTAGGGTTTCTCCTGGTTCCTAAAGTTTCCAAAAGCAGAACGGGAGGAAGATCTTTCAGTTCTCAGGCTCCTCTCTTGTGGAACCAACTTCCAGTTTCTGTCCATGAGGCTGACACATTGTCCAGTTTTAAGATTAGGCTTACCGCAATTCCAGGACTATTGAGCGCACATGAATATAATATATTACATATCATATAATATAACACTCAATTTAAAAAATATAATTTGTGTACATATATAGGCCGCACTTGTCTATAAGCCGTGAGTGTCTACGTTGTAACATGAGAAAGACTTTTTCAAACTTAAATATGTACTGTAAATGTTTAATTTTCAGAACAATGTCTTTAACATGGCTGGTTAAAAAGATAAAATACATTAGCCCTTTTTGGTAATTTCATTGGTCAGATGTTTTTAAAAAACTTTATTTATACAGGTAATGAGCCAAAATTAGCTGCAGCATTGTATAAGCCGCTGTGTTCAAAGCGTGTGAAAAAAGTAGCGGCTTATAGTCCGGAAATTACGGTAAGTCTTTCCTTTTAGATAAATCCTATAGCTAGGATCGGCTTGGGTTTCCTGAGCTATCCTTTAGTTCTGCTGCTATGGGCTTAGACTGCTGGAGGACAAACTGACCACATTTCCTCTCTCTGCTGTCTTTACTTGTTCTACTCTACTTGTTTGTATTTGTAATTATTTATATCTTAACATGTTTTTTGTTATTTCCTCCTATAGAAAGTTCACCTGGACCTGCCATTCTGTTTGTTTGTTTCTACTTCCTGTCCAAACACCAGCTGGTCGAAGAAGATGGCCACTATTCATGAGCCTGGTTGAGCTGGAGGTTTCTTCCTGTTAAAAGCAAGTTTTTCCTTTCCACTGTCGCCTTTGTGCTTGCTCGGGATGGGAGACTGTGACGAAGTGAAGATTCAACACAATCTTCTGGTTGGTTTCTGGTCACTTCATGGTTACCATGGCTACAGATGTGTTTGTAATAATCCTCGGCGGAGTGATGCGTCTGGGCAGTAACAAACCAAACAAACCGACTCGGCCGTTCTCCAACTACAAGCTCAAACTCCGGTGAAGTTTATTTTGACGCCTACGTTAAACACGGAAGACGTGGAGCTCGTGGATCACGTGACCATTGTTCATCCTTCCCGTTGGATGGCAACATTCCTCTGTTGGTTGAGTGTGAAATCTTTAAAACTGCGGCGTGGAGCTGGTCGACGGGCAGACGACTGGCTCAGCTGTGGAGCTCCGAGGAGACCATGATGTTGACCTTCGAAGGTCTCACCCCGCTCTTTGTCAGAGAATATATATCTGCGTGCTAGCGCCACGCTAACAGCACGTAGCTGTATGCTACACGGTAAATTGCGGTCGTCATGGAGACGGTTTTAGCGATGCCCCGGCGACCTCTACAGAACCTTTGGGTCCTCCTGTGTGGCTGTAAAAACCCTGCGGTGGTGCCAAAAAACATCACGGAAAGTTATTTTCTTCACAAGAGCCCACAGAACTTCAAAGTTCAAGGATGTATGTGGACATGTGGTTTCTTCCTAGAGAGTCCGAAGTGGTTTCAGGGTTCTGGTTCTGATGGAGGCGCTCCGGTGACTTCATCGTATCTGGGTTTGACGCTCGGGTTACTGAGCTGAGCTACAATAAAACACCAGGGTCTCGTGTCTGAACCGCACTTGTTAGAAGTCAAAGCGGATCGCAGGCAGCAGGACCTTCCAGAACCAGAGACGGGTTTACCTGTACAGGTGTGTGATATCAAACAAGCTTCTACGTGTTTGTGTGCTAACAGAACCATCAGAACCATCCTGCTCATTGAAAGGTCTAATCTACAGAAGCATCAATGCAAACGTCTTATCTTCTGGTCCCATCGGACCTCAGGACCAGGTGGTCTTCAACATAAGAAGTTCCACCAACTTTCAGTTCTTCGGGACGTGATAAAACCATAGTCACATTTATTTGATCCTAAAACTGTAAAATAAACAGACGCTGCTTTGATGTGCCGTCTCTGAGGGAGCTGAACGGTGAATGTTTGTAGTTCTGGAGGTGAGTGTTGTTCTGGAAGTAAACCTAAATGTTTTTGGTGTAAGATCTTCAAGTGAGTAGGAGTTACACTGGAGAAGAACAACGAAAGGTTTTTCACAGAGTTTGGATCCTGGAGAGAGGAGGGAGACGTTTTATCCACCACCAGGAGCAGCGGAGGAGCCAGAGGGGGGCCAGTGGTGGCCTCGGCCACCATAGAATAATCTTCGGCCACCCCAGTCATTTGAGGAAAATATACGTTTAAGTATTAAAAAAACTAGAAAGCAGAGTTTCCTCAAATGAAACGGGTGCTTGGTTTATAAACAATACAGCGGAAGCCATCTTGGATTTTGTTGCGGCAACCCAATTTTTGCCCGAGCAGCCACAAGCCAAAATTAAAGTCGGTACTTTGCGTATTTTACAAGTTATGCTCACATTATGAACAGGTGGACGGACGGGGGTTATTTCTAATTCCCCTCGTCGCTCCGTCACAAGGAACAAAAAGAGGCTTTAAGTTTCTGAGGACAGTCGTCAGGTTCTCGGTGGCCATTTTCAAGTCTTCTTTGCTTTTAGAGATTTATAATAATAAAAACAGTCTAATCCACATGACCTAAAGTTTTTTTTTTGGGGGGGGACAAACTAAACTTGTATCCCGTTTTGTTTCGTGGAGGTGCCGGATCATCTAACACCTGCTCGTGACGCATTCAAAAGCCGTTTGAGCTGCCAGCCACACCAGATCCCCGGGGCTCGTGGGGAAGGTGTGGCAGAAAAACGTGGCCAAACTTTTTTACCAGCTAACGAGCACGAGAGGTTTCCATGCCTTCAGTTTATAAAACAGAAGATTCACATTATCTGTGAAGCACAGCAGGAGGTTCAGTCTGTGAAACGCTCAGCTCCAGAGCAGGAGACGGAGAAGAACAAGGTATTTGAGCAGCAAACGAGCTCAACGAGCTCCGATTTCAGTTCCTCCGTCTCTGACGATAAAACAAGAAGAAAAAAACATTTACCACTAAAATTGTCTGACACTTGTCCTGAAGTCCAAGCCTGCAACACATCTCATGGACCGGACCAACAAACGCCTTAATGACCCTCAGCAGGGAGGGGAGGGAGCAGGATCTGTCCGAAGGTTCAGCTCCGAAACACGGAGCTTTGACAGCTGTGAACGGAGCAAGTTTCTCAGATGGGAGGAGAAATATGTTCGTAAGACGAGTGAAGAAGCTGCCGTTAAGAAAACAAGAACATTCTTGAGACGTCCTGGTTTCTGATTTTTAGTGTTTAGAGTTCAATTAATGAAAAATTTAATTAACCAAAATAGATGTTTTCTCTTGAGAGAAATAGGAAGATGTCTGTCAAAGCCATAATGGAGATTAAACATCGTACATGTGAGGAAATTAGCAACAATTTACAGGAAATGCTTGAAAACTTGACGAGTTATTAATTCATTTGTTTATTTTCTTACATTTCATGGAAAACCTTTGAGTTTGGGTCATTTTAATTAGCGGCATTTCCCTTTTTAAAGGTTTCTGCTCCGAGTGGCTGTTAATCTGAGATTTCCTCTGATTCTCCAAACTGAGAAACTGATTTAAACTTCCAAACTGATTTATGTCATAAATACAGATAAAATCTCTTCTGTTGGTCAGGAAGAGTTTAAACAGCTGATCCGGTTCTTTCTGGCGTCAGTCTGTGGCTGATCCACCAAAGTGACCTCTAGTTTACATCTTCCTCACGTAACCGTCCTGCTCCGGTCCACTTCAACACGTAACGTAGCTTTATTTTCTTCAGCTGAGTTCCTGTAAGGAATGGTAAGGTAAGAACGTCCAGGGCCCATCCTTAACAGATGTCTGAACCTCCTCAGCTGTTTCCTCTGGATGTGGAGGAGCAGCGGTTCTACTCTGAGTCTCTCCTGGAGAACTGAACTTCTCACCTCATCTCTAAGGGAGAGTCCAGCTACCCTGCAGAGAAAACTCATTTGGACCTCCTGGATCCAGACTCTGGTTCTTTCGGTCTCTACCCAGAGTTCAGGACCACAGGTGAGGGTAGACACGTAGACCGACCAGTAAACGAATCTTCTCCCTCTTCACTACAATGGACCGGCACAAAGTATGCAATACCGCTTGAAGCTGCACCGAGCCGTGCGTGGATCTCACACTCCATTCTTGAGCTCCTCGTTTCATGAATACATTTAGGCATTGTTTACATCTGGACACGTCTAACAGCTGGATGGAGTAATCTGCTCTACAGGAAGTCCAAAACAAAAGTATTTCTTTAAAGGAATAAATATTACCCGCTGCCTTCACACCAGACTAAAACTACGATGGGGTGGAATCTGTTAGCTCTCAGAGAATATGCTAGGGATGACTCTCAGCTACTGCAGACAGAAGAACGAAGACAAGGAAACACGATCGCCTGACTTTCATGGCAGCGAGCGATAAAACCTCCAGGAGAACCGAACTATCGGGATGTCAGAGTTAGGATCTGAGCAGCTGCATCATCATCATCATCATCATCATCATGGCTGCTGCGCCACTTCTTTGGTCCAGAAGATGACAATAGCATGCTCATTACAGTAAACTCAGGAGGCGCTCGTGTCGCTCCGAGCACTCCAATGTCATTAAGCAGTCATTAAGCAATTCTTCAGCAGTCATTCAGTTCTCATTCAGCAGTTGTTCAGCCCTCATTTAGCAGTCGTTCAGTTCTCATTCAGCAGTTGTTCAGCTCTCATTCAGCAGTCGCTCAGTTCTCATTCAGCAGTCGTTCAGCTCTTGTTCAGCAGTTGTTCAGCTTTCATTCAGCTCTTATTCAGCAGTCGTTCAGCTCTTGTTCAGCAGTCGTTCAGCAGTCGTTCAGCTCTTGTACAGCAGTCCTTCAGCTCTCATTCAGCAGTCATTCAGCTCTCAGTCCGTAGTCGTTCAGTTCTCATTCAGCAGTTGTTCAGCTCTCATTCAGCAGTCGTTCAGCTCTAGTTCAGCAGTCGTTCAGCTCTCATTCAGCAGTCGTTCAGCTCTCATTCAGCAGTTGTTCAGCCCTCATTCAGCAGTCATTCAGCTCTCAGTCAGTAGTCGTTCAGTTCTCATTCAGCAGTCGTTCAGCTCTTGTTCAGCAGTTGTTCAGCTCTCATTCAGCAGTCGTTCAGCTCTAGTTCAGCAGTTGTTCAGCTCTCATTCAGCAGTCGTTCTGCTCTAGTTCAGTAGTCGTTCAGCTCTTGTTCAGCAGTCCTTCAGCTCTCATTCAGCAGTCGTTCTGCTCTTGTTCAGCAGTCCTTCAGCTCTCATTCAGCAGTCCTTCAGCTCTCATTCAGCAGTTGTCTCCCTGTATTTTAATTTTTCATCCTGCTGATCATCAACATGAGAAAAAGCTGCCGTGAACTTTGTGTGTTCAGAGACTTGTCACATTTCAGACATTAAAGTAAAAACGGACTCACCGCTTTCGCTCTTCTCGATCACGTCCACCGTCTCGCCGGCCTTCAGGTTGATCTCAGAGTTCTCCTGCCTCTCGTAGTTGGCCACGGCCACGTACTGCTCCAGCACCATGGGCTCCGAGCTGTCGACCCCTGAGCGGAAGAAACAGGCCGTCAGCCACCTGCCTGCCGTGGCGCCCCCCGAACCCCCGCCGCACCCAAAAACACCACTGCACGCCCGGTGCGCCGCCATCGGCCGAGCCCCAGACTCTGCCGCCTCTGTACCTCCCTGCCCAATCAAAACGCGACCTCTCAGTTCGGCTGCATCGTCCCAAACGTCTGGCCATACAGCTGCGTCGACCCCCGTCCCAGAGCGAACGACTGAGGAGCATCGGAAATCAAAACAAAAGGAGGGGAGACGAGAAAAAGACTCGCAGGAGTCACATCTCACACCAACAGAGTGTCCAAGGCTTCGTCCAAACGGGCAAGTCCAAAAAGACAAAAGGCAGAGAGGAGCAGAAGGAAAAGGACAAACAGAGGAGCCGCTAAGGACGGGGGAGTAAATGAGTGGAGGAATGGTGACGTTTCCCTGTGGAAAATCAACAGTGCGGTTGAGAGGAAAGGCCTCCCCTCCACTGCCTGTGGGAGCCAGCCGTTGGACAGGGAGTCGGAGGGGGGGTGAACACACCAATCATGGCAGTCAGCACCGCTGGCCTTAAATAGAAACATATGAGGAGAGACGCATGCAGAAAGGAGTCTGGGTCCGTCTTTATGTGAAACAAAAGAGGCGATCGTTTCGGTCGAAGTTGGGACGTTTAGTTTTCTGCTTCGCTCTGAACGACGGAACTGTTCCGGCACAGTTTTATTTACTGAAAACTCCAACGGGCTGTTCGACCACCAACAGGGAGGCCGCAGAGATTCAGAGGAATTTTTCCCTGCACTCCCCGGCATTTCTGATCACATCAGCACCACAACCTGAAACTACAACCAGAAAAACCTTTTATACTTCAACCCTAACAAAATCAGACGATTCCTGACGGGAACGCCGGCACCTAAAAAGACTCAAAATGCTGAATATCAATGGTGTTCGTAAACATTTCATACTAAACTTTAGGGGTTGAAAAGCACCAGGCAGCCAAACATGAACCTTAAAATGTATTTGATACTCAATACCATAACTCCCATCCTGTACGTTATGTAGACCTTAACTGTGTTTTCCCAAAACCTTTGCATCGTCAAATCCAAAACGTGCATCACATTCATTTAAACTCAACCGACACTTTTAAGACACGCCTGTTCAGTTGCTCGTTAAAGCAAATATCTATTCAGCCAATCACATGGCCGCACCTCGATGCATCTAGGCCTGATGAAGTTCAACCAAGAATCAACGGAGAAGAAGGGGGATTTAGGAGCATGGTGGTTGGTGCCGCCTCGAATCATCCTGAACAAACTGACGAACGGAATCCTACCTGTAAGAACAGGAAGGATTCAGACCCAAAGTAGCACCATTGAGGAGATCCTCAACATCAGACTACTGATTGAGATGCACCTGCAGCAAGCCTGTACCACGATTACACCAACTTTACAAAAGTGTTGGACCATGTCTCGCATGAAGGTTGAGGACAGGTTCTCAGAAACTACAACGTAGGCCAAAATCTCCAATTGGCGTCTACCAAGGCTGTCTCTTCTCCCTCGTCCTGGTCCTAAACATGGTGCAAGTAGCGCTACCAAACTTCCATCCCTCCAAAATCATCGAACAATGGCCCGTCTCCAACCTTCGCTTTGATGGTGTGTTGACCTGGTGGTATTTAGGAAAAAGGAGCTCCAAGAACTCACCACCAGATTGGAGAATGCAGCTGCAGCATGTGCTATGGAAACAAGTGAAAAAGGTAGGAGCCCGGTTGTCCGCTAGATTCTTCAAACACCAGCCCACATCAGAATGAGTGGGCGAACTCTAGAAGAAGACGTCAACTCGTTGGATCTTCTATGAGTCAAGATGGCAGCTTTACAGAAGAAATAAAAAAGGATCCATCGGCTTCGCTGTGAAGGCCAGACCTTATGAATCATTGCTACCCTCCGCCCTATCAAGAGCTGGACCCCACAGCACATACCGAGCAGAAAATACAGTTCTTTGAAGATAACTGTTCCAGGAGGAAGCTGCATGTATATACAGAGACCACAAAACAACCACCTATGTCAGAAAACCAACCTGGACTGGACAAGAAGACATCCCTCCAGGTCGTTAAAGTGAAAGCGAAAAAAGGCGAACAGAGGAAGAACTGGGTGGATAACGGCTGATGAATCTGCTGTCCTGTTGATCTGGACCAAAACTCTGAGGAATGTTTCCAACACCTCGCTGAATCTGTGCCGCAAAGATTTAGGGCGGTTCTGAAGGCAAACCGGGTCCAACTCGGCACAAGGTGCTGTAAGTCTATATGAACTGGTTTGGATCAGATAAACGTGGCTGCATGATGTCATCAGCAGGCGGCGGTACGGGCTACAATAAAAAAGGGAGCGTACCCTAACGGAAAAAAAACAAACGTATATCCAATAGAATAAAGAAAATGGCTCTCCAGAGATTTGTTGCTTGCGAGGTGATATTTTCTGAGGCAAAACTTGAACACGAAACATCTGAGTCAACTTCTTTTTAAGGCAAAACTTACAATTTTTTGTTCCAAATTGGGCAAAAACACGGATCTGATTTTTGTAAAATCTTGCAGTAAAATAGTGAAAACCCTTCCTCCCCCAATGAGAGATGAGCAAACTGATTCTTGTCTCTGCGTTTCTTTAGCATCTCTTCCAAAATACAGACAAGGTGGAAATAATATAAAAAAAAAGCCAGATGAGAAAAGGCAGCCCAGATCCAGCCTTTAAAATTTTACTCTGTGAAAATGGAAACCATACTTCTTTCAGAAACATCTCAAATCCTAAAATCCTGTAAGATTCTGCTTTTTGTTAAATTTACGGTAACGTTGGAGGTTTTCTCCAAGATGTTAATAAAAGACCAGTTGTGGTTTTTAAAGGATGGTTTGTTGCTCGTAATTTGGACTGACTCACTGGGTAGTTAACAGGCACAGCAGTCCGTAAATATTAACCTGATTAAGAACATATTCAAGACTAAAATACTCCTTAATGAGCATGCTAAGAAAGAAGTATTCAAATTAAGCTTTAAAGAATACAGGATTACTCCTGGGGAAAATAATCATCCTGGTTGCAGCAGTCAGAGCAGAACAGGAAAACTATGAGTTAAAGGAAAATTCAACTTTAGGTAAAAGGAGGAACTCCAAGTGTTGGGAAATAAATATAACGTATAATGTTTTCAGGAATATAAACACAATAAAATCTCATGATGGAGCCCAACGCTGCTGAGAAAATTTAAAAGTATGGATGCACGACATTGGATTTTTGGTCGCTATCCGATATGTTAAAACATTAGGCCGATAGCAATGCCGATATTATTTTTCCTAGATCTACTTACAGAGACTACGTAGCTTTCTCTGCTGCGGAACTAAAATATTACATTATTCTGCACGGTCTTTGTCAGTTTGTTCTGCTACCAAATGCAGATGCCAAAAAGGGGCTGAAAATTATTAATTTAAGTACAAAATTGTTATTTAAATTACTTATTTAAATACAATTTAAAAGAACAATAGTTAAATTAGAAGTTTTTTCTAATAAATAACATTTTAGCTGTGCCTGGTGGAGATCTAAAATTGAAATAAATACTATTTATAGCTAATATATTTGCTATTTGCAAAAGTAATTTTGAAAAAATGCTCCAAAACAGGAAATATGAAAACAGCACTTCCTGTTAGCCGCTACGCTACAAGTAGCTTTTTTAATTAATTAAATGGTGACAACCTGTGTTTGTTAAGTCACTAAGTAAGAAGTGCATTTGTTTCTTTAGAGTTTGAGGGATATGTTTCTGAATTGTTGACTGCTTTTAAGCCATTTTAAGGTCACAACTTAGGGTAGCCGTTAACAATTAGCTGTTAGCAGCTAGCCGTTAGCAGATAGTGCTAGCTGCTCTCAGGGCACAACGTTTTTCTTGTTTTCAAAATGAAGCAGGAATCCTTCACGTTTCACAGAATTGTAAAAATGATGCGATTAAGTTTGCTTGAAAATAGCATTTAAAAAAAAGGTATAAATAAATAAATACATTCTGAAATAAGAGAGTTATGGAAATAAAACTACAGATTTTAAAATACTAAATGTAAGTATGCAGGGAAACGTAAGATTTTCTTATTTTATTTTAATAGAATTTTGGGTAGAAATGTTATTCCCTGAGTTTATTAGGGAATAACATTTATAATAACAGGGAATAACTCAGGGAATTAGTTCCCTGAGTTATTCCCTGCCTCTTCCATCTTGACTCATCAATAAAAAATGAGTGCGATCACGGGCAGCAATCCAATAAATCCGAACCGGACTAGAGTCTCAGCCACGTGCACACCTCCAGTCCACATTCACTCAGCTGCTGTCGAGGTCTACACATCCAGAGACGGATGAGCAGAAAGAAGCTGGTTTTCAGCAGATGGCACGTGCAAAGCTTCCGTCCGGAGGGAGCTGAGGTGTAAAAACAGAAGAGAAACGCTGGATGCAGCTGGCAGAGCATGCAGACATGTTGACACACACACACACACACACACACACACACAAGGCTACCTGAGGCCTCTTTCCTGGGGCTGTCTGTAAAGCCGTACATCCACACTGCAGACAGAGAAGAAGAAGCAGAAAGAGAGAAATTATTCACTTTGGCAGCGCGCAGCAGCGGGAGTAAAGAACGGCACACATTGAAGACGCAGCTGCAGAGGAGCAGCATCAGAACCAGAGTCTGGGTCAGCTCATGTAGGAGGGATGAACACAACCCGGCCCTGTTCTGAAGGTCAGAGCTTCCCTCCTGCTGCAGACGATATGTGAGGTAAATCACCGGATGAGACAACGTTATGAGCTGTTACAAGCACAGCTCATCCCACTCCCAGCATGCTGCACCCAACATCTACTCCCATCCCTCCTGGAACGTCAGGGATGGGCGTCAGCCACATCTTTAGTCATCCTAACCCCCTCCTGCAGCCGTGCACCCCATGTTTAGAGAAATAACACAAGCCTCGGAGCAGGAAATGAAAGGCCCGGCTTGAGAAGACAGAAACAGGAGAGGGTGTGGAGGACGAGCACGATGCAGGAGATAAAGCTCCTTTAATAAAGAGCCAGGCAGGGAAAGGTCTGAGCAGGTTGTGTGTTTTCAGCAGCGCGACAGAAACTGACGCCCGGGAGTTCAATGAAGGAATGCACGTCGCCCGCCACCTTTTCAGTGTTTTAACCTGAAGTGATCCTGTGCTGAGATGAGATGACATCATCGGGATCTCACAAGATATGTAAACTCTTAAAGTATATCACAGAGATGACTCTCAGCTACTACCACGCCAAATTTTAGGTCAATATCAGTGAAGAGGACTGAGTTAGCGCCATCTTTGGAGTGATTATTATCATCAACGGTACTGTATAATTACTGGACCGTCGGTGCAGACGATGGAAAAGCAAAACCCTGCTTAGTGAAAATTAAAGGTTTGAGACGTCGTCCTTTAAAAACCTGTTTGTAAACCGGCTTCCTTCTGTTGACTCGCTTAAATTCACAACTATTCGAAAGTTTCCAAGACTTACAGAAAAAAATGAACCTGGAGAAGTAAATTACTGTTTGAAATTAAATTTTAAAAGCTTTATCCTCAGTACTCAGCTTGTCTTTGTCAGGGGCGGCGCATCCCGCAGATCCTGGGAGGCGGACAGCTCTGCTCCATCGTCTTACAGAGTAATGAAAGATAAATCCTCCCTCGTTGTCCAGAGTTAAAGGATGTTGGCTCCAGAATGAGAGAGACTAACGAGCGTCCATTATGAGGCCGAGCAGTTCCAGTCTAACCTGCAGCTGATCCCAGAACACAACCAGCTCTCTAAAGCTGTGAGCTCCAAACACTCCAGATGTTTTAGAACTGATGAAGACAAAACAGAACACAAGTCCAGCTGTTTTTGTTTGTTAACTTTTTCTTGTGGACTGATCATGACCCAGATCAACGAGAATCTTCATCAGCAAACCCACACGGCTGCTCTCAGAGAGGCTCTAAACATGTGACCTCCTGGGTCTCTCCTTCTGACCTGCCTGAACAAACCACTCAGAGTTAAGGATGCACGATATTATTGGCATGGTATCGGTATCGGACGATATTAGCGATAAAGGTAAATATCGGACATTGGCAATACCATCAAAATAACTCACCGATATAAAAGATGCTGTGTATTTATATATATATATATATATATATATATATATATACAGTATATATATGAAGGCGCTGTTTTTGTATGATAACCCAGTGCCAGCACAACATTGACATCACATGCGCCGATGAGTTTAGATTTGTGAAAATTTACAAATTTCACTGTTCGAGTGTTGTCATTGTGTTAGAGAGAGTAAATGTCATGAATAAATTTGACATTAAACATAATCCAAGTTGAAGTGTTACATCATTTTCAGCCCCCTTTTTGGCTTCTGCATTTGGTAGCAGGCCAAACTGACGAACACCAAGCAGAATAATGTAGTATTTTAATTCCACAGCAGAGAAAGCTACTGTATGTAGTCTCTGTAAGTAGGTCTAGGAAAAATAATATTGGTTATCATTATCGGTTATCGGCCAAATAAGTTTTAACATGTCGGCATATCGGATATCGGCCAAAAATCCTATATTGTGCATCCTTACTCAGAAATACCCTATTCGGGCTCTGAACAAAACAAGAACGTTTGTCGAGGAATGTTAAAGGGTGCCAACACCTGAAAGGCCAACATCCGCCAACCAATGTTTCCACAGGGTTTATCAGAGGAGATAAAAGAGCCTTCACTTCCTGTTTGGAAGAGACAACTCTGAGCTCAGATTCAGTGGAAGTCCATGAGAGGTTGGGTGTGTGACCTTTGACCTCAGTTCTACAGCAGAGAGGCGCACTGTGTGGAAGAAGACAAAAATCTCTACGCATGGAAGCACAAACAGAGAAAAAAGCAAAGATTGTGGAAATAAAAGTTTGTTAGCAAACAATTTGCATCCCTGAGAAATGGACTTCACTTCCCCAAATTCTGAGAGAAGCCCCCACTTTTAAAAACTTTAGGAAAAGCAAAACATAAGTTCCTTTTTTCCAAAAGTACAATTAGGGTTTTGGTTTGCTTGTGTTTCTTGAGTCACACTTTAAAGATCTCGTGTGTAAAAAACATTGCTCTTAATGGAAAAAAGCGCATCGGAGAGGGCTTAATTTGTAAACTGACCAATGAGGGAACAGTGGGTGGGCCAGGGTCTGTAGGTCCTCCCCCAGAAAATTTTGAATAAAGTAGATGCGACTTCCTCCATTTTGGCGTATTTTAATGGGACGTTAAACTACGTTAACCTACATTTGTAAATTCTCTGCTTCTGTCAAGCATCCTACACCCCCACCCACCATCACCTTTACTTGATGGTTCCGAGCCGACTCTTCTCCGCTGAATTCACTTTCCTGCTCATTGTTGTCCAACTCAACATGTGAAACCCCCAGGCGCCTCCTCCGTCTGTTCATGGCGGTTGCCTGTGGGCGGCTGCCTGGTTAGCTCGACACTCACCCCCACCACTCTTTAAGGGACGGAGATTTTTTCAGGATAGAGGTGGAAATGCTACTTGAAGCAGCTATGTGATATTAAGAAGTCGTAATTGGTTTTTGTGTTTATGTAATTATTTTCAGTTTACATATCCAATATAAGTTTTATTCGTTCAAGGCAGTCAAATTTGTTCACAACTTCATTATTATTAAGCCTGAAAGCTGCCGGATCCAAGCAAACAGTTACCGGAATGCACCCTGTCAAAATAAGAGAGTTCCCGGATCCTGTTCTGGCAGATTCCTGAATGTAGTTTATAAATAAAGTTTGATTTGGTGAAAATTAGAGTGAAACCTCAGGACTTATCTGTCTAACTTTTGGAACATTCAAATTTAGAAGCATTTCGGACTCAAAGTGATGCTGAAAGACCTGGACCAAGACTTGGTCTCCTTCAGGCTGGTCCACGTCAGTTCCTGCTGAAAGGCAACGCTGCTGCCCGACTATCGTTCCGCGAGCAGAGATCACATTATTCTTTTGTCAACGTCTCTACTCTGACTTCCTGTCAAATTTGGACACATGGTTTAAAACCTCATGCTTATGGGACTCAGGTCCAACAGAACCAGTCAGACACTAATAAAACATCTAGTTTTTATTCTCCTGCAGGTCACGCCTGTGGCCACAATCATCACACAAAGTTAATCTCATTCCCGATGCCGGAGGAGCTGACGTGAAAGGCAAAACTCTGAATTTACTCATCCGTCTTAGGTCCAACTAGAGCTGGTTGGTTTCTGATCAACCCAGGTTAAAGAACAGAACCCTCACACTGAACCAGGACCCACAAATCCGAGGTCTAAATAAACCCAGATCCTCCAAGGTCTCTGGCAGACTACAGATATGTCCAAGACTCAGCGTGCGCAGCATGAACGACTCAAGTGAGCCGGGGTGCTAACATTGAGTGATTCAGGTGAACCCAGCATCATATGTGTGAACCTGATCCTGGCTCCAGTTCCAGCCCTCACCTGTGGTCATGAGGTTTGGATCACGATCAAAAGAACCAGACCCTGGATCCAGCCAGCCTCGGCCTTCAGACAAAAGCAGACTTGTTCCAGTTTGCATGCGACGTACAATTAGCAGACAAGCACACGCAGACTAGACTGCCTGTGCACGCCACCGTGCACACCTCTGCCGTTTAAAACAGTGGCGCCAAACGCAACAAACAACAAAAAAAAGAGTTTTGAGTCTTGATTGAAGAAAATACTGTGTGGGGAGACCTGCTGCTGTCAGCATTTGGATAATTCAAAAGCTGCACCTCAGGTGACGACAAACCCCTCACTCTTGTTTCTTCTTCCTGTCTTTTGAACCAACCGTTAGAAAATCAGCACCAGTACAGCTCCAGTGAAAACCTGCAGACGGCTAAACTCAACACGAGGACAGGTGAACGCAAACGGATGAGGAGCATCATCATCCAGGGAGATGATGCTTCAACCGTCTGATACGGGCATCTCTCTCTCTGGAGATGTTCTGGTTACGTCCCACTCAGAGGAAACCCTAATCCAGACCCAAAACCTGCAGGAGGGGGGCTACAGTAGACCCTCTCTGTCCTGGAAACTGCCCATAACCCTGTCATAGAATGTGGCGGCCGGTGATGTGCATTCCTTCATGGGCGGTTCTGTCTCTGGAACAATTCATCTTTGGACAATCGTAAGTTTGATGGTTTGATCTAACTTTTCCCACCACTCGTCATTAACCTGCCCCCAATCTGTCCCCCAGTGTTTTTGTGTGTGTGTGCGCGTATGTGTGTAGACATGTTTTGTTTGTGTCAGCAGTTGTGTCTTTGCTCCTCTTGCTTTGAGTCTTGTGACGGATGGTTCCAGGCGTGCTGTGAGTGGGAAGTCTTCGTCTAGGGATGAGGTCAAACCTGTCCCAGACCACATCTGTCCCACAATGAGCACCGTCCCTTCTGTCCAAACCCTCAGCCCTGGGTTTGGCAGACACGCTGTCATGCAACGTGGCTCTGAGCTCTGCATCTTCAACACGTGTGTCGATGTGATGAAATCTTTTTGCTCTAATCAGAGAGGTAATGGTCGGTCTGAGGGGATCCTGGTAACCGCCTGTCTCTACAAACCAACTACATTTGTAAAACACCAACACACACCTAAAATTACAGCCCTCCTCCCCTCTTCCTAAGCGTGACCGTCCTGAAACCTGACCCTCTGCGCCACGTGAACAAGGCAGCTCCTGTCTGACAGCTTTGACCCCCGCTGGCCTCAACAGACCCAACAGAACCCCCCTCCCTAAACCCTGAATCTGTTCCTCACATGGGGGAGTCGGAGCTGCAGGCTGGAGCCGACCCCCAATGGCTGAACACAAACGTCTGACCCCTGCAGGGTTTGGACTCGGATTAAAGATTAGAGTCATTTGAAATGCATCACCTGCAGAACATAACGATCACCTGCACCTTTAAGGGCGTCTGTGTCTGTTAGCACAACATCTCATGAACCACAGATGATCATCTTAAACTTCATTATCTTTGCCTTCTTTGTCATTGTCATCTTCATCTTTATCCCTCTTTTCTTCTTCATCGTTGTCGTCTTTATTGTCTTCATTATATTCGTCACTGTCTTCTTCTTTCAGCTGTTCCCTCTTGAGGGGTCTCCACAGCGAGTCCTCCTCCTCCATCTCACTCTGTCCTCACTCCAACTACCTCCACCTTTCTTTAGTTTTCTTTCCTGGTTCTTATATTTACTCAGAGTTTGACAGATTGGACCTAACAGTTAATCGTCTCACTGCTTGGACTGACTTCCTGTTCGAAGGGTTGGTGGAAGATCAGTGGGTCAGCGGAGCAGCGTCCAACTGGGCAACCTGTCAAAGACTGAAGTTGGCTCCCTCACAGCAGCCACCTGTTTCACAGCAGAAAGCTCTGCACTCAGAAAAAACTCCTAAACGGCCATTTTATGCAGCAGCAAACAGCTTCCAAGAAATCAAATCTCTTCGAGGAATGTGGACCGGACCAACGACCAACTCATTCAGGAGAACAGTTTGTTTCTGGCCTAAAAATGAGCAAAATGTTCTGTGGATGATGAGTCAGCATTCAACAAGCGTTTCCCTCTATGGGTTTCTTCCAGATGTTGTTTGGACCCAAACTACTTCTGGGTATTCTGTGCTGTTTTAACTGTTTTTAGAAACTGTTTTGCTAATTTTAGCTACTGGTTTTTGGGGGGGGGGGGTTTGCATGTTTTGCTACTTTTAGCAACGTCTGTTTGTTTTAGCATGTTTTTTTCTTGTTTTAGAATGTGTTTTTCTTGTTTTAGATGCATTTACCTTGTTTTAGTATGTGCTTTTGTAATTGTAGCCACTATTTTGCTTGTTAAGCATGTTTTGCTTGTTTCAATATGTTTTTCTAATGTTCATTCAACCTTTATTTATACAGGTTAATAACATTGAGTCTCGAGGACTCATTTACAAGAGAGACCTGGATTTGAACTACTGGTTGCTTGTTTTAGCATGTGTTTTGCTACTTTTTGCTACTATTTGTTTATTTTAGCATGTGGTTTTCTTATTTTAGCATGTATTTATCTTGTTTTAGCATGTTTTAGCATGTTTTTCATGTTTTAGCCACTATTTTGCTTGCTTTTGCATGTTTTGCTACTTTTAGCGACTTCTTTGTTTTAGCATGTACTTAGCATGTGTTTTTCTAATTGTAGCCACAATTTTCTTCTTTTTGCATGTTTTGCTTGTTTCAGTATGTTTTTCTAATTTGAACTATGGGTTGCTAGTTTTAGCATGTATTTTGCTAATTTTAGCTACTGTTTTATGAATTATAGCTACTGTTGGCCAATTTTAGCTTCTTTTCTGCTTGTTGCAGTTAACACATCACTGTTCAACACTCACTTACCACTCAGCCTTCCTGCTTTATTTTCACAGAAAATACAATTTCTAAAATTATTATTTTTTATTTAAATAAATCACCTCTAATTTTTGTCAAAACGTTAAATAGGCCAAATTAAAGACTTCTAATCCTTTTGATTTTAAAACCTTCAAGCTACTTTCTGTTAATATCAAGACTTAGTTGCCTTTCATACTGCCTGTAAGAGAATATTTTCCATGAACCACAAGCTATTTCCTGAATTTGCTCCTCAATAATTCATAAGAGGAACGAAGGCTTGCACTGTCAAAAGCAAGGTTCTGAAATCCAGGTATTAGTCACATCCGATACTGTCGTGCAGCATCTATTGTCTGATAAATTCAGCCATGCATTGTCTAAGATGGTTACCAGTGCTGAATCTCAAGATGTTAAAAAGGGCTGACACTGCTAATCAACCATAGCAAATATAAAAAATAGTTATAACTCAAAAGTATTGAGCTGAAATTTGGCGTGGTAGTAGCTGGGAGTGATCCCCAACACATACTCTGTGCCATGTCATAATTTAAAGCCTTTTGTGTGCAGCTGATGGTCAATATGCATTTATTCAAAGAATACTACTTTCATTATGTGACACAAAGAGCTTCAACCAGAACTGCAGCTGAAAGAAAACAATCCTTTAAACGTCAGATTTCTAAATCTGAGCATGACGAGGATTAAAATTGACGACTCTGTTCCGCCTCCCGAAGAGCTCCTCAAACTCCACCCTGAACTTTCAGGCAAATCAAAAGGGTGGGGGCTGACGGTTTGAACAATCAACAGTAAGCAGGAATGTAAACAAACCACAGAGACACCAGAGACGGGACGCAGAGACACATTAAAGACGTCATGCAGCATAAAGCTCCTTTAGATCCTCCGGAGGAACTCGCTCACGAGCAACAAGTAGGAAAAGAAAGGAGGCTGGAGGACGGATGGTAACTTACCTGATTTACGCTTGGAGCCATAGTCCCTGAGGAAGAAGCAACACAAGAAGGACATGGTTAGTGACGGCAAACGGACAAACTTTGAGTCAACATCTGCGTCCCGATGCTGCAACTCCTGCAAAGATACGCAACCATCATCCGCGCAGAACAAAACGCACGAGTTCAAAGGAGAGATCCAGAACAAGAGGGAGGGAAGGATGACTTTGGCCTGCTGCCTGCACACCCTGCCACAGACACAAATCAGTCATGTGACTCTGAAGCAGAGCTGCCATCCTCCTCCCTTCCCTCCCTCAGCTCCCCCATTCGTCCCGTCAGACGACCTCTCCCCACGTCTGAAAGGATGAGGATCAGTTTAAGATGATTTGCTAATGGGATTACGCCACAAAGGCTAAACTATCAGTCGGAGGCTGACAAAGAGTTGGAAGGGAGGTTGTCTGGATCCTCCTCTGAACTCCGGCAGAGCAGCAATCAGGTTAAAGAAATTAGACAAAGGAGGAGATCCGATAAGGACAGAATGTGCTATTTATAGAAACATAGATCTGATAATCCATCTAGAGTATCACCAGTCCTTCATGCCTCCGTGACTCTTCCTCCGTCCAGTTGTCTTTTATTAAACAATTACACTCATCTCGCAACAAACCTAAAATCATTTTATCTTCCAAAACATAAACGTTCATAAGCAGAAAAATAAACTTTTACACAGAAGGCGAGGCGAGGTGGAGGTGAGGCGGTTTGTAAGATGGATTCATCCATAAATGCATCAAATACACACGGTTGAGGTGTTTGGAGGTACATCAGGCGATGACGCCCTGCAAGTATACTGTTAGGTGGTGGTTCTTAAAGTTTTCATTTGAGTACTACTTCAGAAAGTACGATCTAAGTACCACAGTTATAACAGACGGACGGATCTCCAATCAGTAAATTCATTTGTTTCTTTCTTTCTGACAAATCAGAGCAGACTTCCATTCAAAGTGTCTGACATCACAGTGCCTTCAACAGTGAGCGTCTACCTCGTCGGGTATTAGACGTATCGCGATAAACAATAAATCAATTAATCGAAAGCCGATAAATGAAAATTATCAACCTCATTTTCATTTATCGGCTTTATCGTTTCTCCGTGTCTCTCTCTTTCTACTGAAGACACTGGACGATAAAAGACTCAACTCCGGTGCTCTTCACTGACCCCGCCGTTTCTCATTAAAATCTGTTTTAACGATCCAAAATCGCTTTTTGTATCGTTAAAAGCAGCTAAGCTGAGAAGCTAAGCTACGAGCTAAGCTAACAGGCCGACCTCGGGAATAAACCTCCGTC
This sequence comes from Nematolebias whitei, assembly GCF_014905685.2. Taxonomy (NCBI): domain Eukaryota; kingdom Metazoa; phylum Chordata; class Actinopteri; order Cyprinodontiformes; family Rivulidae; genus Nematolebias; species Nematolebias whitei. The sequence continues at coordinate 7,973,507 of NC_056513.1, read as the reverse complement.
TTGTCGAAGCTCCAAAATTCATGGTTGAAACTCGTGCCTTTGTGTAAAAAGTTGTTTTTCCTCTGCAAAAAGAAGTTGAGAACTTGTTTAATGATTTTTTTTATTAAAAGCTTTGTGTGAAAAATGCTAAAGAGCTCAAATCACCGAGCGTCCGCCATGTCACCATTTGCTACGTTTGACTGTTTGCTAGCTTTTTCCCGCTATTTACTAGCATTTTGCTACTTCTGACTCTTAACTAGCATTTTCTGCTTCTTTGCTAGCTTTTCACAAGTTTTGACACTAAGCTAGCTTTTTTCTGTGATTTGCTAGTAAGTACCGGTAATAAGGGCGCTTATTTTGGCTGTGCTCTTCTTCAGGGGTCACCACAGCGAGCAAACTCGCATGAAAGATTTAGCAATTTGTTTCACGCCGAATGCCCTTCCTGACGCAACCTGGGCTCGAGCCCACAATCTCAGGATTACAGAACCACGGCACTGTCCACCGAGCTACCGCAGCCCCATAGCATTTCGTTATTTGTAGGTTTTAGCTACCAACTTCCTGGTTTTTGTCAGCGTTTAGCTACTTTTGACTCTTAACTAGCTTTTTCCTGCTATTTGCTAGCATTCAGCTACTTGACTCTAAGCTAACATTTCCTGCATTTTTGTTAGCGTTTCGCTACTTCTGACTCTCAGACAGCTTTTCCTTGCTATTTGCTAGCACTTCCGATAATCATTCCACCACTTTTGGCTACATTTTCAACTGTTCATAAAGAATTAGTGACAGTTCAGCGATTGGAAATTTATAAGCTTGGTTTTAGCTTTTTCAGCAGCTTTCAGCAAAATCCTTCAGCAAGAAACATTCAGACTGCATTTTTGTAGAATATGCTAATTTTTCTAGTTGGCTTTCCACTTCTTCGATCCTGCAGTATATGCAGGTTTCCATATATTAAATGCTAAACGTTTCAGCTCTCTGTCATTTTGTAAAGATTTCTGTGACACAGCTGGTCTATTTACACCAATACACAGAAGGAAAACTAAATCAGCCACTACTTAATTCTACAGCAAAACAAAGAGAGACCCAGAGTTTAGTCAAAATACAAGGTGTGTATGGTAATTTATACAAGACAAATCATTGCCAAGTGCTAACAGAAGTTTCCTTTGATTGCTGGATAACTGCTGGGTTAGATAAACAAAGTGACAATAAATGGTTTACACAGAAAAGGTCCAAAGATGGGGGCTGCCTGGAAGAGGCAGGTTGTAGCAGACCAAGAAGGTGACAACAAAAACAGACAAAATGACTTTTGTCTTGTGAAAACCAGCAGCAGCACAAAGTTGCGCAATGGCCTCTCTCCCAGGAAGTTAATTCATGCTAAAGTTGGACTGAAAGACAAACGCGACTCAGAAAGTGTTGGGTCTGAAGAGAAGCAGTAAGCAGTTTCTGTTCCAACGGTCGATGTCTACACAATCAGCCTTCGACCAGTGACTGGAACCGATGCTGTACTTGACTCTTTGAGGGTTAATTACTCATTATAAATGAGCAGAAGCAGTTACTAATGACTGTTCTATAAATCCCCACAAACAAGTCTAAGCACTGACTGGACCAACAGCCTGTGTTTTCACTGCTGTCTGGTCAAAACGAAGGTTAGCTTGGCTGTTAGCATACAGGTCCAAACATTAGTCAGCACGTGTAAACATTAGCCTTGGTGTTTCAAACCATCCCTTAAAATACAAAATCATTGTATACATGTATTTTAAAATCAAAAAGATCTGTTTCTTAATTGGTAAGAAATGCTAGTGTTTACAGTATGTGCCGGCTAATTTTTAGCAATGCAAGTGAGGTTTGTGTGTTGACCAATATTTGGCCTTGTTTGGCTTAACTTATTGTGCTCGCTAAATGCTAACCCAGAGTCGTAGATTCTCTGTAGGTAACTGTTAACGTTAAGCGTGCACAAAAAGTCAAGCTAAATAAGGACGCATATTGGCCAACTAGCATAAAAATTAGCCAAAGCTGTCCCTTAAAACATGGTATTACCCCAAATTTTAAATTAAAAAATACTTATTTCTTAATGATTTGATGGGGGGTGTTATTAAGGTCAATGTTAATGTTTGTTGACTCATATTTGGCCTTGCTCGTCCTAGCTTTTTGTGCATGCTAAATGCTAATCACCGACCGAATAACCGTTAGCATTTAGAATGCACAAAAGCTGGGTCAAACAAGGCCAAATATTAGCCAACAAACAAACGTTAGCCATCAGGTTGCATTCCCTTGCAGTATAAAATCATCCTGTGTTTGAAATAAAACGACTGCTGTGTTGACTCATTTTCCACCTTGTGTAGCTTAGTTTCTGTGCATGCTAACAGCTAACCCTTGCTCATGCATTGTTTGTGGGTAACTGTTAGCATTTACCACACACTAAAACCTAGGACAAAATAAGTCCTATGCCATTCTTGAACATTAATCTTACGATGATTAGCAGTAGAAGTTAATTAGCATCTTTATTAGCATCATTCTATCAGTACAAAGCTGTAAAACAAAAATTTAAATGTTAGCTAAGTACACTGGAAAATGTCAGAAAAGGTGCAGTTGGCTGTTATTTTTGGCGGTACGGGCTAAGAAGCATCTGTGAAACATTATTCTACAAAGGAGGGGCAGAGTGGGGCACGAGGCAGGGAGACGGTGGGAGGATGAGAAGGGAGCGAAGAAAACACAAGAGTCCAAAGTTTAGCCGGTGACCCGTGTCCCTGAGGCTGAAACTAACTCGTCCCTGGAGAACTGATCAACGGACTGACTGCCAGCACTTCCCTGATGTTTCATGGAGGTATGAAGAGGAGGAAGCAGGATGTGAAAGGCCATGTGGTGAAGACGAGGGTGTTTTATGTGAAAACATGGAACCTCAGAGCAGCCGGTAAAGAACCTGATGACAGTTTGATGTGGAGTCACCGAGTCATTGAACTAAGCTGATGAAGACGAGGTTAACCAAGAATGAGACAACTGACCTAAAATGACGAAGCTTAGCGTGGCACATCCATGATACTTTGTTGCATAAGTCGACAAAATTGTGAAAATCTATACTAAATACCAATATCCAGATAAAACAAAAAGGGATTTTTGTCACAAATTCAAATTTAACACCTTTGCAGTGTTCTTTCAGTGTTGTGAGATTAAAACTGGTGTAATTTACATTAAAATCTATATTTTTTGTTTAAAATTAAGATTATTTTAGGTTGAGATGTTTTGGTCAAACCTTTGAAAAATACCTACGCAAGCGCCGTGAGTGTTTGGGATCAGTCTCATCTACAACTAAAGCAAATTAGAGCTCGATAGTTGTAAAATTCATTGAGTAGTAGCCATGTTTGTGTTAGCTGTGGCAGCCATCTTGAATCGAACTGACATTTAAAAAAGTTGTTCAGTTGTAGACAATGACTTTAAAAAAAATGAAAGAAGCGTCGTTTGTTGAAACAACGTTGAAAAGTGTTGTTTGAAACAGAAGCCGACGTCACGTTTTTGGGAGAAGCCATGTTGTATTTTTGGAGCTGCTCGGGACGTGGGCAGTACCATCGATACAAATGTCCAAACCCTCCCAATGCGCTAAAAGGCTGTCAATCACAGTGTAACATGACACTTTTCTTTAAGCCTCAAATAAGTGATAAAAACTAAATTCCTAAAAAATCAACATCTAAAAAATATCAAATGTATATTTTTATCAAGAAGGGGAAGGGGCGGGGCCTAAAACTGTATCTGAGCCAGCCACCAGGGGACGCTCGACTTTTGTGACTTCAACTGAGAGTTTCATTTAAATCCATCCTGTGGTTCATGAGAAATATTTTCTACATCTCCATCTTATATCACATATCCGTAGTCAGGTCACAGAGGCAAGAGGTCCAGGAGAGAAACCCAGACCTCCCTCTCCCCAGCGACACTTTCCAACTCGTTCTGAGGGATCCCAAGGCATTCCCAGCCCAGAGAAGATACACAATCCCTTCAGCAAGTTCTGGGTCTTCCCCAAGGCCATCTACCAGTGGGACGTACCCGGAAAACCTCTAAAGGGAGGCGTCCAGGAGACAACCTAATCAGATGCCGGAACCACCTCAATGGACTCCTTTTGATGTAGAGGAGCAGCAGCTCTACTCCGAGCACTGTCCGGATGACAGAGCTCCTCACCATATGTCTAAGGTTGATCCCAGCCACCCTATGAAAGAAGGAAGACCATTTCATAGGCTTGTATCTGGGATCTCGTTCTTTCATTCATGATCCAAACCTCATGATCATAGGTGAGGGTCGGAATGTAGACAGACCAGTAACTTGAGAGCTTTGTCTTTCCATTCAACTCTTTCTTCACCTCGACAGTCCATAGCAATGCCCTCATTAATGAGGACAAGGCCACAATTCATCGATCCATTTCCTGCTCCATCCTACCATCACTCAAAAACAAAACGTACCACTTTACACATGGCTGTGATATGCCCTAGCTGAAGGACTTGGCCTGAAGACGCCAACAGAACCACTTCATCTACTTAAAGAAGAGATGAACCCAGAGGTTCCCAAAAAAATCACCCACCCTTCTCTCCATGACTGTGCCTTGAGATAGCCCTGGCAGAGTCCAACCTGCACTGAGAACAAGCTCGACTTTGTGCCAGTAATATGGACACAGCTCCTGCTTTGGTTCTACAGGGACCGGACAAGCCCTTAAAAGCAACCCAAGGACCCCCCACAAAATGCCTTGAGGAACATGGCTATCTCCAGATCCACAAAACACATGTAGACTGGAGAGGCAAACTCCCACGACCCCCCTTAGCAACTCCACAAAAGCGAAGATCTAATCCACAGTTCCACGATCAAGACGGAAGCCACACTGCTCCTCCTGAATCTGAAGTTTGGGCGAATCTCATCCATCCCTGGTGCCATGCCACAGAGGAGCTTTTGGACTACCTTGGTGACCTAATGGACTCGTCTTCCCCTGCGTCCTCCGACTTTGCCTCCTCAAAAGTTGACATGGTGGGTAGATTTAGGAGATCCTCAAAGTGCTCTTTCCACTACTCAATAATATCCTCAGTCCGAGTCAGCAGTTCCCCACAGCCCACTTTCCTTTTCTGAGTCACCAAACGATTTACCAGAACTTTTTCAAGGCCGATCAAAGGTCCTTCTCCATAGCCTCCCCAAATTCCTCCCATGCCTGAGTTTTTGCATCCGCAACACTGAAGCTGCAATCCTTCTGGCCACCATGTACCGGTCAGCTGCTTCAGGAGTCCTCCGGGACAACAAAGTCCTGAAGGCCTCCCTCTTCAGCCTGAACGGCTCCATCCAGCCCTTTGGCACCGCCCCAACAGGCACCAATGTCTTTTTCTACCATTACAGTTCTACAAGTCTAGAATTTTCCACAGTCGTGTAAATTTTACTCAATCCTTGTCTTGAATTGAGATTTTATATATTTTATTTACTCACACAAAGAGGTTACATTTTAATTGTGTTAATAAATCAGTTATTTCTCAAAATCTTTGGTTCTGGGATTCGTGCACGGTCTAATCACGAGCGCTTCCTAGAAGCTGATTGGCTCATGGGCCTAAATATGTAACAAATCACAGGCCATGGGGCAAACATATACTTCCTGCTTTGTGTTTTTCTTCTTTTTTAATGACTCCCCACAAAAAAATCGTGCTCTTGTTTTAAGTCCACCATTATTTCAGAAAATCTAAAAATTCTGTAGAAATATAAGCGGGTTGCAGAAAGTTGGACTTTATGACTGAACTGCTGTTTTTGCATCTTTACTTGTTTTAACTTTGATGGTTTTTGAAGATGAGCAGTCAGTCATTCTTCCACTTTATTCAGATACACAATTATATCATTGCCCACATGTTCCTGATTAGAACAATTTCCTGTGGGATCAATAAAGTTCTAATCTTATCTTAGCCCCAAACACCAGATCTGCCACCCACCCCCCAGCCCACCCCATCACCGGGGGTGACCCAGCTACTTAAACAGTCGCCTGTGGAGAGCCCAAAAACTGACCAATCACACGAGTTCAAGACTTTCCTGGTAATAATCTGATGAGTGCAGCCTCCTGAACCAAGAGCCCCACATAATTATTCATGTTGGGGGTGGGGGGGGGGGTGTAATGATGTGTCCTTGTGCAGTGTGCACATACTGATGAAGGTACAGATGGTTTGTGCTGATAGTTATATCAGCAAATTGGAATAATCCCAGCACACGTCCTCTGCAGACTGACTCGATAAAAACAAGAGAAGGAGAAAAAAAATGCTGAAGAAAGACAAGAAATGTGTCCAATAAAAGAGGTGAGGAGGCGCTGGAGTCAAGAGAGGAAGCTGGACCGATGTGTGAGCGTGGGAGGGGGTGGGGATGAAGAGCTGGAATCAGCTTGGGTTCCTGAGCACGCCACCATGTGGACAGTTGGCTTACATTTCTTTAAAGTTCTTTAGTTTTTCAAATATGTTTATATTTAAATATCAATAGAGCAGAATGCAACATTTAGCTCATTTCATGAACCTAAAACGTGCAACATGTTTAAACAGAAAAAAATGTATAATTTGTAGAAAAATGGCAGCATCAAGCAGAAATAAAATGTTGTTCAGTAGGAAAGAATAATTTTACAAGTGATTGTTGACTGACGGCAGAAGACTTCAAAAAGCTTTAGCTAAATATTCACTTTTCAGCATAAGGAGCACAAAAGCAGCTAAAAGTCCTGAAGTGAGCAGGACGCTGCAGCAGGGTGACCTCGGCTGCAGATGGGGGGGGGGGGGGGGTCCCGCGGACACACAGGAAGACACTGATTGATGGGATTGATTCGTGTTGCTCTGCCGGCCGCAGAGCTCCGTTTATTCTGATCAGTTGATCCTCCAGCAGAGGAGGAAACCCGGCTGCTGACAGGAAGCATGTCAAAATAAAACTGCTGACAGGAAGCATGTCAAAATAAAAATGATGTCAGGAAGCATGTCAAAATAAGACTGCTGTCAGGAAGCATGTCAAAATAAGATTTCTGACAGGAAGCATGTCAAAATAAGACTGATGACAGGAAGCATGTCACAGTAAGACTGCTATCAGGAAGCATGTCAAAATAAAAATGATGTCAGGAAGCATGTCAAAATAAAAATGATGACAGGAAGCATGTCAAAATAAGACTGATGACAGGAAGCATGTCAAAATAAAAATGATGACAGGAAGCATGTCAAAATAAAAATGATGACAGGAAGCATGTCAAAATAA
>NC_056513.1:7961568-7966210 GCF_014905685.2 Nematolebias whitei | reverse complement strand
CAGGAAGCATGTCAAAATAAGATTTCTGACAGGAAGCATGTCACAATAAGATTTCTGACAGGAAGCATGTCAAAATAAGACTGCTGTCAGGAAGCATGTCACAATAAGACTGCTGTCAGGAAGCATGTCACAATAAGACTGCTGTCAGAAAGCATGTCAAAATAAGACTGCTGTCAGAAAGCATGTCAAAATAAGACTGCTGTCAGGAAGCATGTCACAATAAGACTGCTGACAGTCAGAAGAAGAGGTCTGATGCATCTTCATCCCATCATCATGTTTACTTCTGCAGGTTGAGATGCACCAGGAGGAGGTCAGGGGTTCCCCGTCCCTCCCCTTGTTGACCTTATCCATCCCTCTTTCCACATTTCCCAGGAAGTGATGCAACTTCCTGGCCCTGCTTCCTCCAGCTGTCATGCTCACTCAGTCCATCACAGTCGTGCTCCTGCCATAGATTAATCTTCGGCCTTCCCAATCATTTGAGGAAACTACACTTTTAAGCTGAATAAAAGCTAATGAGCATAGTTTCCACAAATGATCCAGGCGGCTGGTTTATTTATATATGGTGGCAGCCATATTGGATTTTGACGTGGCGACCCAGTTTTTGATACTGACCTCTGACGAAGCCACACACCGAAACAGAAGTTGGTAACGCTCTTATTTTTTAAGTTATCATGCTAACAACACGGACAGACGGACAAACAACAGTTTGATGATTTTAGATGTAAACGGTTTGATGCGTCAGAAGTCTCCCTGATGGTTGCCAGGTCTGAATGGGGGGGGGGGGGGTGCACCCCAAGGTCCAGATTAGGTCTTTCATTCGTTAAGAAAAAATAAACCAGAGAAGTTGCATTTCCTGTGAGAATGCAGTGTTAATGCTTATTGCTGAAGAACTTGCAGAAAAACAGCCGAAATGGGCTAAAAACATGCTGAAATGTAGCTGAAATTGAAGAACAGGTCTAAACAGCAGAAGAAAACAGAACACATATTTGATGAATTATGAATAAATAAACAGAAATTAGCAAAAATTAATGAAATTAGCTAAAAAAAAAAGGCTAAAATTAGCAACAAAAAACACTGCTGAAAAGCAACTGAAAAGACTTCAACTACCAGAAGGACGTGGAAAGAGCTGAAATGAGCTAAAAAGATGTGGAATTAGCTGAAAAACTAAGATTAGCACAAAACAGCTAAATAGTAGCTAAAATACCAGAAAAAAATGAAACTAGGGAAAAAAGTTGAAAGGAGCATAACAAGCTAAAATTAGCATAAAGCAGTTAATTAGGTTGAAAGTACTAAACTTACCATAAAAACTTGAATTTATCTGAAAACAGCTGAAATTAGCTAAAAATGTTATTTAAAAAAGGTAGCTGAAAAGGTAGAAGCTTAAGCTAACAGCAAGAACACATTTGCCCAATAAGGCTGAAAGAAGCAGCAATGAGCACAAAAAAGTGAAAATTACCTGAAAAAAGCTGAAATTAGCAACAACAACAAAAACAGCTGAAGTATGGCAAAAAAGAAGAAATAAGCTTAAGCTACAAGAAGGAAGAAGAGAGCACATTTTTGCTGAATTAGGCTAGAAAAAAGTTGAAATGAGCTAAAAAATAAAAAAGCGGAATTCGCTGCAAAAGCTAAAATTAGCATAAAACATCTTAGCTGAAATAGCAGAAAAAGCTGAAACTCGCTGAAATAGGCTGAAAGAAGCAGAACAAGCTGAAATAAGCAAAAAGAATATGAAAGGAGCACAAAACAGCTGAAATTAGCTGAAAGTAGCTGAATTTTTTTTAAATTTACACAAGGAAGCTGAAAGAAGCTGAACCAGAACAAAATGTGAAAGGAGCAGTAAAAAGTTGTAAACAGAGCTAAAAATCTGAAAAATGAGCTCAACTCATCTTCTATGAGAAAAAAAAAAGTCAGAAAAGTCTAAATATTTCAAAAAGCTAAAGTTGCACCAATACCAAAAGCAGGATTGTCCTGAAAGAGCTGAACGTTTTGATTTATGATTTGTTGAAATAGCTGAAAACTGTGGAACGAGAAAGACGCTGAAAAACGTACAGAAGAAAAACGGATGACAATAGAGTGAAGAGGATCACTGGAGTCCATGGATGGTTCAGAGACTCCGTCCTGGAGGTTCCTGCAGAGGTCTCACCGGGCCCCCCAGTGATGAGAAAATCCACCGACTGTGGTCCCCAGAAGGACTACTGGTCCTGACCAGGTCTCCACACACACCACAATGGATCTACCTCGGAGCAGTTCATCCTTCTCTGTGTCATTAAATCATCAGATGAGCTCATCCTCGACCCCCTCCCCCACCAAGCCGCTTCGCTCGATGCATTTTCATGTAACAGATGCATTGTGGGTAGGAAACTAACGAGCCCCTGACAGGAGCTGAGGACGTCTAACCATTAAGAGAGAGTGGTCCAACCCCCCCAGAGGAGCTTCTGAGTCCATCTGATCAGAACCTCTTCGTCTGCTCGTTGAAAGCCGCCTTCAGGAACATCTGGGTCGGACTCGGACCATAAACTCCCGGCGTTTCATAAGAAATCAAACTTCTTCCCTGTCCTCCCTCAAACACGCACTTTAGTGAAATTAAACAAACAAATTAAAATAAAAGAACGAGTTTATAAAACCAGTTTAAATTGAAGCGTAAAAAAAAAAAACGCCTCTGAGACGTAGACAGAAGGTTTTAATGTGAAATTTAAAAGTTAATTTAATTTTAAAAACACGCTGCTTCTGTATATTTTATAAATTAATTTATTTATAAATAAATTTAATAAAAGTTTCACTGAACGCGTTCAAACTGGAAAACAAACGGTCGTATTAGAGAGGAGGATTCACGTCTGAACTCTGAGGGAACGAGACTTCCTGGTGACTCCAGAACCGTTTGGTTCCTGGTCCACTCAGCGTCTGCGAGAAGCCCAACCCATCAACGCTGCACCACCGTGCCAACAGCTGGGACGTTCAGGTTCCTCTAAACGTGCTGCTGCATTATGGGTATGTTCAATAATGAACTTTAAATAGTTTGGAAATTACCTTTGACCTTTCCCAGAGGAAAGAGCAACAGCTGCGTCTCTGCTCTCATGCTGATGTCTTTCCACCCTGGCGTTGTGTTTAAAAATCAGCAGAACCGTTTTTCTTCCGCCCTGATCTGTAAAACCCTGGAATGTTAGGAAGGTGGGATTTAAATCAATTTAACTGATCTCTGCTGAAGGAAATCAAGAGACATTTTAAAATGGACGAAAAATCATTAAACGGAGTACCGCAGGGCTCAACATTCGGTTTCTGTTTTTTTTTTTTGTTTTGTTTCCCTCACAATGTTGAAAAGCTTCTGTCTGCTTTAAACTTCTGGGGGCCTGTGTAAATGGAAGAAGATGGTGTCATCCAAACTAAGTTTAGAGTTTTAAGTGACCTCTGGTCTGCAGGAGGAACTCAAACGGATCAGTTCGTGTGCCACTCACTCTTCGGGGGGGTGGACGTCCTCAGCCTTGGTCTCGAAGAAGCGCAGCACCTCCTCGCTCTGAGAGATGTGGGGGGGTAACCTGACCAGAGCCTGCAGGAGGAGACGGAGGGACAGAGTCAAGGAGGTTCATGTGTGGGGGGGTCTACCTTCTAGGATCATTGGATCAGAACCAAACACAGCGTGGTTTTATTTGAGAGCGAATTTGTTTCATAAAATTCATCCCATCCTGGAAGAACAGTTCAAATAAATCTCTAAATTCAGGAAGAATCAGACGATCAGCTGATCTGCTGTTTGTATCAAAGATGGACTCGGACAGAACCGGTCTGGTCCCGTCTACATTTAATGATCTGAGCAGCTCCGAGGAGCCGGACCCTGGGGGTACGACCTGAACGTCTCGGGCCTTTTATTCAAATCTCCCCGATCGTTCGAGCTGCTTTCAGGTTTTATTTATCTGAGGCGGGTCCAGCTGCCAGAACCACTGCGATCTACGGACAGCAGCAGCCCTGTCCTGGCCCCCAGATTCTCCTGGAGGACCGGGGGGGTGAAGGTGTGATGGAGGACAGGATCTGAAAAGACCGCCAACAGGAAGTGATAATCAGGCTTCTCTTGGAAGAGCCGTCACTCTGAGGGGTTTTATTTGGTGGACAGGAAGTGCTAAGAACTTCCTGTCCTCACATCAGAGGATGAAGCAGTTTCTTCATGTGCTGCTGTGCAGCAGCAGAACGACCCAAACCGGGTCAGTCCAGACGGGGACCACAAACTATTAACATGCCAGAGGTTCGAAACACAAAACAAGGACACGGTTCCTCAGAGTCTGACGTGTTGACGCTCTTTACCCGGCAGTAGTCATCGATGAAACGCAGCCGCTTCATGGCCACGTCGCGCACGTGACTCCTCCGGAACAGGATTTTGCCTGGAGGGGGGAGGAGAGGGGACAAACGGTCAGAATGGAGGGGAAAGGTTAAGGACAGGTGTGATGTCAGAGGAGACAAACAGCTGAAACGTGTCACTAAAACCCAAAGCCGAAGAAAACCCGAGATTTTCAAGCACGTCGTAACGTTTGAACCGACCAGCAGGTGTCAGAGAAGAGCTCCACTGATCTGAGGTCAGTTCTCTAAACTGATCTGAGGTCAGTTCTCTAAACTGATCTGAGGTCAGTTCTCTAAACTGATCTGAACTGATCTGAGG
>NC_056513.1:7960322-7961558 GCF_014905685.2 Nematolebias whitei | reverse complement strand
GAACTGATCTGATATGAACTGATCTGAGGTCAGTTCTCTAAACTGATATGAACTGATCTGAGGTCAGTTCTCTAAACTGATCTGAACTGATCTGAGGTCAGTTCTCTAAACTGATCTGAACTGATCTGATATGAACTGATCTGAGGTCAGTTCTCTAAACTGATCTGAACTGATCTGATATGAACTGATCTGAGGTCAGTTCTCTAAACTGATCTGAGGTCAGTTCTCTAAACTGATCTGACATCAGTTTTCTAAACTGATCTGACATCAGTTTTCTAAACTGATCTGAGGTCAGTACGTGCAGCCGAAGTCTGAATAATATTCGCCTCATATTAAGCCTCAGACGGTCCTTTAACTTCAGGACTCCAAGTCCACCATCTTTATTATGTAATCAGATTATTAGAATTTTGGAGGAACTCATGAAAATTATTCTCAGAAACCCGAGAAGTCTTTAAATTAAAAGAGCAAACGTTCATCTGTGTCTTCACTCACTAATCCAGAACCTGAAACTCGAGGCTTGAGGTGGTAAACAAAGTAAACGTTGTGAAGATTTTTGTTTACAACTCGTGGAAAATCTTTTATAAAAAAGTGAATTTTTATATTTTATAAAAGCAAAAACAAAAGAAAAGCTTGAAATACTTTTAAAAAAAAGCAGAAGGGGTGAAAACGTTTGAAGTGCACTGTATCTGCAACAGGTAGGATATTTATAGTTCTTCACATTTCAGAAATGTTTAAAAATGATTTTAAAGTTGAATAATTTTATTTTCGGAAGCATTTGACTGAATCAAACGTTACATTTCTTCAGTCGGTCTCAGTTTGTTGGTGTCTCCACTTCCAGCCCAACAGAACTTTCTGAGAGATTTCAGTTCAGAACGGACCGGCTTCTTTCAGACATTAAACGTGGCGCTGCGAGGACCGTTCACTGGACTCATGTCTCTGCGGAACATATGGAGCTGGCTGGTGGGGGGGGGGCAGAGGAGGAAGAGGAGGAGGAGGAGCATTAGCAGCTGAACGTGGGATCATGAGGAGGCCGGAGGGCCCAAATGAAGTGTTTACCAGAAAAGAGCAGACTGATCTGAAAAAACATAAATCTGAAGAGATTTAGATAAACAGAACCAAAGTTCTGCTGCAGAACTTCAGCTGCAGTAGAACCTCAGCTGCAGTAGAACCATGGCAGAACTTTAGCTGTAGCAGAACTTCAGCTGCAGTAGAACCATGGCAGAACCTTAGCTGTAG
>NC_056513.1:7950674-7960312 GCF_014905685.2 Nematolebias whitei | reverse complement strand
CCATGGCAGACCCTTAGCTGTAGCAGAACTTCAGCTGCTGCAGAACCGCAGCAGAACTTCAGGTGCAGTAGAACCATGGCAGAACGTCAGCTGCAGTAGAACCAGGAGGACCGATTACGTGACGCAGCATCAGTCCAGAACCAACGGTCCGAGTCTCACGCGTGTCACATGTTGAGGACAAAGATTAATGCGCATCTCCCGCCTCAGGTCATGTGACGAGGAGAAGGGACGGACGTGGAGCCGTTTGGGTCAAACTGCAGAAACAACGTTACACACCATGACTCCGTATCTGTCAAATTAAACGTATTTTAGTGCCTGAAGTGACGGCGGCCATCTTCATCTGGACTGACTATCCAGTTTAATTTGCACTCGTCCATCCAGGGATTACATGTTGAGACATGTCCAGTGAGTCATGGGATATTTTGCTAACTGACAGATAAAAAACATTATCGCCTCTCCCCCGTTGGCGAGCGAAGATAAACGGTGCAGGTGAGAAGTCCCAGATTCTGCCTCATCAGCTGAGTACGGCGCCCCACGAGTGCCACTCATGCATTTTTAATAAGAGAGCCAGTCCAGATAACTGGAGCTGCGGGACCAGACTATTACCTGGGAGGAACGGAATGATCCTCTTCTTGGGGTCTTTCTGCCCCCCCTCGATGGGGAACTTGTCGAGCAGCTGCATCTGTCGGGACACGAGGAGAGGAAAGTGTTAAAATCCTGGTTTCAAACATTTATTTATTATCTCTGATCTGGAAGATCGAAGCGATCAACGAGCCGATCGATTGATCACGATCCTGAGCTCCAGGTTGGAGCCAGAGGCCGTTAGCTTAGCATGAGCACGCAGCTGAAGGATGGACACAGACCGAGACCGTCATCTGTTCAGGTTCGTTAGTGGGATGGAAATCAGATGAGGGTTTTAGTTTGGAGCAGAAACAGCCGTGCAGGTTTCAGTTTAATAAAACCAAAACTTCTTGTAGTTCACCTTCAGCTCACCCAGAAATTAAAACTAAAATATTAAACCATAATTGGAAGGTTCACTGATGCTTCAAGCTCAAACAGAAACACTTAAACTGAAGCATTTTACTCCAATAAACTGCAAATGGGTCGAAAAACAAGATTTAATGTCAACACAGGTTGGAAGTTTCCAGTTTGAAGCGGAGCTCTTTAAATACATTTAGCATTAGCACAACGCTAAATAGCGCCATGCTAACTAGTAGCTCGCTAACTAGCACATGCTAACTATCACATGCTAACTACTGCCACACTAACTAGTACCATGCTAACTATCACCATGCCAAATATCATCATGCTAACTAGCACCATGCTAACTAGTGCAATGCTAACTAGTGCTATGCTAACTAGTGCCACGATAACTAGTACCATGCTAACTATCACCATGCCAACAATCATCATGCTAACTAGCGCCATGCTAACTAGCGCAATGCTAACTAGCACCATACTAACTAGTGCTATGCTAACTAGTGCCACGATAACTAGTACCATGCCAACTATCATCATGCTAACTAGCGCCATGCTAACTAGTGCAATGCTAACTAGCACCATGCTAACTAGTGCTATGCTAACTAGCGCCACGCTAACATGAAGACTCCAGGAGATTCTAACAAACAGATAAAAACAAATCAACAGTTTCTTGGTATAGAATAATTTGACCCTCTGTGTTCCTCCACCTGTAAGGTGTTCTGTTAGGGTAGAACCATAGGTCCACCTGGTCTCCTCCCAGTAGGAAGAACTCCGAAAACCTCCAGGAGGAGACATTTAGGAAACTACCTCAGCTGGCCCAGTCCATGCCGAGCAACAGTGAGTTCCTCAGCTCATCCCGGAGGCCCGGCTCGACCCACCAACAGAAGATCTCGGCCACTTGGATCCAGATATGCATAGTCAGGATCCACACCTGATGACCCCAGGTGAAGGTCAGAACATAGATGGAGTTTAAATCCAGTACTTTGCCTTCAGCTCAGCTCATTCACCACGACAGACTGGAGCAACACCCTCATTACTTCAGAGCTACCGCTCCATCCTGCATATTTCCTTGGCTCCAGAGATTTGTATGATTTCATCCGAAGGAACCACAAGACTTCTGGACCAGAACCAGACCAGAGGACAGGTGTTTACCCAGAATGCACTGCAGCAAACAGCTCCTCCCAGCTGTCAGCACGGTGGTGGAGGGCTGATGGTTCGGGCTTCTGTCGGTCACTGAGTGGACCAGAACTCCTCTGTAGACCAAAGGGTTCTGCAGCTGATCTACAACAGAACGGGTCAGAAAGAACAGAACCAAGGTCCAGTTTGAATCCAGAACCTGAACCTGACTGAAACGCTGTGGTGGATCTTCAGAGCTAAGCAGAACCCTCAATGATGGAAAGAAAAGTGGACCAGAACTCATCCAGAACCAGCATAGAGACTGATGAAGTCCTACAAAGAACCAGTGAGGGTTCAGGTTCTAAAGGAGGTTCTGCTGGTTCTGGATCCAGCTTTTGTTTAACAAATGACTGAGTGGAATCAGTTTAGGTTTGATCTGAATCATTCAGAACTCAATAAAGACCAGACCCGCTTGGTCTTTAAAACCAGAAGAGGGTGGACTTTATCGATCCGAGTCCGACTCTGAGCACGACCAAGAGAAGCGTGGGTTCAGCTGGTCGGGTTCTGGTCCCGCTGCCGAGGCAGAGCAGAATAAACACATCTATAAAAACGAGATCCGTGCCAAACCGTTGCTCCACTTCTCAGACCTCACCGTCTCCATGGTAACCGGCGCCGGGTGAGCAAGGAGACGTGATTGGACCACGCCGCGTGGTTCTGGAAACGTACCGCCGGGTTCTGTTTTATGTTCTGTTAAAGAGAGCCCAGGTTGTAACGAGCTTCACTGCTGCAGTGCTCAGTCCGGATCAGAACCTTTCAAACACTAATCTGTCTGTCCAGGACTTCCTCCCTGAACAGCTACAGAGAGCTGAATTTAAACAGCCGAAAGCAGGAAAATAAAAGCTGAAATCTGCTGAAAAACAGCAGAAATGAGCAGAATCAGCTGAACAGACGACAAAAATCTGGAATTAACAAAATAAAGCTGAAATTAGAAATTAGTCCAAGAAAGAAAGAATCACAAAAAGTGTCAAGTAGCAAATAAATAAAATAAAAGTAGCTAAAAATGACTGAAAGAAGATAAGTCCAGTAGAAGGAAGCTGAAATTAGTCAAAAAAAGCAGAAAGGAGTTGAAATGAGCAGTAACAGGTTTTAAACAGCTGAAGGGTGTGAAGAGAGATCCATTCATTTTCTACGAGAAAAACATGGCCGACAAAGCTAAATACTTCAAAAAGCAAAACTAACACAAACACCAGACGTCAGAGCAGCAGGAATGTCCCGAACGAGCCGAATGTTTTAAATGTCCCGAATGAGCCAAACGTTTTAATTGACCTGAATGAGCAAAACGTTTTAACTGTCTCAAATGAGCTGAACGTTTTGAATGTCCCGAACGAGCCGAATGTTTTAAATGTCCCGAACGAGCCGAATGTTTTGAATGTCCCGAACGAGCCAAACGTTTTAATTGACCTGAATGAGCCGAACGTTTTAACTGTCTCAAATGAGCCAAACGTTTTGAATGTCCCGAACGAGCCGAACGTTTTGAATGTCCCGAACGAGCTGAATGTTTTGAATGTCCTGAACAAGCCGAACAGTTTGAATGTCCCGAACAAGCTCAACATTTTGAATGTACTGAACGAGACGAAAGTTTAATGTCCCGAACAAGCCGAACGTTTTGAATGTCCCAAACGAGCCGAACGTTTTAACTGACCTGAATGAGCCGAACGTTTTAACTGTCTCAAACGAGCCGAACGTTTTGAATGTCCTGAACGAGCCGAACGTTTTGAATGTCCTGAACGAGCCAAACGTTATAACTGTCTCAAACGAGCCTAACGTTTTGAATGTTCCGAACAAGCCGAACGTTTTGAATGTCCCGAACGAGCCGAACGTTTTGAATGTCCCGAACGATCCGAACGTTTTGAGACAAGAAATGCTGAAATAAAGCAGAGATTGTGAAACAACAACCTGCGGTGCAACTTAGACTGTGACTTTTCACTCAGGCTTTTCTTTCCAAACAGCAACTAACAACAAAACTAGCAACTTCTTGCTCTTGGAGGTCGCGGTCATGAAACGGGTACCGTTCTGTCCAACGGGCAGCAGGTGCTGCTGTAGTCCCTCCCTCCCACTGTAGCCCCTCCCCCTTCCAAAGCTCTCTCGCAGCATCCCACCCAGCTGCAGTCACTTATTAATCACTGCGCCAAAATCACTCTGAGTGGTTTTTGGTTGTTGTTGTTGTTGTTGTTGTTGTTGTTGTTTTGGTGGGCAGGGCAAAAAGGTTGAGGGTTGGAACTGTGGCGTGAAAAATAAAAAAACAAGACGAGCGCAGAAAGTTTGTTTTCAGATCTCCGTGTTGGTTGGGTTGGTTTGACTGACTTCTGTCTCTCCAGACACGTCATCTCAGGACAGTTACACAAATTAGTTGATGATGTCATTAAGAGACTTTTGTTTTTTGAGGAGACAGAAAAAAGACAAAGGAGACACTGAAGAGACACAGATCGGGTCAGTTTGGTGTCGTGAAGCAAAATCGTGGATCGGGGCGGCAAACGAGGCCTTCAAGCTGCTGAGATGAAAATAGAGCGTCTAAATCAGGAGATATGGGAGAGGGCTGGGGTGAACGTGGGGGACGCCGCTCTGCAGGCGGGCCGACCACGCACTTCCTGTCGGGGGTCATGTGACCATCAGGGTCTATGTCGGGCTTTGTGATGTTCTGGGGGAAGTCATGATGAAGCCAGAGTGATTCTCCCACCGTCCCTGTGGTGAAGCGGGCTTAGAGTGACGCCTCGGACTTGACTCGATAAAGTCCCAGAGCTAAACCGTCTTCTGCTGATGACACGTTGGTCTGAACGGTTCTGATCCAGGAGGTCCAGCAGAACCTCATCCAAGCTGCGGTCAGACAAATGTAAAGCTCGGGAGCGTGCGCTAGCAGCCGGCAGTGTCCGATTTCAGAGGGCCAGATGTCTGAGGGGAGGGGGAGGAGGGGGGCTTGTTTCCAGCCACAATCATCCAGTTGATGTGGCTAAATATAAAGTGCACCCCCCCCCACCCCACCCCCCCGCAGCAGATCCCGGCCCCTGGATGGAACGAACGCTGTCAGACGGTGAAACCTGATATCTGAATTCTTGAGGGGGTGGGGTCCGTCTGAAGACCAGAATATGTCATCAGTGGGGGGTGTTTGGGTCCAATATGTTTTGTCCCCCCCCTCCCTGCCCCCGCAACCAGAGGGACGTTACACAAAAACATGGCAGACAGCAGCAGATAAGGACAACTGCTGTACCTGTAGCGCTCACCTAACAAGATTTTTTTGTCCCCCCCCCCCCCCCCCCAATTATAACACAATACAATCAGAATGAGTTTAAGATGAAACGTCTGCGTAAAAAAAGTTGCATTAGATTATTTTGAGTCTCTATCAGAGAGAAGAAGAGTCGGAGTTCAAGTGTTGTTTCAACAAACAAATAACAGGAAGTTCCCCTTTTATGTCACTTCCTGTTTCACTTAGGCGGCACCGAGTTCAAAATAAAAAGTGCCAGTCATGTGACAACACGTGTGAAATCATGTAGATCATGTCAAGTTTCTTAAATATGTATATATATATATATATATATATATATATATTAGTCAGCCCAGAGCACCGGTGGTTCCGTAAAAAGATGGCCGCTCTGCTTCGTTCGAGGGGCGGGACGTTAAAAAAAACATGGCAGCGTGAAGAAGCACGTCAAGCTTAAGGTTTCATTCAAAACGTGTCCGTTAGCGCTGACACCGAGCATCCTGCTAAAGCTAACTGCTGCCGTCCTGCTGGTAGGACGAGGAGTCTCTGCTGTCCACGAGGGGACGGTCCACCGAGACCAAATGATGCGTTCAGGGTCTACGTCTGGTGAAAACAACAGACCTGTGAAAACGACTGCAGCTTTATAACAAATTCATTTTAGATTAATTTATTCTGATTTATAATCAGTATCAGGAATTATATCATCTTCACTTTTAATTTTTTTTCTTCATTTACAGTAATCTGTGAATGCACGAAAACATGAATCAGACAGATTTAATCTCCTAAACTGGACTTTCACCGAAACGTTTCAACGAGTTCAAACAAGAAAAAAACGGACGAATCCTCGGACGTTAATCTAAAGTCATTTAAACCAACAGCCGGCTCAGATTTACGCCCAACCTTTAATCTCCCTCCAGAGAAACTATGTTTTCAGACCCCTCCAGCAGCTCGGCCCGGTTCTGTCAGCGTATGAACGGGTCAGGAGGGTTGGCTCCGACTCAGACCGGTCAGGAAAGTGGGCCAGCCAACGTTCAGATGGACCTCTCTGACAGCCGGAACAAACCTTCAGGACTAAAGCTCCTGGTTCAGATCAGGTCCAACGGGTCAGAACCAGGACCAGTGTTTGCTCAATAGGTGTCCCCAAAACAAGCAAAAACAAACGTCCAAGATTGACAGCACGCTTTCCAAAACAACCACAGCTAGAATGACCTAAAAGAACGAGCGAGTAAATCAAAGGCGTTTATTCTAAACTATAATCTGAGAAATGAGTAAAGTCAGAGTTGCACACGAGAGCCGAGGAAAATAAAAATAAAACGAGCCGACGTGGGCTGGAAGCAGCAGAAAAAGTTGGAAACAAAGCAGAGAAAAGAAGTCAGGAGCTAAAATTAGCCTCCCGGCTGCAGAGAGCCGTTAGCAGGCAGGAAAACTGGGACAGACCGAACCTTCGGCTGTTAGAGGACAAGTTCTGGACGGGTTCTGACCCAATCCTCTACATCTCTGAAGGTGCAACACAGCATCTCAGTCAGGTTCTGTTCTTTCTGAACCGTTCTGTTGTAGATCAGCTGCTGTGGTCTGGATCATGGTTCTGTTGGACCCAGTTTGGTCCAAGCTTCAGCTGTTGAACTCCAGAACCATTTGGACTCCAGAGGAGTTCTGGTAGTAAATGACAGGAGTCCAAACCATCAGCCCCCCACCACCGTGCTGACAGCTGGGAGGAGCTGTTTGCTGCAGTGCATTCTGGGTAAACACCTGTCCTCTGGTCTGGTTCTGGTCCAGAAGTCTTGTGGTACCTTCACATGAAATTTTCAAAACATAACTCGAACTGCCACGTTGTTTTTAGAGGGAAGAGGTCATGACCTTTGACCTGCTGACTGAGGCCTGGAGAGCCACTGCACGGTCTGACCTTCAGGGTGAAACTGTCTGAAATGTTTCCTTCTTGTGAAGAATCTTTCTCTCTGTAGAACAATGGACTCTAAATGACCTTTGACCCTTCACAGATTGCTGCTCGGAGGTGATTGCTGATGTCTTTCCGCCTTGGCGTTGTGTTAATGCACACCTGGAAGCTTCAGAGCAGCAGGACCTCCTGATGAGGGTCAGTTCATCCGCAGCTGATCCTGGACCTCTGAGGTCCTGATTTAGATTGAGTTCAGTGAATAATCTGAAAGCTTCATCTGTGTTTTTATAATTTAGAGTAAGTGAACGTAACAAGACGGAGTCAGGTCTTCTGGACGAGTTCTTTTTGTAGAAACATTTAGTTTTTTTAATCCAAAAGACTTCTTCTACCTGGATTACTGAGCATGAATCGGGACATTTAGAGCCACTGCGTTACTTTTATGATTATTCATATTAAACCTTTATTTTACCAGGGGGGAAAAAAATCCCACTGAGATTAAAAACTTTTATTTCCAGAGAGTCCTGGCCCAGACAGGCAGCAGCAAGAACCACTAAGTTACAAAGTCACACATTAAATTACAAACAGCAAATAAAAGCACGAGAACATGAATCGCGGTACCACAAACTAAAACGTTTACGCTCACAAACTCTACGAGCTCATGTGGTTTCCCGACACACATATTTTGGAATTTTCCGTTCTAAAAATAATTGTTTCTATTTGGGTCGCTCTTTAGAGATTAACTCTCTCGCTGTGGTGCGTTCAAGGGTTTGAATTGGAAGACATTTAATTTCCCTTGAAGCTCTCCCTGCGTCTGAAGAATGAAACAGCGCTGGAGGGCTTCCAGTGGGGTTAAATTACATCATGGAGGAGGAAGACTTCCTGTGTAACTCGGTACAGATGCCAGAAATGTACACACACACACACACACACAGATAAACTTGTACAACCAAGGCATGCAAAGCAGTCAGACATGAAAACCTCAATAGAAAGTGGGTGAATATATTTGACCCAGGACCATGTGGTGCGTTCAAGGAGACAAAAACCGTTGCTCTGCACCTCGGTTCACCTGTCTGAGTGGCGCTCAGAGCTGGATGTTTGGTCCAAACTGATGTTTACTCAATCATTGCTCATTAACCTGCAGCCCGAGGCGAGGTATTGCTTGGACTGTCAATACTGCAGATAAGACACTGTGCAACCTTCATGGATTCTGTGTGGTCAGCAGCAGCTGTGACTGATGGGAAACGCTTCAAACATCAGGAGGACAGAGGACGTCCAGCAGGTTCATAAACGCCGGGACTTCACCCGGACTTATCTTTAAACGTAGAATTCACAACACTGTTAAAAAAAAAGGCCTGATCCAGTAATCTTTTAAAGTGGTCTTGATCACAACGCTGGGGACGATTCCCAGTCTTCAACAAATCCCAGTGATTTTTATCAACACAGCTGGACTTGTATTCTGTCGTTTGTTTTCCCATCCAGAAAGCTGATCCACTTCAAAACTGGAGAGTCCAGCCTTTAAACGGACTGAAATGCTCCGTTTACGCAGCTAAACTCCCATGCAGATTATTTTTCCTCCCGGCGCTCCTGAGGGTCATTATGGTCCTAGTCTGCCTGACTCACAGACAGACGCTTTAGTCACATGGACCTAAATATAAATACAGTAGTATTAATTAAAACTAGAAGTAAATTAAAATTCAAGGAACGTATTTAAAAAAAAAAAACATTTTCTAAATTAAAATACAATTATTACAAAAACATATATAAAAAATTACAAAAAAAAACAATTATGTAAATTATATAGTTAAATAAGTTTTTTTTTTTTTTTTTTAGATACAGCGTCTGCAGGACATTTTCTTTAGAATAAAAGATCCCTTCTTTTCACATCACTTGTCAGAGTTGGACTGAGTTGAAATTAATTTTAATTTGCTAGCAAACACCACGCTAACCTTAGCAAACATGAGTTAACCCTAGCAAACACAAAGCAAGCTGTAGCAACAACAGGCTGACTTTAGCAATAATAAGCTCACCTTAGAAAACCAACAAGCTAACCCTAGCAAACATGAGTTAACCCTAGCAAACACAAGCTAACAGTAGCAAACAAGATTAAGCCCTTCAAACACCAAGCTAAACCTAGTAAACACGAGTTAACCTTAGTAAACATGAGTTAACCCTAGCAAACACAAGCTAACCCTAGCAAACACCACGCTAACCTTAGTAAACATGAGTTAACCCTAGCAAACACAAAGCAAGCTGTAGCAACAACAGGCTGACTTTAGCAATAATAAGCTCACCTTAGAAAACCAACAAGCTAACCCTAACAAACACAAGCTAACGCTAGCAAACACAAGCTAACCCTAGCAAACACCAAGCTAACAGCAGCAAACAAGATTA
>NC_056513.1:7948806-7950664 GCF_014905685.2 Nematolebias whitei | reverse complement strand
ACAGCAGCAAACAAGATTAAACCCTTCAAACACCAAGCTAACCCTAGTAAACACGAGTTAACCTTAGTAAACATGAGTTAACCCTAGCAAATACAAGCTAACCCTAGCAAACACCAAGATAACCATAGCAAACAAAATTAAACCCTTCAAACACCAAGCTAACCCTAGTAAAAATGAGTTAGCTTTAGTAAACATGAGTTAACCTTAGCAAACACCAAGTTAGCCATAGAAAACACGATTTAACCCTAGTAAACACCAAGCTAACCCTAGAGAAACACCAGTTAAGCCTGGCAAACACCAAGCTAACCCTAGCAAACACAAGTTAGCCCTAGTAAACATCAAGCTAACTCTAGAACACAAGCTAACCCTAGTAAACATCAAGCTAACTCTAGAACACAAGCTAACCCTAGCAAACACAGGCTAACTGTAGCAAACACAAGTTAACCCTAGCAAACCAACAAGCTAGCCCTAGCAGCAATAAGCTAACCCTGGAAAACCATCAAGCTAAATTCAAGGAAATGCATTACAGTAAAAACAAACTTTTTTGCAGGAAATGTTTTTTTTCTCCACTATTCTGTGTAAAAGTATTTTTGTATGTGATCTATCTAATCATTAGCTAATGCTAAATGAGGTTGGGAGCAGCTGATCTTTTTTGGTTTTTGTGCTAAACATGTTTTTTTCCATTTCCACGTTACAGTGCGGTGCAGTCCAGTGGGATTTTTACCGTTCCTAACTGCAGATGCCAATGTTTCTTATTTCCTTTGGTGTGTTCAGACATAACAAGCAACTGCATGAATCGACTTAATACTTTTTCATCTCGAGTTGCTAATAGTATCTATTGTTCAACCAGCAGCGTGAACGGCTCTGTATTCAGAAATAACAAGAAATCATGAAATCCTTTCTTCAATGCGTACACGCGGTGGGAGCGCAGAGGAAAAAAACGTGAGGAGAAGAAAAATTACAAACTCAAGCAGCCTCTCAGTTCAAGGCTCAACGAGGGACAAAGAAGCAGAAAGTTTTCATCTGTTCTCCTCCCTCCATCCTCCTGGAGTGGAGAAGACCTTGAGCTGAACAGAAAGACGAGGGCCGAGCAGGCGAGGAAACTGAGCTGGAGACGAACGCGGGGCAGCAGCTGCCACGTTTATCTGCAGAGGGAACCGGCAGCAGAACCGTGGACGGGTTCTAGAACCTGCATCCGTACAAAAATGTCCAACCGTCACTGGGAGCAGGAGTCGGGAAGAGGACGTGCCAGATGTTAGAGCTGCTGGTGCAGAGGTGTTTAAACAGCAAAAATAGATGTTTGTTTTTAAAAACAAGATGCACCAGAAACAGACGTTAAGGAAAATGACTGACAAACAGCCGAAACATGACCCCTCAGCTCCTCTTTCTTCATGTCGAGGCTGTCAGACACTGAACCGTCAGATGTTTCCACAAACATCCCTGAAGAAACTATTCTTTCTTTTTTGGTGTAGGGCTCTAACTGACAAATGACTGTCCAGACTTCTCTCTGTGACCTGCTGCTCACAGGCTTTCTATATTACCCAGCATGCTTTTCTTCCTCCTCTGTTTCCATCATGGCTGCCCCCATAGATCCTGAACTTAGTTGTTTCAGCTCATTTAGTTTGTTGAACTGGAACAACTAGATTACAGTGACAGACTCAAAGCAGCCACTGAGAGCTGAATAACTGCTGAATGGCTGCTGAAATGTGCTGAATGGCTGCTGAAATGTGCTGAATAACTTCTGAAATCTGCTGAAATCTGCTAAATGATTTTTGAAATCTGATAAATAGATGTTGTAAATGGCTGTTGAAAATGACTACTGAAATTTGCTGAATGACCTGAAATCTGCTAAATGGCT
>NC_056513.1:7943438-7948796 GCF_014905685.2 Nematolebias whitei | reverse complement strand
TGAAATCTGCTAAATGGCTACAGCAATCTGCTGAATAGCTGCAGCAACCTGCTGAACAACAGCTGAAATCTGCTAAATGGCTGCTGAAATCTGCTGAATTGCTGCTGACATCTGCTGAATAATTTCTGAAATCTACTGAAATCTGCTATATGACTGTTGAAATCTGCTAAATAGTTGTTGAAATCTATGAATAACTGCTGAAATCTGCTGAATGACTGCAGAAGATGCTAAAAAAGCTGAAACTGAGTTGTGAACGTCAAAAGAACCAGAGCACAAACTACAAACTAAACAAAGCTAAAAGTAGCTGAATGTTAACTGAAAAAACAATCCCCAAAAAGTCTTGGTCAAATTGTAAAGCTGAGCCAAAAGAACTAAAACTGTAGCTAAAAGCTAAAAGTAGCAGAACATGACTCAAAACTCCAAACATCTAAAACTAGAAAGAAGGACAACAAAACTCCTCCACTTCCTCCTCACGGCGTCCTGAAACATAAAAACGGCTAAAAACTCCACCCTTACATGTCAGGTCTGACTAAACCCAGTTCAGCGCTGAGCGGACAGGAAGTACCAGCGGTCACTTCCTGTAGAGGAAGACAAGCTGGTCTTTGGAGCGAACAACAGAAAAGAACTCGAGGTGAGGATGGAGGACCGGTAACAAACCTGGACCTGTCCTGATCGGGGTCCCTCCGGCCCAAAACAGCCATCAAATAACAGATCTATTAGACCGGACAGTCAGTCCTCTCTTACAGGGGGTAAAAGTGCTGACCCAATCTCTCCCCGGGCGGTACTTCCTGAAACATCTGACTTTAATAAATAGTTTCTATTTTCTGTAAATGACTTTTTCATAAAAAGCCACTGAAAAGCGCTAATGTGGCTCAGGCACAGAAAGAACCGTTCTGACTCGACCCGCTCGAGGTTCGGATTCTCCCAGTGGTGTCAACACAAAAAAAGACAGACGGATAATCTGTTAGATAATCTGTTACAGCATCAAAGCATTTCAGCTCCAGTGTTAATAAAAAACGACACCCTGGTATTCAGGACAAAGACCCACCAGAACCGGACAACTTCTGCTGTAGAACTGGAACCTGGACCAGTTTGGCTCCGACCCATGTTTCTCTCACCTGTAGCATCTCCGCCACACATAAATGTTCGGACTGAAGCCGACGCAGGTTTATCCAACAACAATGAGATCAAACAGAAACATCAAAGCCTCGATCGAGTGAGATCAAAGAGAAGATTTACTTTGAATCCAGAGAACAACGGAAACAAAACGAGCTCCACTTCTGAACATGAATGGATTTATCTAAGCAAGTTTATTTAAGAAACATAATATTGACGCAGGAATCCTAGCCAATTATAGACCTATATCTAATCTAACTTTCATCTAAAATATTCTAGAGAAAACAGTTGCTGGTCAGTTGCACGATCATCTGCAAAGAAATAATCTGTTTGAAGAGTTTCAGTCGGAGTTTAGAGCTCACCACAGCGCTGAATGAACTGGTGAAAGTTACCAATGATATTCTCGTGGCCTCTGACAATGGACAGGTGTCTACACTGGTCCAGTTAGACCTCAGTTCATTTGATACAGTTGATTATAATATTCTACTACGGGGGTGGAATATGATATTAGAATTACAGGAACAGCTCTGAAATAGTTAAATCATATTTATCTGATTGATTCCAATTTGTAAATGTAAATAATTAATTTTCGTCATACACCAAAGTTAATCATGGAGTTCCTCAGGGTTCAGTGCTTGGACCACTACTTCCTTCCAATTTAATCCACTTTAAAAATATATATGTAAATATAAATGCTTAAAAATGTCCATAAACGCAACATGAAGTTGTCTGTGATAACTTAATTTTTAAAAGCAGTCTTTCAGATTATTATTTTTCTATGCGAAGAGTAAAAATGTGTATTTTAAGGAGTTAATTTGTGTTTAAAGAATCAGCTCTGCCCGTTTGCTCTCCAGAGTCGGCACCATGTACGGCAGGCAGTTTCACTAAATAATCAAATCACAATCTTATACTTTTATTTGATATTTTAGATTTTATAAACCGAATTTCTCTTGCTCACAACATTATTAAAAGTCAGAATTTAAATTAAATATGTTTACAATCAGAGTATAAATCACAATTTAGGATCCACTTGTCCAATTGTTTGGGTAGAAAAAGGTTAATAATGTTAAGAAACCTTTTTTAAAAGTTTTAGTGGTTGATTTAAAATCAAATTAGAGTTTATAATCTAAGAATTGTTGCTTTAAAATTATTCTTATCGTCACGTGTGTCGTGTCTTTATGACGGTTATATTAGATGACAGCTGAACTCGTATTTCTGAGTAAGGCACAAAAAAATTGTGACAAGAAAAGAAATCTATAAAAAAAAACACAGACTATTAAATGCTAAATAAGGATTCAGATATCCCACTCTTAGTTTTCACTATTAGAATTTAAATTAGCTTAAAATCTAATATCTACTTGTAATTATGAAATTAAAAACATTTTTCATTTATATTCTGACGATGCAGAAAGTTAGTGTGAGGAGGAGAAATTATATTATATAAATCTAAAGAAATAAATAGAGTTAGGAGTGATTTGATTATTCAGTAAAACAGCCTGCCGTACCAGCAACGCTGCAGCTGCTGGTTCTGAACATGAAGCGTTCAGTTCCTTCAGAGCTGCTCCAACAGACTCACTTCCACTCAGTCCCCAGACTCCCCTTGTTTATTGTTCCACCAAGGGGGGTCTGGTAGCACCCCCCCCCCCCCCCGGTCATCAATGGGACCTTTCTGAGAGGACCTCTGCTCTGCTGTTTGGACCATCATTTCCTGCAGCAACAACACACTGAAGCCATTCAGATGCAACGTTCACCCTGCAGCTTTTTCACATCCACCAGCGACCAGGTGACCCGCGGACCCCCAGTCTGTCGGTGACCCCCGATGACCCCCGGACTCATGGTGCAACAAACAGACGGTATCGTCTTGCAGGAGGTGAACAGTTGGAGATCAGGCCTTCAGAGCTTCAGCAAAGGTCAAAGTAAAAGTTTACAAGACAGTGGCGAGACCAGCTGTGTTGTTTGGTCTGGAGACAGAGACATGGACAAAAAGACAGGAGACAGAACTGGAAGTTGAAGATGTTGAGGTTCTCCTTAGGCGTGACAAGGATGGATAAGATTAGGATGAGATCATCAGAGGTACAGCACTGGTTGAACAACTGGGAGATAAAGTTAGAGACCAGACTGAGATGGTTTGGACATGTCCAGAGGAGGGACAGTGGTTTGGACATGTCCAGAGGACGGACAGTGGGTATATTGGTAGAAGGATGTTAGAAATGCCAGGAAAAAAGACAAAGAGAAGATATGGATGCAGTTAGAGAGAACATGGAGGGAGTTGGAGTGAGGACAGAGTGAGGACAGAGTGAGGACAGAGGACACAGAGGACAGAGTGAGGACTCAGTGAGGACAGAGTGAAGACAGAGGACACAGAGGACAGAGTGAGATGGAGGAGGACTCTCTGTGGTGACCCCTGAAGATGGAAAAGCCAGAAGAAGAAGGTTTTCAGAGCTTCGTTCAAACTCAGCGCTCCTACAAAAGATCCATTTTGAACTTTACGAACACGTTTTCTACGTTTCGTGTTGATCGTTGAGACATTTTTAACGTTTGTAATTCTTCTGTAAAGAGTTTTTTTTTTATCTGTTTACAAAAAGTAAACAACAGAAAACAAACAAACAAAAAAACTCGGATATGTTTTTCTACTAAATAACAGGTTTTAGTTCCGAGGTTCGAGTCCAGCTGGAGTTTATTTGGCAACACAGGCCAAAATCCAACAAAGTTCAATCAGGTCATCTGGACGGTTTCTTTTTTGTTGTTGTTGTTGTTGTTGAGACGTTTCATCCTTCATCCAAAGGACTTCATCAGTACGAGGAGTCCTCAACAAACCGAGTCCCACAAGCAGCGCACTCACATAGTGGACCAACCAGTTTGCTGGTGGGGCTCAGTTTGTTGTGGCTCCCTGAACTGATGAAGTCCTTTGGATGAAGGATGAAACGTCTCAAAAAAAAAAAAAAAGAAACAATCCAGATGACCTGACTGAACTTTATTGGATTTTCTACCTGGATTTTTGAGCATGCACTTTGATCTGGTCAAAATCAATCCTTCCTTTAGAGCTCAGCTGGTTTTTACATAACGATGGAGATAATAAATCATCTTTATGACCATTCTGTCGGATTATTAATCCTAATCTGTCATCTTGGGACAAACCCAACGTAAAAACACGCAACTTGTTCAGGAACGCCTGATCCCAGTCAAACCTCCCATTGATGGTGTTTAGTTCAAACCCAGTCCTGTTTGGATCTCCACAGCAGAACCGTCCTTCAGAGTTAAAACGGAAAGTCGGACCTTCAGCTGTTTTTAAATCTGCACCGTCGCAGATTAACGGAGGATTTTGTTCAGGTTAGAGTCTGACGGCGTCACATATATCGCCTCGATCTTCACACTTCTTCTTCTTCTTCTTCATCCAGCTGAAGGTTTTGTCCCGTGAAGCCCGAGCAGCTGTAACTCAGCCAGATGTGGTGCAGACACGTCAACATGGACTGGATTACAAACAGTCTGGAGCTACATCTGCTTTCCTCCTCAACAAAACACCCAGAACCTGTTGGTTGCAGCCTCAAAGCCTCCGGCTTCATGTGATGGATGGAAAGCGACGCGTCGTCCACGTAACGTAAATATTTTACATTTTCATTATTTAGAATAAAACGTCTGTAAATAAAGAAGCTCATAAAACAAGCGGCGTTAAACTGTGGAGGCTCGTGTTAAATAAAGATGGCCGACAGCTGCCTCTGATCGTGAAGACGACGGGAAGACGAGCCGAGAGGAACAGTCACTGCTGCTTCTCCTCCAGGCTGAGGAGCACAAACTACACAGGCCCCGACCCAACGTGGACCCAGCCAGGCTACGAGGTTCTGATCCACAGAGACTTCAGGAGGAACCACGAAACTCAGACGGAGCAGGAGACGGAGGCTTACCTGGAGGTCAAAGAACTTGCTGTATCTTCTGTAGATGATGTGGGACGTGTTGTCAGAGTAGGTGACATTGATGACGTACACCTGAGGAGACAAGAACAGACACGGTCAAACCACAACTCAGATCTTTGTTGGTGCTTCTGGAAACCTGAAAATGTCACAGCTGCAGGTCCAAACTCTGAGCATCAGCTGAGGTCACCACAGGAGACCCAGAACACCTCGAGATCCTCAGGAACCCTCAGAGAGGGTGGCTTCAAGAACACAACCAATCATCATCCATCCAACCAACATCCATCATCCAACATCATCCATCCAACCAACATCTATCATCCAACATCATCTA
>NC_056513.1:7939498-7943428 GCF_014905685.2 Nematolebias whitei | reverse complement strand
CATCTAACATCCATCATCCAACATCATCCATCCAACCAACATCCACCATCTAACATCCATCATCCAACATCATCCATCTAGCATCCAGAATCAGTCCATCATTCATCCATCCATTCATCCAACATCCAGCATCCATCCAGCCATCAACCAACATCATCCATTGTCCATCCATCATCCAACATCCATCATCATCCATCAACATCCAACCAGCATCCAGTATCAGTCCATCATCCATCCATCCATCCATCTAACATCTAATATACATCATCCAACATCATTCATCATCCATCCATCTAACATCCATCATCCAACATAATCCATCCATCCTCAATCCATCCATCAACCAACATTATCCATCATCCATCCAACATCCATCATCATCCATCCATCCAACATCATTCATCATCTATCCAACATCCAGTCATTCTCCATCCCAACCAACATTATCCAACATCAATCATCATCAATCAACATCCATCCATCATTGAACATCAATCCATCATCCAGGCATCCATCCATGCATCCATCATCCAGGCAATGTATCAAATGATGATTCTGTGGATTTCAGTTATTTTACTTCAAAATAAAGTGTCACCTTCTGGTTCCCTGAGGTCTAAAACAGTTACATGTCTGTTAGCCTTTTCTTCATGATCAAACATCAAAACATTTTTATAAGTCTAAAAAGCACAAGCCATCATTACATCCATTAAACTAAAGGGAATATACCTGCTACTGACATAAAGAGACAATGCACAAGGGTAAACACAGATCAAATAAACCCTGGTTTCATTTAAAGCAACTTTTCTGGGACAAGAAATTGATTTTGGACACGAAGACAAACGTTACACTTGGTCCTTATGAGACAATGACTACTACACATTTCCAGCACCAGCTCCGGTTCAAACAGGCACCGTGAAAAGGGCACATGTGTAAAGTCATGGTTATGCGTCACATTTGATGGGGACGTGTCCCGTCTTCTGTCTGACCTGCAAGACTGCAGCAGTCCTGAGATGAGCTCTGGTCCATTCATCCGTCAAGAGGTGTAACACAAAACGGATAATCAAGGCGACGGATCAGGGAGGCAGGAGATTTTACACTTAAAGCAGGTGAGATGTGTCAGTATCCCAGGTCAGTTTCACTCTAATTCACACCTCTATGTGGGTGACCACAACATTTCCTCATGAGCCAGTTTAACAAAGACCCTGATGACCCTCAGGAGGGAGGGGAGGGAGACAAAGACCCTGATGACCTTCAGCAAGAAGGGGAAGAAGACAAAGATCCTGATGACCTTCAGGATGGATAGAGGAGACAAAGATTCCTGATGACCCTCAGGAAGGAGGGGAGAGAGATAATGACCTTGATGACCCTCAGATGAGAGGAGAGGGAGACAAAGACCATGATGACCCTCAGCAGGAAGGGGAGGAAGACAAAGACCTTGATGAACCTCGGGCGGGAGGCGGGGGAGAACAAAGACCCTGATGACCCTCAGGAGGGAGGGGTGGGAGACAATGACCGATGACCCTAAGGAGGGAAGGAAGGGAGATAATGACCCTCAGGAGGGAGGGGCATGTGTTTAATCTGCATGTAAATCCAGGAACATAACATCATATAAATCCTGGATTTCTACAATCTTCAGACATTTTTAATTGGAGAAATCCTCCTGGATGGGAGGCAAAATGTATTTACCTGCAAAATAAAAGTCTAGCTGTTTTGGTTTCTATTCATTTATTTGTATTCTGTTTTATAGATCCAATGATCAATTTGTAACAATCTCTAAATCCATTTATGAGATATTTTGCTAACAGACGAAGGAAGAAACAGAATAAAGTCCTCTGAATGAGACTAAACATCAGAGTATCCTCTGCTACTACTGGACCTCTGAATTGTTTCATACCTCTCAGAACCGAACCAGTACCGAGGACGTAGCCTTGCAGAGGAGACCCAGAGCTCAAAGACAGATGGTGGCGACCACAGTGGAAAACAGAACCAGCAGCAGTCGTTTGGGCCGGCCGAGCTGAAAATATCTCGTTTAAACTTCCTGAAATTAACTCATTGGCTCGGCCCGGCAGCAGATGCTGTGCCTCGCAGAATAAATCACACAGCAACATTTTCGGATCTAAATTCTCCTCCCTGAATTTTACAAAACACATGGAAGATGCTTGTTCTTAACATGTTGAGGTGGGAACGTCTCCTGATCCTGCAGCAGCTAAAATTAGGCTTCATGTTCTGACTCAGGCAGCCGAAATATTTTTAATCCAACATAAAAATGAGTCACACGTTTGCTGGAGAGGAGACAGTCTGTCTGCCACTGAAATCATCCCACAAACGGTCCCACAATGAATGCATATCGCCCGCCACCTCTCGTCCCAAAGATCTGTTAGAGCTGGGTGACTCTCAGCTACTACCACACCAAATTTCAGCTTAATATCTGTAAACATGGCTGAATTATAGCCTTTTTTTGTTCGCTAAAGTCAGTTAGCTGGTAACCAGTTATAGCTGCAGATCCAATGGTTTTGGTCAGAAAAACCACTGGTTCATGAAATATTTTGCTAACACAACACATCACACAGGCAAAAACATTATCACCCACTTTGTATGGCAGCACAGAATAAAAACACGAAGGATTCCAGGTTTCTTTAGCTGTGTGGGATGCTTTGACTCAACATTATTCATCAAATCAGCTGAACCCTCGGTGATGGGGTCTCTAAGATGCAAATGAAGAATAAACAACTCAGAATGAGGCTCCGGGGGGTTCATGTCCCAGATAGCAACAGAACAAGACTTGATGTTTGGTTTTCCCTCAGAGGAAATGAAAACAAAAGTTTAATTCATCCAACAAATCGGACCTCTGATTGTTTCAAGAAGTTCATCAGAAATATTCAGTCGCATTTACAGCTTCCTCGTTTTAAAGCAACCCTCCAGGTTTTTAAAAATATTGAAACAACTTACAGTTTCAGAGAGGAGCAGGGAGCGAGCGGCGTCGGGTTCAGGAGGAGAAGAAGAAGAAGAGATCTTGGTGGGGCAGAAACTTTAGGCCGCTAAAAACAGCCGACCCCGCCTAAACCACCACGTTTGAAACGAGCTGTAAACCCGACCGAAGGCAGAACTTCAGACCATGAAAGACTCAACGGGTCCGCCTGGAAAGAGGTTCCACATGAACCCATGGCTAGACTAAATATAACCCCTCAGCTCAGACTGACAGCCGAAGAAACAAGAAAAATATATTTTCTGACCAAATTCAGCCTGGATGCTGAGTTCTGAATGGGTTGGCTAAAGTTGGTTAAACAAGCTAAACCTAATGAAAGGTAAAACAAGCAGAACACAAGCTAAAGCATTCATGACACAAGTTAAAGCCATCGTAACACAAGCTAAAGGGCTTAAAACACAAGCTAAAGTATTAAAAACATGCTAAAGCCATTAAAACACAAGCTAAAGCCACCAAAACATGTTAAATCCATAAAACACAAGCTAAAGCCATTAAAACACAAGCTAAAGCCATCAAAACATGTTAAATCCATAAAAAACAAGCTAAAGTCATTAAAACACAAGCTAAAGCTATCAAAATACAAGCTAAAGCTATCATGACACAAGCTAAAGTACTCCAAAAAAATTCAAAATGCAATAAAGCCATAAAAATTAATCAAAGCACAAGCAAAAACCATTAAAACATGCTTTATCCAAAAAAATCAAGTTAAAGCTATTAAAACACAAGCTAAAGCCATAATAATACAAATTAAAGCCATCATGACACAAGCTAAAGCTATTAAAACACAAGCTAAAGTGCTCAAACAAAAGCTAAAGCATTCAAAACAAACTACAGCCATTAAAATACAAGCTAAAGCCATCAAAATACAAGCTAAAGCAAAAAACACAAGCTAAAGCTATTTAAACACAAGCTAAAGCTATTAAAACACAAGTTAAAGCTATTTA
>NC_056513.1:7935109-7939488 GCF_014905685.2 Nematolebias whitei | reverse complement strand
ATTTAAACACAAGCTAAAGCTATTAAAACACAAGTTAAAGCTATTTAAACACAAGCTCAAGCCATCAAAACAAAAGCTAAAGCTATTTAAACACAAGCAAAGCCATCAAAACACAAGCTAAAGCAAGTTAAACGCAAGCTAAAGACATCAAATACAAGCTAAAGCATTCAGAACACAAGCTTAAATATTAAAACTTAAGCTAAAACACCAAATGACAAGCTAACACCATCAAAATACAAATTAAAGCCATCATGACACAAGCTAAAGACATCAAAATACAAATTAAAGCCATCAAAACACAAGCTAAAGCTACAAACCGGATTCCAAAAAAGTTGGGACAAGTCCATTTTTACCACTGTGTGGCATCCCCCTTTCTTCTTACAACACTCAACAGACGTCTGGGGACAGAGGAGACCAGTTTCTCAAGTTTAGAAATAGGAATGCTCTCCCATACATGTCTAATACAGGCCTCTAACTGTTCAATCGTCTTGGGCCTTCTTTGTCGCACCTTCCTCTTTATGATGCGCCAAATGTTCTCTATAGGTGAAAGATCTGGACTGCAGGCTGGTCATTTCAGTACCCGGATCCTTTTCCTACGTAGCCATGATGTTGTGATTGCTGCAGAATGTGGTCTGGCATTATCGTGTTGAAAAATGCAGGGTCTTCCCTGAAAGAGATGACGTCTAGATGGGAGCATATGTTGTTCTAGAACCTGAACATGGTTCTCTGCATTAATGGTGCCTTTCCAGACATGCAAGCTGCCCATGCCACAAACGCTCATGCAACCCCATACCATCAGTGATGCAGGCTTCTGAACGGAGCGTTGATAACAACTTGGGCTATCCTTGTCCTCTCTGGTCCGGATGACATGGCGTCCCAGTGTTCCATAAAGAACTTCAAATCGTGACTCACCTGACCACAGAACAGTCTTCTATTTTGCCACACTCCATTTTAAATGACCCCTGGCCCAGTGCAAACGTCTGAGCTTGTGGAGCTTGTTTAGAAATGGCTTCCTCTTTGCACTGTAGAGTTTCAGCTGGCAACGGCGGATGGCACGGTGGATTGTGTTCACTGACAATGCTTTCTGGAAGTATTCCTGAGCCCATTCTGTTATTTCCTTGACAGTGGCATTCCTGTTTGAGGTGCAGTGACGTTTAAGGGCCCGGAGATCACGAGCATCCAGTAGAGTTTTACGGCCTTGACCCTTACGCACAGCGATTGTTCCAGATTCTCTGAATCTTTTGATGATGTTATGCACGGTTGATGATAACTTAAAAGTCTTTGCTATTTTATGCTGGGGAACACCATTCTGGTATTGCTGAACTATCTTTCTGTGCAACAATGGTGGAATTGGTGATCCTCTTACCATCTTGGCTTCTGAGAGACACTGACACTCTGAGAAGCTCTTTTTATACCCAATCATGTTGTCAATTGACCTAATTAGTGTTAATTGATCTTCCAGCTGTTCGTTATATGCTCAATTTCCTCTTTCCAGCCACTTATTGCTACTTGTCCCAACTTTTTTGGGATTTGTTGACACTGTGAAATTTTGAATCAACATATTTTTCCTTTAAAATGTTACATTTACTCAGATTAAACTTTTGATCTGTCATCTATGTTATATTACGAATAAAATATTGACATTTGCCATCTCCACATCGTTGCATTCAGTTTTTATTCACAATTTGTTTAGTTTCCCAACATTTTGGAATCCGGTTTGTATTTAAACACAAGCTAAAGCCATCAAAACACAAGCTAAAAAAATCACAACACAAGCTAAAGCATTTTAAAAAGAAGCTAAAACGTTCAAAACACAAGCTTAAATAAGAAAAACACGGAAAAGCTGAAAGAAGCAAAACAGTAGCTAAAATCAAAAGTTAAGAAGCTAAAAGTTCCTGATTTACTGTAAAAACTTGGGGACAATCAATTCGTGGAAGTGTTTGATGAATCAGAGCAGAAATTTACTGAGGACATTTTAAGGAACTAAAACCTGTCCCCATAGACACAAAACCTGTCCCCATATACATGCCTAGTGTGTCTTTGGGGACAGCAATCAAAATGTTAAATGAAGGAAAACAGGATTTGTTAGCGAGCGTTCAAACCAGGAGACACGAGCTCCACGAGGACCTGGAGGCTCCGACACGCGTCTCTCACCCAGAGACGAACCACGAGACGTCTTTGTCACAAATTAATTATGTGTTCAAAACCTCAGCAAGACTAACGAAGCGCTTCCTGGTCGGAACAAGAAAACATCAGCCCCCCCTGCGAGCGCGTGGCGCTGCGGTAACAACGCATCATCCATCTTTTGTCTTGTGAGCGCATCCCCCCCCCAAGCGCCGAGCATCAAAGGCCTCCGCTCGTCTTTACGTTCGCTCTGAGCCCTTTAGCTCTTACAGCAAAAACAGAAACCTTGTAAACTTCTGCTCCCTGCTCGGCGTTTGAAAACACAATAAATATTTGAGCGAGCGGCGGTCGTTTTATGGAGCCAGGCGACAACAGAGACCTGCAGCCGGAGCCGCTCGGGGGACTGGGACTTGTAGCCGAAACAGAAGCTGAGAGTAAACATGGCCGAGCCGGCTTTCACACACACACACCAATAAACGAACGGGTCTAATTGGATTGTGTCAAAACACGAAGGAAATGTCTGAAATATGACCGTAAAGAATGTTCCGAGCAGTTTGACGTTAATAAATCCTCAGGAGGATAAAAACGAGACTCACTTTGTCCCGATTAGATTCAAATCGAGCCGCGTTTATGGAACGATGGATCAAAACATCAAAGTTCATGCTCAATAATCCAGGTAAAAATAATCTGGCAAAGTTCAGTCAGGTCATCTGCACGGTTTCTATTTTTGTTGAGATGTTCCATCCGTCATCCAAAGGACTTCGCCAGTCCGAGGAGCCACAAACACACTCACACAGTGGACAAACCAGTTTGATGGTGATAAGATGGCCTAGAAACCATCACCAGCAAACTGGTTGGTCCACTATGTGAGTGTGCTGCTTGTGGGACTGAGTTTGTTTGTGGCTCCTCGGACTGATGAACTCATTTAGATGAAGGACGAAATGTCTCAACAACAACAAAAAAAAAAACATCCAGATGACTGAACTTTGTTGGATGGATCAAAACGCAGCTTCAAAAACCAGAAACCTGAGAATGGGCTGAGTTTAAATCGACTAAATGTGACTTCACCCTCGGTTTGATGTGACGAGTCACTGATCTGCACGTCAGAGTGACCAGACGCGTGAATAAAATGTGCTGAAGTTGTTCTGACGGACGCTAGAGGAACTAGTTTCACTGCGAGGCCTTGGCGCTGCCGGACGTTCTGGATTTGGGCTTTTCTCGTTTAGCGTTGAACTCATCCCGAGTTATTTCAGGCCCTGTTCACACGAGAACCTGCGGAAACGTAAAGTGTTTGTTTCAGCGTTGACTGGAGCGAATAAACAAGAAAAAGACCGGTTTTCAAGCCTCTGGCGGAAACCCAGATCCCGTTCTTCCTGCTGACAGGACAAGCTTTTCCAGCTGGTTTCACAAACATCACAACTGGTTTCCGCTCGTTTCTTCTCACAGTAACCGGCCTCGCCTCCAGAGACGAGGCAGCAAAGGAAACTGGGCCGGAGTCCGCTCCGCTGGGACACAAGAGCCCGAACGACTAAGTGTGCGTACAGCGCATCATCTGATTCAACCGTCCTCCTTCCTGCTGCGCTGAACAGCTGTGCTGATTAAAGCTCAGCTGACAGGCAGCTGCTGGATAACGGATCCTCCCTGCCGCCATCATCACCATGATCTAAGATGGTTCTGACTTTGTTTATCCAGGAGATCGATGCAGCAGCTCCAAAACGTCCTTCAAGACTAGAGATGCACAATATTGGATTTTTGGCCGATATTCGATATGCCGATATGTTAAAACTTATTTAGCCGATAACCGATACCAATACCGATATTTTTCCCCTAGACCTACTTACACAGACTACATAGCTTTCTCTGCTGTGGAATTATATATAATTATAATATTTATATAATTATATGTATATTTATTTATTTTCTTCTTTCAGTTGCTCCCTGCTTTAGGGGCCGCCACAGCGGACTAAGTCGCACGAAGACTTGGCAGTTATTTTTACACCGGATGTCCTTCCTGACGCAACCGCGGACCACCGAGCTGCTACAGCTCTCTGTGTGAAGCAGAGAGCTGCTATCTAGGACACCCGGAGGAGCATATGGGGGAATAAGGGCCTTGCTCAAGGGCCCAGAGTGGGGCGAATGAGGGTGGGGGCAGGTGTGAGTGCTTCACCTACCCCACCCAAGTTTTTGATGTTGCTTGAACCGGCGATCTTTCGATCACAGGCCCACCTTCTCTAACCTCTGCGCCACCACTCCCA
>NC_056513.1:7932696-7934709 GCF_014905685.2 Nematolebias whitei | reverse complement strand
ACAGAGCTTTTTATATCTGTGAGTTGTTTTGATGGAATGGCCGATGTCCGATATTTAACTTTAAAGCAAATATCGGCCGATACGATACCATGCCGATAATATCGTGCATCCCTATTCAAGACAGATAAATTACTCTTGATGTTCACAGCTTACGTTTCTGTTCTCGTCCACCTTTTCATTTAAACCCGACATCTGGTGGCTGCTGTACCTATATGGAGGCAGCCATCTTGGATTTTGTTATAGCAGTGCCATATTCACCTTTATGTAGCCTCACATCAAAACCGAAGTTTGCCCGTTGCTCACTTTTCAAGCTCACAAGGTTTACATAAACATGGCGGCGGCCATCTTGGATTTTGTTGCGGCAACTTCATATTCACCATCCTGCAGCCACGCACCGAAACGGAAGTCGATACCTCGATTACTTTTCAAGTTGTGGAGCTCAAGACATTCACGGACGGAGAGAAGATCACCGTGACGGTGGGCAACAAAAAGCCACAAATGTCTCTGAAACAACCTGAAACTGACAAAAGTAATTAAAAACAATAAACAATTTAAAAAATAATTTTATTTTTAAAAACAAACTAATAAACTGGTCATGACTAAAAACGAAGGTTCTATAGATATTTTGTCGCACAACCTTTTGAGACGAAGTCGTTCACGTTCTGTTTCAGCGAGTTTCTCTTTAGCTGCAGCAGGTTGGATGCTTACTTTGTGTTGCTGCACCTCTCCATCAGGTGAAGCCTGTCTTTCAGAGTCAGTTTCTTTATTGTCATTCGCATCACGTGTGGTACATGTGGTGGAACGAGATTGTGTACACAGGGTCCCAGATACATCCAACAATGAAATGTAAAAGAAAAACAGTAATAAGATTTAAGATATGAACTAAGAAAAACATCAATTAAAAATACGCTAAGCGGAAAGAGAAGCAGAACAAAACAAGCAGTTCTGCACCTCGGCGTCAGGAGATCTTCGGCTCTTTCTCGCCTGTTTTAAGCTTTTTAAGAAGCCGAAGCGCTTGTCTGCCCGGGCCTGATAATAATTCACGCTTTGTCTTCGTTGCTGCTTTCAGGCAAAAAGAAATGAGAAAATTGTTGCCGTCGTTCTGTTTCTGTCCAGGAGGAACAAAAGAGCTCGTTCCTGAAAACATTTTAGTTTCTTTAATCCGTCGGAGGAGACGTTCGCCGCAGATCTAAAGATTAGCTTGAAATACTTGTTTCCTGTTTTGGTTGAAACAACAAGACAATCTCCAGCAACAAAGTCCCGTCTCCTTCATTTCAGCCAACGAGGACAAACTTTCATTTGTTCGTTCGGCCCAGCATTAATCGCAGCAACGATGAGAAACATTGAGATGACATCATTCGGTTTGGACTCTCAGCCTCGTAGAACCTCAGTGAAAAAACTTTATCGTTTTATTTTACAAACACAGTTCTGTTCGCTTCTGTTTGAATGTTGTTTTTCAGAAGTCGTAGTTTTCCAACCATCAGGACAGAGTTTATGTTAAAAAAAAAAAACATTTAGCTGTTAGCCACAGCTAAATGTTTGCTACTTTGAGCTAGAACTTTACTTTTTAATTAACCGTTTGGTAATTTTTGGACAGAATTTACCTACTTATGGCTAGCATTTTTCTGTGATTAGCTTTTAGTTAGCATTTCACTACTTTAGGTAACATTTGATACTATATTTTTTAGCTGTGGTTTTGTTATTCATCATTTAATACTTATAGCTTTAATCTAGCACACCTTTTATAATAATTAATTAGCTAATTA
Organism: Nematolebias whitei; assembly: GCF_014905685.2. Lineage (NCBI taxonomy): Eukaryota > Metazoa > Chordata > Actinopteri > Cyprinodontiformes > Rivulidae > Nematolebias > Nematolebias whitei. Next base: position 7,932,943 of record NC_056513.1, on the reverse strand, counting down.
TTTCTATTAGCTTGTAGGTAAAATTTAACTATTCATTAGGGAGCATTTAGCTTTAAGCTAGATTTGACTGCTTTCAGCTAGCATTTTACATGTTTAGTTATCATTTTGTTACTTCTGTTTTAATAAACTTTAGCTACTTTTAGCTAGCATTATTTTTGTGTTAGAATGTTGCCACTTTTAATTTTAAGCTCACTTTTAGCTAGCTTTTTAGTTAGCATTTTGGTACCTTTTGATTTTGAGTCTAGCT
>NC_056513.1:7912669-7932686 GCF_014905685.2 Nematolebias whitei | reverse complement strand
TTTCTGTGATTAGCTTTTTAGTTAGCACTTTGGTACCTTTTGATTTTGACAGTCTTTAGCTACTAATTGCTAGCATTTTTCTGTAATTAGCTTTGAGTTAGCATTTCACAATTTTAGGTAACATGTACTAGTATATTTTTTAGCTGTGCTTTTGCTACTCTTATCATTTAATACTTGTAGCTTTTATCTAGCAAACCTTTTAAGTTATTGTTTCTTTTAGCTTGTAGGTAACATTTCACTATTCATTAGGGAGCATTTAGCTACTTTTAGCTTTAAGCTAGATTTTACCACTTTTAGCTAGCATTTTACGTGTTTAGTTATCAATTTGTTACTTTTAATTTTTAACAACCTTTAGCTACATTTAGCTAGCATTGGGTTTTTGTGTTAGGATGTAGCTACCTTTAACTTTAAGCTCATTTGTAGCTAGCGTTTTACATTTTTGGTATCAATTTGTTATGTTAACGTTTTAGCAACCTTTAGCTACTTTTAGCTAGCAGTGGTTTTTTGGGGGGGTTAGCATGTTACTTTTAACCATATGCTCACTTTTAGCTAGCTTCTTAGTTAGCATTTTGATACGTTTTGATTTTGACAGTCTTTAGCTACTTATAGCTAGCATTATACGCTTCAGTTTTTAGTTAGCGTTTCATTATTTTAGGAAGCCTTCGTTAAATTTTTAGCTGTGGTTTTGTTACTCTTAGCTAGCATTTTTACTACTTGTAGCTTTTTGCTAGCATTTTATGTATTCAGTTAGCAATTTGTTACTTTTAAGTTTGGACACGCTTTGGTTACTTTTTGCTCTTAATTTTTTTTTAGCTTGTAGGTAATATGTCGCTATTTATTAGGTAGCATTTTCTACTTTTAGGTTTTAGTTACCATTTTGCATTTTTAGCAATCAATTTGTTATATTTATGTTTTAACAACCTTTACCTACTTTTAGCTGGCACTGGGTGATTTGTGTTAGCATGTTGCTACTTTTAACTCACTTTTAGCTAGCTTGTTAGTTAGCATTTTGGTACGTTTTGATTTTGACATCTTTATCTACTTATAGCTAGCAGTTTCCTCCTTTGTTTCTTTAATCTTGTAGGTAACATTTAACTATTTTTTAGGTAGCATTTTGCTAATATTAGCATCTACTTTTCGTTTTGCTACATTTAGCTTTCAGCTCAGTTTCAAGATGAGCAGATGATTGTAGCTAAATGACAGAACTTAGAATTCCTTCCAGATTTCCACAGAAAATACTTTTTTCTCGTCGTTCCCTGGTCTCCTTCAGAACGTCTCTTGGACAGAGTTCTGAATCGGTCCAGAACCAGAAGGACAAAGGCCGTTCTTGTTCCTGCAGGTCTGGACCCGGTTGTGTTCTGGTCTCTGAGTCGTTTGTTCCCAGTCTGAAGCTGGACCTCCTGACAACAAGAGTTCTGCTGGGGAGAGAAGCCGCCGGGGTCAAGGGTCAGGGAGGGACCATCAACCCCTGGAGGTCGTCAACGGTTAATTTTTTTATTTTATTTTTTATTTTAAGGACGTGTGAGTGACCCACATTCCAGAAAACTGAAGATTTAAAAAGTCCAGCTTGGACTCGCAATCAGGATTTAAGAAGGAAAAACATTAAACTGTGCAAAACAAACAAACAAACATAAACATGCAGTCCAACAGGACAAGCGGTCGTTGTCTCGGTTTGACAAAAATAAATCTTATTTATGTCCAAAGTTTTCGTGATCTGCTGCTGAAAACAGGTAAAACCACAAGTTTACATACACCAACATTACAGAGCCCTTTAGGAATGACCATGTGGTGATGTCATAGCTTCGGGGGCTTCTGATTGGTTAGCTGACAGCAACGGAGTTAAATGGAGCCTCAAACACTTTGCTTCTTTGCGTTGCATCGTGGGAAAATCCAATAAATCATCAGGGAGAGGATCATCGACCTCCAGTTTGTCCACCAAGGGGACAAAGACCTTCATGTTTGGAGACGTGTCCTGTGGTCTGATGACACTGAACACCATCCTAACTGTGAAGTACAGAGGTGGCAGGATCATGATGGGGGGTGGATATTGACGCTGCGTCTCAACAGGGTTACGTTTGACACAAATGGGCCATCCAAACGGACAACGTCCCTCAGCAAACATCTGGTTTCTACTGAAAGATAATATTTGATATGTGGCATCTTTTTTTTGTGTACTTCTCTGTGGTACTCTGAGAAGTACTCCAGTATAAAACAGGAAGTAGCTCCTCCTGTGGTTCTTTCTGCAACTAGAGCCAGAATCTCTGAGGGTTCTGGTGCTGAAGCTGCTGGGCTGCAGGTGCGTCAGGGCACAGGTGAAGCAGCTCACCTGGGAGTCAGGTGTTCTGCTCCACATCTGTGGCCTGCAGCTCCGTGCTGCGTTCAGGTACCCTTCAGTGAACTCGGTCACCACACGCAAACCCCGCGAGGAGGAATAAGATCAATGAAATGGACCGGGCCAGGGGTGAACTCACGTAATGTTTGGACGGGTTCCGCCTCTTCTCCACGTCCACCACTTTGACGTCCAGAACCGTCCGGAACTGCATCTTGACCCTGCACAGGCTTTGCATTAAAAGGCTCCGGGTTGGATCCGCTTCCCCTCGGAACAAATCACATTCCTCTCTGTGTCACCGAACCGGGAGGTCCGCGACAGGCCGGCTTACAGAACTTATCGGTTCGGGAGCGGACACCGAGCCGACGGTCCGGGCTCGTGCCTGCTCGGCGGAAGCGCTTTCCTTAAAAAAAAGAAGGATAAAAAAAAAAGTAAACGACTTCCTTTGTGTCCGCAGCCAGAATCAGAACCGCTCCATCAGCAGAACCCGAACCTCCGGAGGCGGTCTGGGTCCGGGAGAACCGGCAAATCCAGAGTCCAGCAGCAGACAGAACCGGGTTTCTCCAAAAAACCCAGTTAGAAAAACCCGAATATGTCACCGCTGCGTAATGAGGACTCATTCATCCAGGCCCAGTAAGTTTCCCGCGAACACGACCCAGCAGGACGGAACCGTCCGGAACCGAGCCTCATCCTATTTTATCCCGCTGCGGAGACGTGTCAGATTATCTCCGTCCGAGTCGGAACCAGCTTTCTGGCCGGAGACACGAACAACTGGAACTGAATACAGATGTTTGCGAGCCGACCAATCAGAGTCCGCCGCTCGGAGGGAAGGAGCCAATCAGCGTCGAGATACCGCCCCCCAGCGGACAAACGGCGCCAACGCACAAATTGGCTGTTCAGCAAGAAAAACCATAAACAGCATCTTACCTGCCGAAGATGGTTTATGAACATCATCAGTTTGGAGCTGGGTTCTGCAATCTGCAGTTCTGGGCCCACATGGGGGCGTTCAACCCCTCCACAGTAGAGCTGCATTTGGGCCTAAAAAAATCCAACCCGGACTAAGCCTGTAGGTTTTTTTTTCCGAACCCGACCCGATCATTTAACTAATTATAGGCCCGACCCCCCAAGTCAGTTTGACGTGATATTTAAAAACATATTTCAAAGGAAGATATAAGAGTTCTTGTTTCACCAAATGGATGTTAACATACAAAACAAATAGCCTTAAATCAACTCCAAAGATAAGCTATTATACAGATGAATAAAAATATTTTTAGAGCAAAATTATTTGGAAACATACAGAGCAAGGCTATTTTAATTGAACGCTCTGCTCGCTTCGGCTTTTCTTCAGATGCTGCAACTTCTTCCACTGCAGATGACAGCAGGGTGCAGAGACGCGCGCGGCCGGTGATCACCTGATCCATCTGAGCTTAAATGGAATTTTTTTTTTTTCTTTCAACTGGCCGGTCGGACCTGCCTCCTCCTCAACAAGATTAACACAAGTGTATATATGCATTCTCATTTAGTTTTATTTTATTTTTTGGTGCTGTATGATTAACCGTACCAAAAGCCCGAGACCAACAACAGCCTGCCCTTCAAGCACAGTATTTTGGTCTGCCCCGGCCCAAATTTTGAGCCCGGGCTAGAAATGACAGCTCTTCCCACAGTGACTCTTTATAACTTTAAAATCAAACTAAGATGAAATCAATATTACTTATATTCATAACTACAACAGAAGATGTTGCTTTTCTGTGCTGGCCCATCCTTTTGGCCAGTTGTTGTTTAGTTTCCCCGATGTAAGACTGATCACCCTCCTGACACTGAACAGCATACACAACATTACTCTGTTTGTGCCGGGGGACTGGAGCTTTGGGATGAACCAGTTTTTGCTGTAATGTATTTTGGGGTTTAAAAGCCACTGGGACGTTATGTTTAGAAAATAAATGTCTCAGTTTCACTGAAACTCCCTCAACATATGGAATGACCACTGGTCTGGGTTCCTCTTCATCTGGAGTTCTTGTGAACCCGTCCATCTTTAAAAGGGGCGGAGGCCTCCTAGCATCACTCAGCCCTCTGTGAATAGCAAGTGGCCGCCAGGGCACTAACAAAACATCAAGTTGAAATAACTTGGGGTTTTTTTAAGCTCAGACCTTCAGTTAAAAAAAAATTCACATTTCAGTTTTTTGAAAAATGACAAAATATTTAGTTTTGTTAGTTTGAAAAAAAAAAATAATAATAATAATAATAATTAGACATTTTCCTCCGTACACTCAAAGGTTTATTCACACACTGTATTTTAAAACATTTAATAGAAAAACTAACAGCAGCATGTTCTGTTGTCAGGTCCACCGGACGAATTCTTCTGTGTTGAAACGTTTCATCTTTTATCCAAAGGACTTCATCAGTCTGAGGAGCTGTCTTATAAGCAGCACCTCATGGGGGATCAACCAGTTTGTTGTGGACATCCAGAACCAGCTGTTCACATGATCAAGGACCATCAGCCTAACGACTGTTTCAGGCTCGTGTATAGAAGTTCTTACAGAGTGGCAGGTTCAGTGTGGACACAAATATTAAAAACAGTATTTTTAATTAGTCCGGTAAGAGGATCCATGTCTCCGCTGTCACAGGATGAAAACACATCCTGAGGGTTCATCTTCCACTTATTTAGCTCAGTATTTAAGTTTTATGAAGATAAAGTCGGTCTTTGAGAGCTGAGCAGAACCCTCGGTGATGGAAAGAGGAGTGGGTCAGAACTGGTCTAGAACCATGAGGTTGAAACAGAGAACCAGTAAGGGTTCTGCTCCTGAAGCAGGTTCTGGATCAGGACTGGATTTTATTTTTGAGCCGTTTTGTTGAATGAAAAGCGGAATGTGTCGATGATTTACTGAACTGTAAGACGGAGCCGAGCGATGAGCTTCAGTTCTGTCCTGAAACAAACAATAAATGGAAACACAGGAGCTGTTTGATGACGGCCATCAGAACCATCAGAACCTGAAACTCATCTTCATCCAGAGGTAACAGATGGGCCTGAGGAGGAGAGGGTGTGAGCTGCATCACTGCCTCTTGGCACCTGATCATGTTCTCAAGAAAAATAATAAAATAAAGTCGTTTTCTAAAGAACAAGCTGGACCGACTGCAGATGGAGTCAGAACGGGCTTTAATGCCGACCCAGGAGACGCCTTGTTCTTTTGCTTCAAGGCTCCACAACAAGCTGCTCCTTCCATCTGTTTCTTCTTTCATTTATTAAAAACACATCTTTACAACAGCGATTTGAACTTCTTCAGACACGCTGGTGTTAAAACGCCGTGTAGCGGCTGTCGCTGGTGCTGACGATGTCGCTGTCGCGCTCCAGCGCCTTCAGGACCAGATCCAGAGCCGCCCTGCTCACGTTGAGGCTGTGACGCTGCCGGACCGCAGACAGGACGTGCAGGACGTGGCAACCCTTCTCTGCATCTGCGGGGCACAAAGACGCTTTCACTTCAGACGAATCAAAATCACTGCAACTGCCGTCAAAACGTCAGTTCGACTAAAGTCAGTCTACATTAAAGGGACATTCTGGCACTTTTGTGGTTCTGGAGGGACGGGACTTGAAAGAATGCAAATCGCCCGCCGCCTTCCAGGACAAAGTCTTAAATTAAGATAATCTAATGTTGAGAAATGATGCTCAGAAGGTCCGTTGACTTTATAATCACCACCTTACTTCACTGCTTTAAAATACAATTCTGTACACAATAAACTTGTTATTTTTAGAACTATCTTCACCTAAAAAGAAAAAAATCGCATTTAAATGACTAAAGACTCACAACGTGAGGTGCACATAACAAAACAATCGTGCAATCAGTCAAAAGTTACATTAAAAGCAGCATCCTGTAGCCTCTGAAGCTGAGATCCAGGAACCTCTGACTCCTTACAGTAATCAGCCGAGTGCTAACGACGGCGTGGATTACCGTTTCGAAATGCCACAGAGAAACAATCAGCTGTACTTTAGCCAGCTGCCTCAAATGGAAAAACTAGATTTAACAACTGCTCTGATGTGATTTTCTAACTTCAGTCCAGTATCTACTCAAAACCCTAAGTTTGTTAGAGTTGGCCTGATGTACTGGATCAAGGAACCAACATTGAGATAGTGGGTCTCAGTGGAGCTTCCAAAGACCATCACCTCAATCTTTTTCCTCATTAAACCTTAAAAAGTTCACTGCCATCCAGGCTTTTATGTCCTCCAGACATGACAACAGAGGGCTCAGAGTTAGTCCATTTCTTTATTGGGACATAAATCTGTGTAATTCTGTGTAACAATGAAAGGAGAGACCTTATTTTCGAAAAATAGAGGCAAGAAGTAGCAGGTACAGCATGAAGAGGAGGGGGCTTAAAACTGAGCCTTGCGGGACCCCACACTCATTCTTATTTCTAGACTTACTCTTTCCTTTGACTCTTTGCTTTCAGTTCCATTTGCCCAGACTGAAATGGGTAAAAAGGTTTTTGTTTATTCTGCATCTTCAGCATGGAATATGTACCTTTTAAACTGATACTGAGGAGATATGTGCTTAATTTCATTACATGTGCTGTACATGTTATTCTTATCTTGCAGTAATGTATTTCATATTCTCATGTTTTATTTCCTTTTTGTAATTTAATGTGTAACTTTGTACCTTAATGGTACTTGCTGTCACCTATCTTGGCCAGGACTCCCTTGAAAAAGTGGTTTTTAATCTCAATGGGATTTTTCCCAGTAAAATAAAAGTTTAATAAAAATTAAATATTATTGATTAAAAATGTTTCATTTTCAAAGTGGCAAAACATCAATTTAACATGGCATAAAATATAAAGTTTACATACATTTCTGTCTTTTGGAGTCCTCCCTGATGATATCTTTGACAGCGATGTGCAGATCTTTGTCCTGTGCAGTCACCTGGTGACAAGCGACAGCATCAATATTGTACGAGGGTCAAGCTAGCATCAAAACAACCAGCTGAAGATGGACTAGTCCTTACATGGTAGACTTCATCCTGGGACTTCACCTTTCGGTAAACCACCCCTTCATCCTGCAGGAGCTGCAGGACCTCCTTCAGAAGCTGGCGAAGCTGCTGGCACGCAGATGGACCTGCTACAGGCTCCTAAACAAGATCGGAAAAGCAAAAATAGCTGAACCACTTTTCATCTCAGCTTCTTTTATAAAGCACTTCACAAACACAAGCAATTTCACTCCAGTAGCTGATGAGTTTAGTCTGGCTTCATTGACAAAAGAAGTTGAGTGTCATCAGCATACGATGTCATCACCCAAAAGAAGAATGTGCAAAGAAAACCAAACTGGACCAAGTGCAGAACCCTGAGGAACACAATTAACTTCACCAAGTGAGGAGATAAGCTCTGAGATAATTAACTCCTAGATAAACCAGAAAGTATAAACTAATATTACTATTTTATGAATAACACTCAACATTTTCTTATTTTTTTTTACCTTCGGGCCAAATTGTCTTAATTTATTTTAACCCCCCCCCCCCTCCCCCACCCCCCCAAAAGGAAAATAATTTGCTGCCCAAATATTTTTACCCACTTCTAATAAACATGAATCCTCTACGATTCATATTTACTTTACATTTACAGGAATTCAAGAACATTTGACTGTAGCAAGAATTCAAATCCTGATTTTATTAATTTTTTTTTATTTCATTCGGACCATAGAAGTTCACTTTGAAACAAAAATGTTCAGCAGCTCAGCTCCTTTTCTTCACCTGCTCAGCAGTTGATGTTTGTGGTTTGATGGAGATCAGAGGCTGCAGGAGATCCTGGACATCATAAGATCTGAACCTGGTCACTGACTTCTGCTTTAGGAAATCTTTAATCATATTTGTCGCCTTACTCAGTGAACTGTTGGCAGAGCTTCTGCAGAACAAACGGGATGGATGGTTGATGTGCCTTGTTCTGGCAGACATGATGTACCGTGTATGGTCATTTCACTATGAAGATGGATGTTTGTACCCTTCTGCATCAGTCTTAAAGTCAAACTGTTTGTCGTAGCACTCTCTGTAGAGCTGAGGAACTTCCATCATCCAAGTTATCTGCGCCGCCATCACCGGATCGTCAACTTTATCTGAGAACAAACACACGGATGGACGAGCAAAACACAGAGACAGTACGTAATGTCAAATTTAAAATGTGGTTTGATTTTTGTACACGTCAGGGGTGTAATAATAATATGTCCCCTGAAGTCACGGCACCTAGATCAGTATGAGGGTCACGGTTTGGTACTGTATAGTATGGTTTTTCAAGTTATTAACACTTCTTCTTCTTCTTCTTCTTCTTCTTCTTCTTCTTCCGGCTTTTCCATTTTCAGGTGTCTCCACAGCGAGTCATCCTCCATCTCACTCTGTCCTCACTCCAACTACCTCCATGTCCTCTAACTGCATCCCCGTCTCCTCTTTGTCTTTTCCCTGGCAGCTGCATTTCTAACATCCTTCTACCAATATACCCACTGTCCCTCCTCTGGACATGTCCAAACCACTGTCCCTCCTCTGGACATGTCCAAACCACTGTCCCTCACTGGACATGTCCAAACCATCTCAGTGTGTCCTCTCTAACTTTATCTGCCAGTTGTTCAACCAGTGCTGTACCTCTGATGATCTCATTCCTAATCTTCTCCATCCTTGTCACTCCTAAGAAGAACCTCAACATCTTCATTTCTGCCACTTCCAGTTCTGTCTCCTGTCTTTTTGTCCATGTCTCTGTCTCCAGACCATACAACATAGCTGGTCTCACCACTGTCTTGTAAACTTTTCCTTTGACCTTTGCTGAAAACCCTTTTGTCACAAATCCCTCCTGAAACTTTTCTCCATCCACTCCATCCTGCCTGGACTCTCTTCTTCACCTCTTCACCACAATCCCCATTTTCCTGGACAGTGGACCCCAAGTCCTTGAAGTCCTGCACCTTTGTGGCCTCTGCTCCTTGTAGCCTCACTGTTCCACCTCCTCCCTCTCACTCACACACATGTACTCTGTCTTACTACGACTGACTTTCATTCCTCTTCTTTCAAGTACATACCTCCACCTCTCCAAGTTCTCTTCCACCTGTTCCCTGTTCTCACCACAGATCACAATGTCATCTGCAAACATCAACGTCCACGGGGATTCCTGCCTGACCTCATCTGGTCCATCACCAGAGCAAACAAGAAGGGGCTTAGAGCTGATCCTTGATGCACTCCCACCTCCACCTTGAAACTATCTGTCATTCCTACAGCACATCTCACCACTGCCCTGCTGTCCTCATACATGTCCTGTTGTCCTCATACATGTCCTGCTGTCCTCGTCCTGTTGTCTTCATACATGTCCTGCTGTCCTCATACATGTCCTGTACCAGTCCAACATACTTCTCTGCCACTCCAGATTTCCTCATACTACACCACACCTCCTCCCTCGGCACTCTGTCATATGTTTTTTTCTAAATCCAAAGACACAATGGAGTTCTTTCTGACCCTCTGTACTTCTCCATCAGCATCCTCAAAGCGAAGATGGTGTCTGTGGTGCTCTTTCTGGGCAAGAAACCGTACTGCTGCTCACAAATAGTCACCTCTCATCTCATTTAAAAGTTATTAATAACACTTAATAATGATTATTTGCTGATAAGTAATGTGCACTGTCATCACTTCATGTTCCCATACAATGTCAAAATTAGTTCTCTGCATTTAACCCATCCCACCTGGGATACACTCAGGTGGAGCGGTGGGGCAGCTATGAAAGCGCCCGGGGAGCAATTAGGGGTTAGGTGTCTTGCTCAGAGACATCGGGACATGTGAGAATGGCTGGGGATCAAACCTGGGACTTTTGGGTCCCGAGTCGGCTGCCCTGCGATTGCATTATATTAGAATATGTCATATTTGGTCCCTTCTGTGCAGCTACTTAAAGACTGTAAGAGTTTAGTTCAACTTTAGGAACCTAAATGTTGACACGAGTGGTTTATTCTTAAAAAGAGGCCTTTTGGATAAGTGATGCAGTACAGGAGATGCATTTGTTTTCATGACTGTGCCCGAGGAGGAGACTCACAGTAGGTGGAGGCCATTATTTCTCTCTGCTGCCTCGACGTTTTCACCGTTCCCCGCACTCGGAGCAGCTCTCCGATCTCCAGCCGGCAGTGCTGCTGGTGGGCTTCTCTGAGTTTCTTCAGCTCAGCGGCTGGGTTGAAGCCCCCATAAGCCCCGTCACTAAACTTTACACCTGCTGATGAGACACCAACAGCTCAGAGCTATGTTCAGTTGACTGCAAAACTACAACACGCTGGTGTTTCCGTCGATACATTGTGGACACCAACGTCGGACTAAATGAAAAAACTTTGTTTCCAGGGTGAAATGGTTCTACAACGTGTTTACATTTATTGTGGACGTCTCTAAATTATCTACAGGCTCAAATCTCTCCATACATACACCCAACTCCAGTGGTGCTGGACGTCCTAACAAGTCTTGACTAGTGATCATGACTGACTGCAGCCAGTGGTTCCTCTGTCAGATTAATAAAGGAATTGCTTGACTGCACTCACTGGACCGGTGAGTGCCCTGAACCATGGGCATGTCCAAGGAACTAGGAAAAGTCTTTGAGAAATGTCCAAACTTCAGATTCAAAAATCAACATGTCAAACGACCGTCTTACAGGTTCATCAACGAGTCACGGCTTGGTCAAGATCTGGGAGAAGACCCAAACTGTCCCCCCTCAGAGGGAAGGACATTGGTTAGGATGTTCAAGAACCACCGAGGCTCAAGGCTGCTACCAACTGAAAACCGCTGGGACATCAGTGTCCCTGTCCACCAGTGTCCATGTCCACAGTGAAGCCAGTCTTACATCACCACGAGGACCAAGAAAGAAGCTCCAAAACCTGCAGCTGTCCACATGGACGAGACAAACGTCTCCTGGAGAACCGTGTGATGGTCAGCCGAGACAAAGACTGAGCTGTTTGGACACAAAGACGAGTTGGACGTTTGGAGGAGACAAGGTGAGACTTTTGCAGGTGAATCTCAAAAGATTAGAACTTTGTGGAAAAAGTTCACACTTTCTTGTCCGTCATTTCAGAAAGTGAAACATTTCAAACTTTTATTTCTTCTCATTTCGATGGTGATGGTTTACAGATGATGGAAAACAAAACTCGGGTTTCTGAAATGATTGACAATAAAAATAAAAATAAAAAACGGATCTTTTTCACGGTATTCTAGTTTTCTGAGATGTACCTGAAGACCTCAGGACACTGAACCAACTGTCAGAGCATCAAGCTGCGGAACAAAACGAAGAGGACTACCTCCAGATGTTCACCTTCATCTCAAATCAACATCTGGCGGTTAAAACTTGGACACAGTTGGGTCCAAAAGGACAACGATACCAAACCGTTCAGAACTGGCCTCTACGTGGATAAATCAGACTAACATGAAGCTTCTGGTCCAACAGGACCTCAAACCAACAGAAAACTTGTGGACTCTGGATAAAAGTCAGGTCTGAACCAGGAAAACAACCAGTTTACATGAACTCTACCAAGAAGAAGAAGACGGGTCAGAAGTCTGCCAGAACCTGGTGGAGACAAAAAGCCCGAGGTCCAGGAGACACCAGCTGAGGGACATCTGAACAAATGTTGGAGAGGAATGGAAACTGTACTGGATTTCTTTTATAAACCACTGAAGGTGTTTGTTGTAGAACCGTTCCGCCCTCAAACAAGAACGCGTCGCATGAATCACGACTAACCGTAAAACCAACCGATGCAGAAAAGTTCCGACTTTTCAAACCAAACTCTTCTCAGTTTCTAAAACGTTTTTTTTTTTTTTCATTGTGTGTGAAAAACATTCAGTTTAAGCCCAAAGTTGAGCAGAACGGCTCCAAACACGCGACGTCACTTTTCTCTGGACCGTCTTCGTCTTGAAACAGCTTGGTCTTCCAGCACAGACAGTTCACGACGCCGGTCCCATCGTCCACTGTGAACACAGAGCTCCGGGTCAGACCAACGCCGCTGTTTAACAACAACAAAAGGTAAACAACAACAACAGCACGCTCAGTTTCTGAACCTCCGTAACAGAAGAAGTCGTCCCTCTCCCTCCGGTACACCACCGTTCCAAGAACGTCCACTTTGTAGATCGGATGCTGGTTGTAGAAATAAACTCCTTTGAGCGACGACACGAAGCAAAAAGTAAAAATCACATTAGAGTCGTGATTTAAAATTTTAAAAAAATTTAACTTTCTTTCACAAATCAAAACAGCACGACTGAGTTTTTTGAGCCAATTTTATAAACAAAACTGAGAAATGGATGAACAAAACCAGTCAGGTTTTTGGACTGGTTTTAATCCAAGATGTTCAGGATATAGAACTTATTATTATTATTATTAATAATAATAATAATTCCAGACACAATTGTTGATAAAAACAATAAATTGAAGATGAAAACAAAGAAACTAAATGTCTGAATTATTTACATCAAATGTTAACAAGAAACAAGTTCATTTAGCTGAGAAATAAATCAGCTGAAATTTAGGGAAGCAGCTAAAACTGAGCTGGAATAGTTAAACCAAAAATAAGCTAAAATGAGCTAGATAAGAGCTTAAAGCTGAAACTAGCAGAATCGTAGCTAAATATGTGAAAATTAAGAACACTAATTAAAAACTAAAATTTGTTAAACTAGCTAACAACTAAAATTAACAAAACTGCAGATAAAAGCTAAAACTAGTCAAACTAAAACTTAAAGCTAAAATTAGCTGAGCTGTAATGCTGAGATTACCAACAATATAGCTAAAAGTTAAAAAAAATATGAACTTGTGGCTAAAGGCTAAAATTAGGAAACATTTAACTCAAAGCTTAAATTAACAGCACTTCAACTAAAAATGGCTAAACTACCTAAAATAAGCAAAACAGTAGCTAAAAGCAAATAAAACAATAGCTGAACTGTATCTAAAAGCTAAACTCAACAAAACCAAAGCTGAAATTAGCTGAAGTGTCACTAAATATGAAATTAACAACACTATGGCTAAAAGCTAAAACTAGCTAAATTATAGCTAAAATCAATAAACAGTAGTTAAAAGGTAAACAAATCAGAACAACAGAACAAAACTTTTAAATGAATTGTGGAGCGCTCAGTTTAATTGTATGGGAAGACATTTATAAATAAAAGTTCAATGTTGTGAAAAAGTCCCAGCACCCATTTACTGAATGAGCTGAATGTTTTCATGTAGAAACAGCTAAAATAACACAAAATCTGCCAAAGTAGTTTGACTGTAAATACATAAGAAACTTGAGTTAGTGTTGCGTTTTTAAGTGCTTTATAAATAAAGTAGAATGTTATTTTATATAAAAGGATAATTTTGTGATTTAAAAAAAAATAATTTAATAGATGGCAGGTAATAAAACTTGAAGGTGTTTATTAGTTTGTCCCTTTATCCAATCAGTCCTTGCCTGAGTGTTGATCATCTTTTATTATCTGTTATTGATCAGCTGAAAACTAATCAAAGTATCAAACTCTTTTTGTTTTGTCTCCCCAACTTTGGAACCAGAACCCAGCTGGACCTGGGTGGTTCTGATGCGGGTTGTTACCTGGAACCTGGATGGACTCAGTCATCTGCAGGATGTCGTTGATGTACAGCCGAGCAAAGGCTGAGAAAACCGGGTCCAGGCCCCACAGAACCGATGGGGGTTCCTCCGTTGGATCCATGGCGGCTGTCTGCATCTCATCATGAACTCGAACTTCAACTTAGTTTTACTTTTACTCCCTTTGCCTGCTGCTAACTTCAGCCTGAAGCTTGCTAGCTAGCTGCAGCTAAACTTATTTATAAAAAGCTGATAGAGTGACGTTTTTGTTATAACGTCTACGTCGTTATTTTTAGTCAAATTATTGTTAAGCTAAATGTGTTATACGTTATTATTAATGTTATTAGGTCTACGCGAAACTGAAAACAAGCTTTTCCTTCATAACCTATATATGTTTCGCAATGGCTTATGGGATACGTAGTTTTCCGCGCACAAAGCTAAGGCCTACCGTTCGTGTTTTGAAGGGAGCTGGTGAAAATAAAATGTTACAATAATCTGATGAATGGCAACCCACTGGAAGTCATTAAATAACAGCATTATAATTTTCTGTTCTTGCTTAGAAAAAAAGTGATTTTTCCAAGCGGTTCCAGCGCGTCTTTGTTTTGCAAAGGCTTTTGGGATATGTAGTTTTACAAACACAGACTAGGCAGTTGGGTTTAGAAGCGGTGTTGTTGTAAATAAAATGCAACAAGAAACAAATAAAAGGTAATGCGCTAGAAAACATGAAACAGCTGCATATACGTTTTCTTTAATTTTTTTTTTCTTCAGTAGCAGCGCCTTTGTTTCGCAATGACTTCTGGGATACGTAGTTTCACGGATACAAAGGGACTGGACCTTTGTGTTTATAAGCTAATTTGTGGCTATTTGGTGCAAATATATAGCACTAAAAAGTAATAAACTAATTTATTATTAATAATAATTGTTAACAAATATAAAAAAGTATCTGTTTAGTTTAAATGTTGATCCCCCTCACAGGCGAGGGCAGCTGACGACTGATGAAATCACCCGCCAACAGTCGCACGAGGACAGAAGGAACTACAAGCCGCGGCGCGCGCGCGGTGTTCGTGAACGCGCTCGGATACTAAATCCGCTAGTCTGCTGAAGCCGTTGGTTTCCCGGACACACCGGGAAAATGACGGTACCAACGGTTATAACGACTTTTAACGCCCGGGCAGAATGTAAGCGTTCCTCCTCTTGAGTAGGTCAGTGAGTTCCGGAGTCGGGGATTGATGAGGACCCGTTTTTTGTGCGTTTTGTTGGATTAAAAACGGAGCCCCGCGGGCTGTCCGGATCAGTCAGGAGTTGGAACAACGGCCAGTTTCCTGTAACAAGCTACTCCTTACAGCTTGTCGACACTTTCTGATGCTCCCAGGCGGGCAGGTTGTTTTATTGATTTAAAAAAAAAAAGATGTTCCAGAGACGCGAAACGGTTCTAACACCGGAGTGTTTGAAAGGCTGAGCTCTGTTTAGGTCCAAACCGAGTCCCGAGTGTGTTTTCCATCCACCTGTGCGTTTCATCCCCGGCTCGTGAACTTTAAATTGGGAGGAGACAACAAACATGGCGTTCTTTAATTTCCGTAAAATATTCAAGCTGGGGTCGGAGAAGAAGAAGAAACAGTACGAGCACGTGCGCAGGGACGAAAACCCAGAGGAGGTCTGGGAAATGATTGGAGAGCTGGGAGATGGAGCCTTTGGGAAAGTTTTCAAGGTAGGGATGTTTTTTTTTTTAATTCCTCCTCCATAACACTTTTATTAGACATTAAAACTAACGATCGCACTTGTGTTGTGGTCCAAACCAAGGTTCTGACAGACCAGGACTGAGGGGTTTGGACCCTTTCAAGAAATAAACCTCACAAAGATCACTGAAATAACATGAGACCTAACCCTGGCATGATGGATGTGACCACCCATACGAATTCTGTACCAGCCTGCAGGTGTTCTGGTCCACCTGTACACAGGTGTCCTGGTCTGCAGGTGTTCTGGTCCGCAGGTGTTCTGGTCTGCAGATGTTCTGGTCCACAGGTGTCCTGGTCCACCTGTCCACAGGTGTTCTGGTCTGCAGGTGTCCTGGTCCGCAGGTGTTCTGGTCTGCAGATGTTCTGTTCCATCTGACCACAGGTGTCCTGGTCCGCAGGTGTTCTGGTCTGCAGATGTTCTGGTCCACCTGTCCACAGGTGTCCTGGTCTGCAGGTGTTCTGGTCTGCAGATGTTCTGGTCTGCAGATGTTCTGGTCCACCTGTCCACAGGTGTCCTGGTCCGCAGGTGTTCTGGTCCACCTGTCCACAGGTGTTCTGGTCTGCAGGTGTTCTGGTCCGCAGGTGTTCTGGTCTGCAGATGTTCTGGTCCACAGGTGTTCTGGTCCACCTGTCCACAGGTGTTCTGGTCTGCAGGTGTCCTGGTCCGCAGGTGTTCTGGTCTGCAGATGTTCTGGTCCATCTGTCCACAGGTGTCCTGGTCCACAGGTGTTTTGGTCTGCAGGTGTTCTGGTCCACCTGTCCACAGGTGTTCTGGTGGTCCACTCCTCCTGATCAATCTGCTCCAGCTGTTCCAGGTCTGAATGGTTCCTCCTCCAGATGTTTCAGCTCCTTCTGCAGATGTTCAACGAAACTTAGAAGAAGGACACCAGAATAGTCCAGTGTTCGGTTCTGATCCAGTCTTGATTGGCTTTAGCTGTGTTTTGTGCCATGATCCTGTTGAAGGACTCATGAGTTGAGACTGAAACTGATCTTTCTGACACTGGGCGGCACATTCAGCTCCAGAATGCCTTGGTAGTCTTGAGATTTCATGGTACCCTCGGTTCTGGAGCTTCACTCAGAACAGAACCGAGCCTCCTCCATGTCCCACTGTAGGTTCAGGCTTCTGTTCTATGTTTCAGTTTTGGGTCTGTGGACACAGAGTTGATGGGACATGTTGTCCAGTTTTGTCTCATCTGTCCAGAGAACATTGTCCCAGAAGCTTTGTGTCTTCTTAATATGACTTTTGACTAATTCCAGTCTGTCTTTCATAACTTGGTGTCCTCCTCAAACGTCTTCTGTGAAGTCCACTTTGTCTCAAACGGATTGTGTGCCACGGATGATATTTGACCTTGGAGTTCACCTCTATTTCTTTAGAAGTTGTTCTGGACTCTTTGATAATTATCATATTATCTGTCTCTTCAATTTCTTATCTGTTGTCCTCTTGTGGACACGTCCAGGGAAGATGTCTCCAGTCCTATGGACTTTTAACCTGAACAATGTGTGCATCTGTAGTCTTGGGAACATCAAGCCTGATCTGTTCCTTCAACATGTCAATCATTGAAGGTCATTGTGGTTTATGTTGGTGTGTTACACACAATGATACCAAACAGCCCTGTGACTACCTGTCACAGGCAGACTGACTGGTTACAGACTGAAGACCAGAATTCTGTAGAACAAGAAAAGCAACAGCCGATTTGTTTTGTTTGTTTGTTTGTTTGTTTTTTTGTAACTTTTTCCTTATTTACCATTGTCCAAAGTCTAGATTTGTCCAGGTCAGTTCATTCAACCTTTATTTATACTGGTTAATTAAGTTTGAAACGGAACAAATCTGACTGGATGATTGCAAACCTGGAAAATCTTAGCAACTGTTTTAGCTCGACAGTAAACAACTGTATCGTCAGCATAGAAAGGATGCATCAGGGATGGTCTGACCTACATTACCTATGTAGATTGTGAAGAGGGTGGGACCTAAGACTGAGCCTTGAGGTACACCATTGTTAATGGTACTTCTTCCAGTTATTTAAAGGTTATGTTGAACACGTTGTCCCGATCTGAGAGATAGTGAACCAACCAATCTGGTGTGATCTGAGAAACCAATTTCTGAGAGCTTATGACACAATATGTCATGAGTGTCAAAAGCTTTAGACGGGTCTAAGAAAAGTGCAGCACAATAATCCGTAGCATCCAGTGCTTCAACGACATCATTAAAAACCTTCAGTGAAGCAGTCGTTGTGCTGTGTTGTTTCCTGAAACCAGATTGATGGTAGTAAGTAAGTTGTAAGATGTTAAATGAGACCAAATACTTGTTGATTTGAGAGTTTATCCGTTTTTCTAGGTCCTTAGCTAAAATGCAGAGTTTAGAGATTGGTCAATAGTTATTCAGTATATCTGTATTCAGTATATCTGTATTCAGTATATCTGTATTCAGTATATCTGTATTCAGTATATCTGTATTCAGTATATCTGTATTCAGTATATCTGTATTCAGTATATCTGCTTTGCTTTTTGTCTCAACAGCCCTGCGTGAAATATAGAACTGATACAGAAATTTTAAAAATAATAACTTTCCTGGTGTTTATGAAGCACTTCTTGTCTGTTTGATGGATATTTTCAGAAAGTTGTCCCAGTCAGAGTAACTTCCTGTTCCTTTTGATGATCCTGTCCTCTGGTTGGACACCGGTTCAGAGCTGAAGCCTTATTTGCACGAGGGACAGTAAATTTGATCTCATCTGTGTTCTTTGTTGCCAAATGTTATTTTGAACGCAGTGTTTGGACTCTCATGGACGTAGTTACGTGAAGAAAATCACTCATGTTGTTCTCAGAGTAGCTCCGCCCCTTCTCGACACAAGGCCCGGGCCGAACATTTTCTCACAGGTGTCTGCACCGAGTACTGTGTGATTGGTGAGAAGTTTGTGGGCGTCCAAAAACTCCTGGATGGAGATCGTGCACAGGGGAGTCTGTCTGCTGAAAAGTGTGGCAAACATGACTCTCTTTTTAGAGCACCAGGAAAAATGTCCGCACCCCATATCGCAGCGGCGACTTCACTGAGAACATCCTGTCTGCAGAGAAGCCAAAACAATCAGTTTAACAAGTTCGGCTGATATTTCCAGACGTAAAGCAGAAGCTTTATTTGTTTAATACTCACTGGTGTCTGTCTGAGGTTTAAATATCCTATATGATGAAAATATGAGCAAATCTTCAGTTTCCTGACAGTATTTTTATCCCTGCAGGCTCAAAACAAGCAGACGGGCATCCTCGCTGCTGCCAAAGTTATCGACACGAAAACCGAAGAGGAGCTGGAGGACTACATGGTGGAGATCGACATCCTGGCCTCCTGCGACCACAAGAACATCGTCAAACTGCTCGACGCATTTTACTACGAGAGCAAACTGTGGGTGAGTGTGAGAAATAGCCGTTTGGAGCGTCCTGTCCAAACCCAGAAGCCCGGGAACAAATCACACCAACATTTATTACTGCGCAGACGACACCGAGCCCAGCAGAGCTCAGCTGAGGCTGCAGCTAGAGTCCAAATCTGATGAGGAAGAGGAGAATATTTAACGTTTTCTTCGTTTCAAACCAAATAAAAGCAAATGTTTGTCAAATTTTAAAGATCAAATTAGTTCAGAGACTGAAGATCTGAGCAGAAATCAACACAAGGTAACATTTAATGTAATAATGTTTAAAACTTCTAAGTGATGAAGAAATGCTCATCGCCCACCACATCGCATGGCGAGGTTTTACACAAAAACGCAACACAACCCCAGAGTCGGGCTTTACAATAAAAAAAATAGATTGTAACTCATAAAGTGATGCAGAATGGGTTCGTTTGTGGATTAGAATCTGTGTATTTATCTTAATGATCTAAGCGTTTTTCACATTTTACAGCCGTTCATGGTGAACATGACGGTGTTTTGGCCTTTGCAGCTTCCTGTCTGTGTGACGTCTAATTATGTCTAATACAGTTTATAGCAGAACGTCTAAATAATGTTAACTTTTCTGTAGGGTTTGTCAACAAATAATGATTTAACGTTAGCAAGGCTTCCGCAAACTTTGCCACAAGAATCAGCAGAAGTGAGTCGTGAGTTTATTCAAATCTTTGGAGCTCATATTCTGGGGGGGGGGGCTGAACCAACCCACAGCTGGTAGAGGTAGTAGCAGAGCCGTAACGGTCGAGCTGTGAAACAGTGGTTTGTAGCTTTCAGATATATTGGAGTGATGGTCCGTGATCGCTGCAACAAAAAAACAATTTATTATCGAGGGAAGTTCGACGCACGACAACTTGACATTTAGCTGAAACATTTGTTAAAGACGACTCACCGAACGGATCGTGTTTTGTAAACAATACGAGGCACATTTAATGCGTCGCACTTTTGTGGAAAATAAATAATTGTTCTAAACTTTAAAAAACAACTC
>NC_056513.1:7904437-7912659 GCF_014905685.2 Nematolebias whitei | reverse complement strand
TTAAATAATATTTAAACAATACATGTTAGTTTATTAATTTTTTCACAGCTCCACGTCAACACAGCTGAGTTCTGCTCCACGCCTCTTGGTTCCGTGAAGCCGGCGGCTCGGTTGGAGCGTTCTGAAGGAGCAGCTTAAAGGCCGCCTGTCTGCGTGGACATTTCACAGAACTGTTGGTGTTAAAGCAGCTAAAGGCTGAGCACCAGAAACAAAAAACTTTTATCATCAAAACAACAGATAAAAAATGTCTGCATCATCCTCCTCCTCTTCATCAGTGAGTCAAACAGGACAAAGTTCTACATTATATTATATTATATTATATTACATTATATTATATTATATTATATTATATAACTCCATATATAAAGCTGTTGCATTTTACAAAAACAATATTTTTACTCAACATGAAAGATCTGTGACTGCTAGGGAGTGTTTGTTCAACGCTTTGTGGTATTTTTATTTAAATTAGTTCATTTTAATAACATTTTGGATATTTCACGTTAGAATCGTTTTATATTTTATTAATTAATCTTGAAAAAATACACTTTTTAGGCTTTTAGAATCAGTGTGTTAGCTGTCAGGGTGTGTGTTAGGGATGACTGTCGGCTACTACTACAGCTCAGAGTTACCTCACTTTCTGTAAAACGAACTTGTAGCCACGTTTGTGTTTGCTACTATTAATTGGCTGTTGCGGCCATCTTGAATTGGGTAAAGTTAATGAGTTGTTGACACACATTCAACACTGGTTCATGAGATGTTTTGCTAACAGAGAAACAGTTGAATGCCCAAACTGGTGATTGCATGGTCGCCCGCCCATCTTGTCAATAACTGAACGCTGCTACCATTGTTGTTTGTTTTTTGTATCTTTTGAGACTCAAATTGCAAAAGTTGCTCAGCGTTCACGTCTAACACTCATAAAAGCACCTCCATAAAATGATTTCATTTCTGTTGTGTTGTTATGAAAAACAGTTCAAAGTTCAGCTGAGCGGCAGAAACAAGCAGCTTTCAGGGCGGTTAATCATCACACCAGTTATAATCCTTCCACTCTGACATGAGGCCTTCAGGTTCATGTTTCATTCTTACTGAACCTGATAATCCACCTGCAGCCTTCTCAGTAACTTTGTGAGTAGGAGGCTGGACCCAACATCAACAGATGTTCTGTTGGTGATCGCCGATGAAAATGTCTAACCAGCGTCACAGATGTGGAAAGAGTTATGAAGTCATAATCGGCAACAGCTGTCACTCAACTTTGTGTAGAGCGATAACACGTTTTCAAGGAGCTAAGAAAGAATAACTTCACAATGAAGTTATCTTTATTCTTTATCTTGCAGCAGTCCCAGCTGAATGCACGCAGCTCTAAAACTTCACTTTGTTTTCTGATGGACGTCAAAATAAGACGGTTTTAACCCTTTAACTTAATGACTATTCATGTTCTTCAACCACCTGATTCTAAATGTTATTTAAAAATATTTTTCCACAAATTCTAGTAAGTCTTTCAGAGCTGTTGCAGCCTCAGATAAAAATATCTCATTTAATTTTTTTTAACCCTTTCAGGATTTTCTGTTTAAAAACTACACTAGTTTTTTTTTTTGACAATTTTTTTTAATATATTAATTTAAAAAAGTGTATTTTCCTCCATTAGTACACCCTCTGGGTCAACATCCACATTCTCCTCTGTTCTCCAGCACTCAGAACTGACTTCTTTATGATCAAAGGACAAAATCTGATAAATACAGAAAAACAAAGTCAAAGCTGTGGGTGAAAAACTGGATCCAGCCCCTGACCCAGCACCTTCTAGAACCTCCTTTAGGTGCAGGAACTCTCAGTGGTGGTTTTCTTTTGGATTTCATCACATCTGACTCCAGAACACTTTGGTCTACAGAGGAGTTCTGATCCACTCAGTGACTGACAGGAGTCCAAACCATCAGCCTTCCACCATCGTGCTGACAGCTGGGAGGAGCTGTCTGCTGCAGTGCATTCTGGTCTGGTTCTGTCCCAGAGGTCTTGTGGTTCCTTCAGATGAAGCTTTACAAACCTAAGTCAAGCTGCCATGTTCTTTTTAGAGACAAGAGGCCATGACCTTTGACCTGCTGACTGATGCCTGTAGAGTCACTGCACAGTCTGACCTTCAGGGTGAATCAGCTGTTTGAAATATTCTCTTGTGATGAATCTTCCTCTGTAGAACAGTGGACTCTAAATGACCTTTGACCCTTCACAGATTGATTGGCAGCAGTTTTTCTCAGGTCCTTGCTGATGTCTTTTCATCTTGGCATTGTGTAACACACCTGTATGCTCCAGAGCAGCAGAACCTCCTGATTGATCCTGGACCTCTGAGGTCCTGTGTGTTTGGGTTCACCTGAGGTTAGTTTAGAACCTGTTAAAGTCCAGATCCATCTGATTAGGTCCCTAAACCCTGAAACTGATGGAGGGTGAGGTTCTCAGTGTTTCCCTTAGGTCTCTTGCCTTGGCAGGGCGCTCATCTCTTCCGTGATTTATTTTCTTGTTTGTGCTGACAGTATTTTGCAAGCTTTTAAAAGATCTCAAGGTATTGCTATGCTAACAGTATTTACAAATAAAGTTATTTTGAAAAGTAAACTAAAAAAAATCACAGCTTCCATTTTCTGAATGAGCTGAAGGTTTTGATATGTGAACGTTAAAACAGCACAAGGTATCCGTGCATGGTTGGATTGAGGGGAAAAGCAAAAACCAGGACACCATCAGAGTAAATCTCTGCTCAACGTTGTTGTCCGCTCACATTTGTTTCGTTTTAGCTGCTTTAAGTTTCAGTTTCAGAACAATATTGTCATCACTCTGCTATTTCGGCTGATATCAGCCACATCCTCCCTCTTTGTGCCACATAACTGGATCAGAAAAAAAATGTGGGTTCATAGTTCTGTCAGTGTCAGATAAACAAGAGTGAGAGGAAGCCACGGCCCAGACCCACGGTTCCTGTCTGGAAACCGTCTGTGGGGGCCACTAAACCAACACCACGCCCCCACAGAAACACTAGAACCGTGTGCACGGGGACCAGCCAGGACCGCTCCAAGACTGCAGCCATTGTAGTCCTGAAGGTGGGCCTTTTGTTGTTGGAAGTGGAGCGGTTCTGAAAGGCTCGGCTGAGCTGAGGAACGTCACTCAGGCTCAGTCTTTTCTGTTGTGATCGGAGCGTTCTGAGCTTAAAACAAAGTGATCAACTCCCGTTGACCTTGTCTGAGCGACCGGAGGGCTAAAACACAAAACCGCACGTTTCTCAGTGGTTCTGACGCTTCACAGGTTCAGATTTTCACTCCTCAAATTATTTTCAAGCGCAATAAAGACTCCAGATGCCTTTTCCTTCTGCACATTACAGCAGGTCGGCTCCTGTTTAATCCTATTTACAGAACGAGGCCGAAGGTCTACTGGTGTACGCTGCAAAGTACCGAGCAGCTGCGAGGAACGCTCCACAATGTGGCCTCAAGCGGGCCAATCCTCTTACATCAGCAGCCGGACTGAAGGCCTCCAAAGGCCTTTAAGACCGTTTCATTCATGAGTTTGTGCACGGTGGAGGTTCATTCTTAAACTGCTTCAGCTAGGTGGTCAGTTTGGGTGCATGATAATGAGCTTGTTTTATTGTTGATTCCATATTTACCACGTGCTAAACTTTGCATTACTGGTTCAGTTGAATATTTTATATACTGTACAGTAATTAAACAAAAAGACAGCACTGGCTCAAATAATGTCAGCCTTCGTTAATGTTTTGTAGCAGCTTCTTTTGCAGTGATCGCTGCTAACGAGCGACCTCTGAATTCATGACTAGCAGCACTCTTACAGAGCAAACTGCTCCGGATGTCTCCGGTTTGAAGGACAGCTTCTCCACGCTGCAGTATTTAGATTGTTTCATAGGTTTAGGAGCATAGAGGGCCAATCGAAAATTGGGTTGCCACGTCAAATTCCAAGATGGCTGCCACCATATATATATGTAAACTGACCACCCCAATCATTTGTGGCAACTATGCTTTCAAGTTTTTATATTGCTTAAAAGTATAGTTTTCTCAAATGACTGGGGCGACTTAAGATTGATCTATGGGGTCAAGGCCACCGTTGGCCACCCCTTGGCTCAGCCATTACACCTGGGGGTGGATAAAATGTCTCCATTCACTCTGCGGGATCTGTCACTCTGCTCTGCCTCAGACAAACACCAAAACAAAACTCCCTCTGTTCTACACAGTGTAAAGGTCCCTGCGTCGCACATCTGGAACCGCAAAATCGTCTCTCATGGACGCAGTTACGTGACAAATATTGCGTCTTTTTGTCCTCAGAGTAGCTCCGCCCCTTCTCCACACAAGGCCCGGGCCAAACGTTTTCTCTCAGGTGTGTGTGCCAGGTAATGTGAGAGAGGTCAGAAGTTTGTGGGCGTGGTCGTCAATGTGGACAAGCGCTCGGACATTCAGCTGTACAACTCTTCAAGCACTAAATCAGTCAAATGTCCAGAAACTCCTGGATGGAGCTCGTGCACACCTTGTGCACGAAGGAGTCTTTGCTGAAAAGTGTGCCACTCTTCATGGCAGATTTGTGGCCAAACGTCGGCTGCAGGATGGTTCCAGATGCAACGAAGCCGGTCTAAAACAGAACCAAACCCCCTCCGTGGTTTAAACGTGTTCTTTACCTTATAAGCTCCATTTTTCTTTCCGTAAACACAGAGCTGACGTGACGGGAGCCAAACGATCCAGCTCTGTCTCATCGGTCCCAGAAACAACGGTTCTTGTCAGCTTTTAAACGGTTTCTATGGTGCACGTGATGATGAATCGTGCGACCAGAAAACGACCACCTTGACCTCTTGAATGGTTTTAGTTTCCTTTGGTCTTTTTCTAATGTCCACACTGATGTCCTGGGGTTGCATTTCCTCTTGCGTCCATGTCCATCAACGTTCTTCTTTATAATAATCTTGTCAGCTGTGGTCAGACACGTGAAGCTGTTTTCCCTCCTACATGCATCTCAGTTGTCGGACAGCTCTTTGGCTTGTCTGCTCCATGTTCTGCGTGGTGAACAGAACCAAACTGTACAACCCGGAGGTCGTTTGTTCCCTATAGACGGGCCGAATGGAGAAAAGCTGAAGGCTTCTGTGGTCCTAATTAATGTCAAACACTTAAGTTTGAAGCATGACTTTAATACAAAGATTAATTGTCTTTTAGGAGATCAACAACTTTGTCTGCATTTTACCCATAAAAGTGAATCCTTCTTTCTGAACCTGAGAACGTTCAGACCCTCACAGTCAAGTTTTATTCAAAGCGGTACTCGCTCTGCTCTCTAGACCAAAGGTCACAGCTTAAATGTTAATAGTGAATAAAAGTTTTTATGAAATCATGTGTTTTACATAAAGAAATAAACTTTCAGCCGAGATTTGGTAAAAGCATTGATCCAGTCTCTGTTTTCCTCTCGTTGGCAGATCCTCATCGAGTTCTGTGCAGGGGGGGCTGTGGATGCCGTCATGCTCGGTGAGTCAGCGCTTCCATTTTCCTCACAGGTTATATCATCAACAAGAAAACCACTCGGACTGTAGCTGAAAATACAAAAACAGACCGGCTGAGACACTAACTGTGGTTTTACCCAGATTACAGCCTAGGATTAGGCTGCGATTGTACAGAGCGAGCATACGTTTAACCTTTGACCCCTCCCTCATAGAACTGGAGAGACCCCTGACCGAGCCCCAGATCCGGGTGGTGTGTAAACAGACTCTGCAGGCTCTGGTCTACCTCCACGAAAACAAAATGATCCACAGAGACCTGAAGGCCGGCAACATCCTGCTCACGCTGGACGGAGACGTAAAGCTGGGTAAGGACGAAACTAAACCAGATGTTCAGGCTCGTTAACGGCTCCGCTCGTTAGAGCCGTCTACAACTCGTCAAACGACACAAACGAACTTCAGGACGGCGTCGTGGGGTTTAAATTGTGAATTTGTTTCAGCTGCTTTTAGATTTAAAGTCGAGGCTGTTCTTGGTTTAAAAGCTGCAAATGTGATTTAACAACATCAATATAACGTTTGTTTCAGTTTTAATGTGAGGTTCACATCAATTTATCGAGTTCCACACGAGTTCGTCTGATCAGAAACCGATAAGAGCGATATGATTAGTAACAACAACAGATTTTCGATTGATCAATAAGAAGGCGAGCCAGCAGACGTTTGGATAATAAGAAGCAAATTAAACGTGTTGTTTTCTGGATGTGGGGTAAACAGCAGAGGAGGTAAATACTCGTTAAGTACGTTAAGATCTTAGTAAAAACATTTTGTTCAAAAACATCCGAGTTTGAACATAAAAACACAAACTACAACAAAAAACATCAAAATGAGACGAAAACGTTCTCCGTTAAAACGAAATAAACACTCGTCCAAAAAAATGTTTTATTCCAACAAGATTCACTTTAGTCCAAGTTAATGACCCATCTATTAATTCATCCATCCATCCATTCATTCATTCATTCATCCATCCATTCATTCATCCATCTATCCATTCATTCATTCATCCATCCATCCATATATCCATTCATTCATCCATCCATCTATCCATTCATTCAACCATCTAACTATCCATTCATCCATCCATCTATCCATTCATTCATTCATCCACTATCCATCTTTCAATCATTCATCCATTCAAACATTCATCCATCATCCACCCATTCATCATCCAGTCATCCATCCATCCATTCATCCATCATCCACCCATTCATCATCCAGTCATCCATCCATCCAATCATCCATCCATTCATCATCCATTCAGCCATCCATCCATCTATCCATTCATTCATCCATCCATCTATCCATTCATTCATTCATTCATTCATCCATTATCCATCTTTCAATCATTCATCCATTCAAACATTCATCCATCCAATCATCCATCCATTCATCATTCATCCATCATCCACCCATTTATCCATCCATTCATCAATCATTCATTCATCCATTCATTCATCTTTCAATCATTCATCCATCCAATCATTCATCCATTCATCCATCATTCACCCATTCATCCATCCATCCAATCATCCATCCATTCATCCATCCATTCAATCATTCATCCATCCATTCATCATCCATCCTCCATCCATCCATCCATCATCCACCCATTCATCCATTCATCCATCATCCACCCATTCATCCATCCATTCAATCATTCATCCATCCATCCATCCATCCATCCACCCATTCATCAATCGTTCATAAATCCATCCACCAATTCATCCATCCATCCATCCAATCATCCATCCAATCATTCAATCATCCATCCATTCAATCATCCATCCATTCAATCATCCATCCATCGTCTTTCCCTCTTGTTCAGGGCTCATGGACCTGTCTCCTGCAGTCATTAGGAGGGAGGTGGGGACACTGTGGACAGGTCCCCAGTCCATCACAGGGACACAGAGACAAACCAGTGTTCACATAGGGACAGTTTAGAGTCTCCAGCTAACCCAGCAGGCACATGTTGGACTCTGGGAGGAAACCCGTGTATGCGTGAGAGAACTTGTGAACTCCACAAACGTTAAACCTGCAACCGCTTCACCATCGAACCACTTCTGTAGCTCCGAACGAAGCCCAAAGGCAACATCAAGAGTTTGTTTCCCACATTCTGCAAATGCAACACGAGGTTAAGATCAGCTGAAGACAAAGATAAATTAATTTTCTATAACTGCTTCACTTCAGTATCATTCTGCTGCTGTGGGTTTCATTAAATATTGCTTCTAATTAATTCTCAGAAGTAAATCTGAAGAAGCACATTTATCTCTGCTTTTAACATCCCTCTGAAACACCGGAGTCATCATTTCCCATAATGCATCTCTTCAGACATTAAGCAGCTGTCCACGACAGTATACTGTTTATTTTTAAACAAGTTATAAATGTATTCAGCAAGGCAAAGAAATGCAACCAAACGATTGTCAAGTGTGAGTGCGTGTGCAGCAACACTTCCAGAGTGAGTCATGCTGAAATAACACAGCGAGCGTCTGATCCAGAGACACGACACGCAGTGGCCCGGGCATCTGCCCACTGCACACCCAACACGTCGTCATGCACGCATAAACAGAAAGTTCTGTGGAAGGCCCGGTTAATTTCATGGTTTGATCAGGGGAGCATCTCCTGGGGGGAGTTGGTGAGGGAAAGAAAATCAGCATCTAGATAGATGGAAGGACAAACGGATGGACGGACATATATATTTGTATACGTATATGTATGTGTATATATA
>NC_056513.1:7870411-7904337 GCF_014905685.2 Nematolebias whitei | reverse complement strand
TATATATATATATATATATATATATATATATGTATATATATATATTGATATATGTATATATATATATATATATATATGTATACATACATACATCATAATGGTGGGGTCTTCCTCGTCTAATTCCTGGATTCTTTTGCACCTTCCAGCTGACTTTGGTGTCTCTGCCAAAAACACCAAAACTCTGCAGAGAAGGGACTCTTTCATCGGAACCCCGTACTGGTGAGAGGAAAAGTTTTTACATTATATTTTATGCAAAACCAGAAAACTCACGTCTCCGTCGGCTCCACCAGGATGGCTCCAGAGGTGGTGATGTGCGAGACGTCCAAGGACCGTCCCTACGACTACAAGGCTGATATCTGGTCCCTCGGGGTCACCCTCATCGAGCTGGCCCAGATTGAGCCCCCCAACCATGAGATGAACCCCATGAGGGTCCTGCTAAAAATAGCCAAGTCTGACCCCCCGACCCTGATGCAGCCATCACGCTGGTGAGTCGTTGGTTTGAGGTTCTGATGATTGCAGCAGCTTCAGGAAGGTCCCCCCCCCACCCCCCCCACCCCTTTCAGTTTCTACACTTATGTTGCTGCCTGACGCTGCAGGGGGGCTCAAGGTGTGGAAACGTTCTAAAACATCTGAATATTTCTGTAAATGTGATCTATTTTCTTAAGAGTAGATTTATTAAAAAAATTAAAATGGCACCATAAAACAGCTGAATGGGTCAGAACACTTTGTGAAGCTGTTTTCAGTTGAGCCGGTTCTGAAGACCTCGTCCTGGACTTGTTTTGTGACTGTTTCATTTTAGGTCTCCAGAGTTTAAGGATTTTCTGAAGCGGTGTCTGGACAAGAACGTGGACAACAGATGGACCGCAGCTCAGCTCCTTCAGGTACCTTTCCTCCAACACACCTGGCCTCTCGGGTCACATGACCCTCCCCCTCCCATACCCACACACCACCTGCTGCCCCGAGGCGCCATCTGCTACCTTCTGTCAGGCGGAGGAGCGTCTGACCCGACAGGACCGAGCCCACGTCAGCTGAGCTGGCCGTTCTTTTTCCGTCCGGTTTAAGGCGCTCAGTGGCGTCAAAGCCACTTACTGACGGCGCAGAGAGGCAGCGAGGACACGCTGAGACCGACAGGGACCCGCCGACGGAGTCCCCATGGGTTTAAAAATACAGAAGAGTGGTCTGCCTCCTCTGAAGGTTTTATTATCCAAGAAGCTCCACATCATCCGGCCGGCCGTCGAATACTTGCAGCAGATTTCCAAACCCAAGAAGGTGAGGCTGTCGACGCAGTCTGTTGTTACAAATGTTTAGCTGCTGAGACACGATCGAGGCAGAGCAGCTTCAGATATTCAGCCGAAGTTTTAAAACGTGTTTCAAGTTTCAGTTTGTACCTCGGAGTGTCGATGCTTCAGGTCCCATGATCCTGGAACACAACAAACACTAAACATCGGGCGTCGTGTGCGCCTGTGTGTTAGCAAAATATCTCCTGAACCACTGAAGGGATGTTAATGAAACTTTTCGTGCACGGCTTGGGCTGATTTTATTTTGGAGTCAACCCAGTTTAAGACGGGTGACACAACCGGGTGGTCATTTTGACAGATGTTGAGCTCAGGTTACGTGTGGTAGTAGCTGAGTGTTCCTCAACTCTTCCTCTGAGCGTGAGATCACCACCAGGAACTGGCACGTCCAGGGACCCGCCCTCACTGGCCACCTAGCTTATGTAGCACCAGACCTCGATGGTCCTCCTTTCAGGTGGTGGATCCACTTGGAGGGGGATCCTGTCTCTTTTGGGCTTGTCCCTGGGCAGAGCCCCAGGAACCAAGGCTTGACCACCAGGTGCTCACAGACGAGCTCCTCTGTTCATGGGGGGGGGGGGGAATTGCTGCTCCTCTGCGTTGAAGGGAGTCAGCTGAGGAGCTCGTCTGATCTGGGCACCTCCTTTTGGAGACTTTCATGGTATGTCCCACTGGAAGGAGACCCGGGGGCAGCCTTGGGGGACCCTCAGGTGGAGCTGGGGAGTATTATCGAGGAGAGGGAGGTGTGGGTTTCTCTCCTGGACCTGCTGGACCTGCTGCCTCTGCGACCCTGCTGTGGATTAGATGTTGAAGATGGAGATGTTTGAGATCACACAAGTTTTTTATTTTTAGATTTGACCAAAACGACCACAGCTGTTTCCCTTCTCATCGTAGGATCTTCTTCTTCTTCCAGCTTTTCCCTCTTCAGGGGTCTCCACAGCGAGTCGTCGTCCTCTGTCCTCACTCCAACTCCCTCCATGTCCTCTCTGACTGCTTCCATAATTCTCCTCGTGTTCTTCATCATAAAATAATCTGAGTTTAAAACCTTGGCCTGAACGGAGGCGGGCGATGTTAATTCTGACTGTGGTGTTTTTCTTCCGGCGGCGCAGCATTCGTTTGTGACGACTGTGACCGACAGCAGGCCTCTGAGGGAGCTGATCGCCGAGGCCAAGGCCGAGGTCACCGAGGAGATCGAAGAGCACAAAGAGGAGGAGGAGGAGGAGGAGACAGAGGCACATCTGGTGAGTCCAAACCAACAAAACAAAAAGGTCTGCGCTGACGAACATTTTGTGTTTGTGTGAAAAATATAAGAATAAAATATAAAAATAAAGGAACGATTCAAACTTTTCTGCTCAGAATGAAGAACAGAGCAAGAGAAGCTCAGATCCTACAAGTGTGAAGTTCTTATTTTACAGGCAGATAACAGTTTGGCTGCAGGTGGATCAGAACCCTGCAGAAAACTGGACCAGCTTCTGAGTCCAGGAGGACCGTGGACTTCTAACAGAATCGGCCAAAACTAAAGAACTGTTGTGTTCCTCTTTCCTTCAGGGCCACAAGCGAGCCCCGTCAGACGTCAGCGTCGCCAGCTCCGAGGATGAGAAGATCCCCCTCTCCCCCTCCAGCCTGGAGGTCGTTCCTGAGAAGCTGGAACCGATCCGGCTCGCGACCACCCCCACCGAGCTTCCTGTGGCCAACCACGTGGCGGACACCAGTTCTGAGTCAGAGCCTGCTGCAGACGAGGCTCTGAACACTCCGATTAACGACGAAGAGGCTGAAATCAAACCACCGGAGGCGGAGGTTGCCTCACCAGAGCCCGAGACTCCGTCCAAAGAGCTGCAGCAGCTGGAGTTAAACGCCGAGGATGAAAAGGAGGTGGACACAGCTGAGGTCTCTGAGCCTCCTCAGGAGGACAACACGCCCGTCACAGAGGAGCCGAACACTCCACCGGAAGACGGAGAGCCGTACCAACACCTGAAAGTGACTCTGACTCTACCAGAGGACGATAAAGCTGCCCTGCAGGAGGAGACGGAGGAGAAACCTGCAGAAAAAGACAGAACGAACGTCGACGAGGAAAAGAAAACGAGACACGAGAAGGACAGAGATTCAGACTCAGGAAGCTGCTCCACTGCAGATAACAGCAGTGTGGACCTGAACCTGTCCATCTCCAGCTTTATGTCCAAAACTAAAGAGCCTGGATCCGTCTCCGTCCAGGTGAGTCAGGAAGTCCTCCCCGTCTCAGAGCAGAACCCAAAACCCAGTTTCTTCTGTAACGTGTTGTCGTTGCCTCAGGAAATGAAACGTCAGAAGAAAACGTTGAAAAAGACGCGTAAATTCATGGTGGACGGCGTGGAGGTTAGCGTCACGACGTCCAAGATCATCACGGACAACGACGCCAAGAACGAGGAGATGAGGTTCCTCAGGTGGGCGACATGTTTCACTCAAACATCAGCTGAAGTTTTAGTCACGTGTTTTAAAGTTTTCTGTGTGAGGAGGACTCAGCCGAAGGTCCTCAGGAGGAAACCACACGAAGAGGACCCACAGCTAAACGACAGCTAAAAGATAAAGCTACATTTACCAAAAAGGACACTCAAAGTAGCAAAAGGTTTGCTAATTGTTGCAAGAGACTAGCTAAAAGGTAAAGGTAGTAACAAGGATTTGGCTAAAACAAGCAAATTACTAGCTAAAAGTAGCAAAAGGATAGATAAGAATCAGCTTCTTTTTAACGAGTACAAAAAAAATGAAGCGTTCCCTGACGAAAGATATGAAAAGGAAAAAAACTATTTACAATAAAATGTTTCTAAATCAAAGCTAAAAGTAGCAAAACACTAGCTAAAATGTTAAAGCAGCATGCTAAAAGATGGATTAAAAAGTTCCAGATTCAGCTAAAACAAGCTAAGTGTTAGTTAAAAGCAGCTAAAGGTTAGATAAAAGCTAAAAGTAACAGAAGGAAAGCTAAGACTAACAAAACCTTAACTAAAAGGTTAAAGCAGCATGCTAAAATATGGAAAAAAAATTGTTCCAGTTTAAGTTAAAACAAGCTAATTGTTAGCTAAAAGCAGCTAAAGGTTAGATAAAAGCTAAAAGTAACAGAAGGAAAGCTAAGACTAACAAAACAGTAGCTAAAAGGTTAAAGCAGCATGCTAAAATATGGGGAAAAAAAATAGTTCCAGATTAAGCTAAAACAAGCTAATTGTTAGCTAAAAGCGGTTAAAGGTTAGATAAAAGCTAAAAGTAACAGAAGGAAAGCTAAGACTAACAAAACCTTAACTAAAAGGTTAAAGCAGCATGCTAAAATATGGGGAAAAAAAATAGTTCCAGATTAAGTTAAAACAAGCTAATTGTTAGCTAACAACAGCTAGAGGCTAGATAGAAGTTAAAAGTAACAAAAGGAAAGCTAAAGGTAGCTAAAAGCTAGGTGAAAGTATTTGTCCTAACATTATCAGAATTAGATCAAAACTAAATTTCAGAAAAATAAAAAAACAAAACAAACGCTGACTCGGGTCCAGACCGCAAACTTCACAGGACGTTCAGAGTCCGATCGAGACGCCTCAGCCTGTAAAACATTCCCTTCATTCTCGTGCGCAGGAGGCAGGAGCTGAGGGAGCTGCGCCTCCTGCAGAAGGAGGAACAGCGGGCGCAGCAGCAACTCAGCAACAAGCTGCAGCAGCAGAAGGAGCAGATCTACCGGCGCTTCGAGCAGGAGACCACGGTGAGTCCTCGCACCCAGCCCGACCTGCAGGAGCGAACCTCAGCTGGACCTCTGAGGTGTTTACAGATAAACAGTCGGCTGTTTCCTCCTGCTTACACAAAATAATAAGAACTTCCTGCTCCTCATCGTCAAAACCTCAAAGCTCAGTGTTTGTTCTGCACAGACTGTCGATAAATGTGTATTTAAGTCTGCGTGTTGTGTAGCTGAGCTGTGATGCGTTTGAAGAGCCGAGGAAAAGACTGCTAAAAGATTTTTACCCAATATCTGGTCAGATATCGCATAATGAACCACGTTTAATATATTTACTGTGAACAAAGTGATAAACATGAATAGGCCTGTCACGATAAACAATCAAGCATAAGTGAAAATTATCGACCTCATTTTCGTTTATCGACTTTATCGTTTCTTCATGTCTCTCTTTCTCCTGAAGACACTGGATGACAAAAGGCTCAACTCCGGTGCTCTTCACTGACTCCTCCCTTTTTTCTTTAAAATCTGTTTTAACGATCCAAAATCGCGTTTTTGGATCGCTAAAAGCAGCTAAGCTGAGAAGCTAAGCTACGAGCTAAGCTAACAGGCCGACCTCGCGGAAAAAACCTCCGTCTTATCGAAGCTCCAAAATTCACAGTTGAAACCCGTGTCTTCATGTAAAAGTTTTTCTCTGCAAAAAGAAACCGAGAACTTGTTTACTGATTTTTTTTTTTTTTTATTAAAAGCTTTGTGTGACAAATACTATGCTAAAGAGCTCAAACCACACCGAGCATCCACCATTTTGAGAACCGAAGAGAGACAACCCACGTCACGTCAAAGGGCCTCCCTCCCGTTTTTTTTTTTAAGAGACACGCTGCTCGCTCCCTCACTATCCATCATTCAGTTCAAACAGTCTTATACTGCCATCCGGTGGTCGAAAAAAAGTGCCACACACAAAACAAACGGACAAACATTTCTTCTTAAATTTGACAATAATTACTAATTATTGTCAAATTTCAAACAATACTATCGTTTATTGCAATAATTTCTGAGACAGTTTTGTCGCCCAGCAACGAGCCGAGAACCTTTAAGTTCAACTTTATTATAAAACATATTTACAATATATAGGGTGTGGATGAATAACTCTGTAAACTGTGGAGGACTGAATTGATGGAAACAAAGTTCTGATACCAAAAAGTTTTTACTTTGTTCAGTCAATTAAGATGGGATTATTTGATCATTCAATTAGAATGGGATTATTTGATCATTCAATTAGAATGGGATTAGAGATGATGGAAGCTCACGACTGAACCAAGCTGAAAGAAAGACGCTACACCGTTGAATGATCCTAAAGTTTTGTTACAGAGGAAACGAACCTCTGGACATCTGTGGATTGATGTTGCTGACAGAAGTTATGGATTAGGATTATATTGTCCTCAGGCGTCTGAAGGTCTCCTCGTTGATCGCAGCTGCTCTGTCTGTAAGCTGTCGGGTTTTCTGGGTGTCAGTTTGTCAGAACCTGACGTGCGCGTCTCTCCCTCAGGGTAAGAAGCGTCAGTACGACCAGGAGGTGGAGAACATGGAGCGGCAGCAGAAACAGACCATCGAGCGGCTGGAGCAGGAGCACACCAACCGGCTGCGAGACGAGGCCAAGCGCATCAAAGCCGAGCAGGACAAGGAGCTGTCCAAGTACCAGAACGTGCTGAAGAACCGCAAGAAAGAGGTCCGAACAGCTCCTCGTTGTTTTAGTATTTGTTCCTCTTTGACACAAACGCCTCTCAGATCTGCGGTGTCTGAACTGGACCGGGTCAGTCTGCGCTGCCACGTTAGTCCTGCAGGCAGTCCTGGTCTGCCCTCGGACCCGGGTTCACCTGCGGCGCCACAGACCTCTGAAACCAACCAGCGTTAGTAGCTGGAGTTAAGCTTCATTTGAAGGGAAACCAAAAATTAATCCGAAGCTCATTAAACCGGAAACAAAACGCTTCTTCTATCAAACAATAAAAAAAACATGAAAATAGACCGACACTCGTGTCACAAAGAAATCCTAAATTACAGATTATAATCTAATATGGTCCAACAACTGGCTTATAAAAGCAGCTAAAATTAGAGCTGTGTCAGTGGACAGAGCAGATATCTGAGCCTGATCAGAGGCTCATCCAGATGTTGGATCCAGGTGTTGGATCCAGTCAGTCTCAGCTCTGGTTTTTTATGACCTTCAGTTTATGACCTCCTCCACCTCCCTCGGTGTGTGACCTTTCCTTTCCAGCACCTTTTCTGGTATAAACACCTGCCAAGTCAGGACTGCTGGTCCTTTTGGGGCCCAAAGCCCGGTTCTGATACGGCAGAATGTCAGTTTGGGGTCAGGAGTTGGGTTTAGGGTTAGGCTACAGGAACATCATGAAGTTCATGGTTGTAATGATGCGAGTATGAGGTGCAGCAGTATAATGAAGTGTGATCCACAGGGAGGGGTCCAGGTTCTGGTTCAGTCCTCGTGCGCGCTCTGCAGCGCTCACCCTGTCGCCTGAAGTCTGGCCTCTCCGTTGTCCTAAAACACTCACGTGAAGTGTTCTGTCTGAACCCTGAAGTCCTCACCAGGACGTCTGTGTTTAGTTTCTTCACTCGTCGTGTTGGTCGACTGTGTAAACTGCTTGAAACCAAAGAACACATCTGGGACCAGATAAGACTTTATTTGGACCCGGATCTGGACTTGGGTCCTCCTGTTGAGGACCTCTGCTCTATAGTTTGACCAGTCTGTTGAAGGACTCTGGTGACTTATGAAGAGCGTCCACAGTGATCTTTATTTAGAGTTCAAACCCTTCATGTGCTCTGAAGCAGGTAAGTACAGTAATATTCTAATGAATGTGTTTGAGTTCTGACCAGCACTGATGAAGATGAGTGAGATGTGCACGTGATGGCGCTACTGTGGCATCAAATGTTCCTGAACCAAGTCCAGTTCTTAAACCTTTACCTGGAGCTTCCTGAACTTCTTCTGGTCTTTAGGTTCGTTGCTCAAAGCTTAAGAAGGTTCAGATGTTTGAGTGCCACCTCCAGGTCTGGACTCTGGTTCCCCATCAGGACTCAGACTCCCGTCCTGCCCATCATCAAAGTTTCAGCCGACCACAGAAACACACCTTCTGCCTTTAACGGACAAAAACTGACTAAAATAAACTCTGAAGAAGAAGAAAACAACAAACACAAGAACTGTTGTGATGAGCACGGAGTAGCGTTTTATTTTACTGAAATACATAATTTATGTTGTAAAACATTAATACTTCATATTGTTCCAAATAATTTAACCTCAAAATGCATAAAAATAATAAAATCCATAAAACATGCAGAGGATATTTGCTGTTTCAAACAACAGATGTTCGGTTCTGTTCTAAAAAATAAAAACTGCAAAACACTGACCCCAACTTCACCAGGTGTTAGCCTGGTCCATCCAGACCTGGTCCTGGTCTTAGTCTGACCCACGTTCTTCAGGCCTCAGAGGTCCGGTTCTGTTCATCCCTCTGACGTTTGGTCCATAACACCTTTCTCTGCTCCGCGTCGTCCAGGAACAAGAGTTCCTGCAGAAGCAGCAGCAGGATCTGGACTCTGCTCTGAAGAAGATCATCCAGCAGCACAAGCTGGAGCTGGCCACCATCGAGAGGGACTGTCTGAACCACAAGCAGCAGCTCCTGAGAGGTACGACCCCACACGGCCTCACACACTCCACTCTGATGAACACCTCATAGGAGGTCCCGCAGCTTGGTTCTGGACTGGTCCTGTTCGGACTTCCAACATGAGTGAATGAAATGGGTCCAGTCCACCTTGGTACCGGTCAGACCTGTCTGGTGCTTTTCTGCTGGACTCTGGTAGCTGAGGGTACATCTTCAGCTGGAGTCAACCTGATTTAAGATGGCTGCCACAGCTAGCTGACATTAGCCAGTGTCCACCTCAGTGAGTGTTGCAGATCCTCGGCTGCAGTTCGGTGTGGTAGTAGCTGAGGGTGGTCCTGACGTTACTCTGAAGGTTTGACCAAAATGATCCTAACTCATTTCTGAAGGTCTCTGACGTGAAGGTGCTGCTGATGACAGATGGAACCGGTTTTGGTCATTTTTCTTCCCGTTTTGAGCAATTTCAGCACAAAGACCTGGACTCAGATCAGCTGAAACCGGCTCTGAGACCCTCTGAGTTTCTGTTCTGTTCAGCTGCAGCCCGTTTGCAGTTTGGACCGGTGACATTTAATCCAGCTCCTAATACGTCAAAAGCTGAACAAACACGACTTCACAGAACAGCGGACTAAACCCGGTCATGAGAGGTTGTTGCTGAGCTTCGGCTGCTCCTAAACAGCTTTAGTTCTGAATGAAACAAGTGAAACGGCCTAACAGCCGAAGCCCGGCTGATGTCAGCTGACTCAAATCCAGTCACTTAGAGGAGAAATGTG
Organism: Nematolebias whitei; assembly: GCF_014905685.2. Taxonomy (NCBI): domain Eukaryota; kingdom Metazoa; phylum Chordata; class Actinopteri; order Cyprinodontiformes; family Rivulidae; genus Nematolebias; species Nematolebias whitei. Next base: position 7,894,940 of record NC_056513.1, on the reverse strand, counting down.
TTTGCTGTTTCTGCCCACAGCTCGAGAGGCCGCCATGTGGGAGCTGGAGGAGCGCCACCTGCAGGAGAAACACCAGCTGTTCAAACAGCAGCTGAAGGACCAGTACTTCATGCAGAGGCATCAGCTGCTGAAGAGACACGAGAAGGTACGACTCGTACTACACTCATGAAACACCTTCAGCTATTCTACGCTCATTTAACACCTTCGGCTGTTTTACACTCATTTAACGCCTTTGGCTGTTTTAATATGTTCAGTTCTCATGGTTTACTCTGAATTTATATTTTCTGATTCATGTTTTGCTTCTTCGGCTGTTTTACACTCAGCTGTTTTAGCCTCAGCTGTTCTACACACGTTTAACACCTTCGGCTGTTCAGCACTCATTTAACACCTTCGGCTGATCTGCATGAAGATCTGCCTCTGGCCGGATTTCCTGCTGGAGACAGCCCGCCGGTCCGCCTCAACTTAACTTTGGTTGATAGACAGGATTACGTCCAATCACATTGAAGCTTGAGTTGTCTTGACCAATTACTAACAGGAAGGCGGGTCTTAGAAAAGCAAACGCGTGTCTATGCAGCTCTGCAGTCAAATCAATGGATGGAGTTCGTCACACCGGAATAAAATGTAGTTTTATTGGAGAAACGAGTGGCGCTCTGCCTTCTCCATAACAGGAGGTGACTTCGCCTCCTACTCAAGTGTCCGGCGCCTCCTACTCTGACTGACGGTGTGTCCCCCCTTTGGAGCGAATCGAAGCGCAGTCAAATGACTGAGTTCAGTCTCTAGATGGAAGACGGCGTCTCAGCGACTCCCTTTGAATTTGTGTCAGAACTACAGATTTTAAACTGTTTTTAAATCGCGTTGATGGTCGTCAACGTAAACTTAGAGTTATGATCAATAATCCACGCCACGTCTTTTTTCTGAAAAAAGTCAAATCTCAAGCGCGTTACAGCGAGAAGCTGCAGCTCCCCCACCCCCACCGCTGAACACACAAACCCCCCCCCCCCCCCCCCCCTTCTGACGGAGGCTCGAAGTTTTATTTGTCAAACACCAAATGATCTACAGGAAAAATAAGAAAAAGACGCGGAAGTTGAATGGAGTTCAGTGCACGATAAAGTCAGCGAGAGCGGGGGTGAGTCAGTGGCTGATGAAGAGGAGGATCATTAGAAGAGGAAGAGCGGACCGAGCCCAGGTGTGACTGCACAAAGGAGGGGATCCAGAACCAAGCATCAGTTCTGAGCTCTGGAGAACAGAGGAGGATGTGGATGTTGACCCAGAAGGCAGACGGAGGAAAATACACTTTTTAAAAAATTAAAGTAAAATAAATATTTTGTCAATAAAAAAATATTAATGTAGAGATTTTAAACAAAAACCCTACAAGCATTAAAATAACAATCTTTTAAATTAGATGTATTTATTTGAGGCTGACAGCTTAAATAAGAAGGTTGATTTTCCCTCCGAGGAACATGAATAAATAAAGTTAAAGGGTTATAACCGTTTAATTCAAATAAGTAATAATGTCTGTAGTTAGAGAAAACTGATTTTTGAGCTGCATGCATTCAGCCGGGAGCTGCAAGATAAAGAATAAAGATCAATTCATTGTGAGATCAATCTTTACATCACTGCATTGTATCTCTACAAAAGTGATTCACAGCTGCTGCTGATTATGATTTCATAATTCTTTTCATGCCTGTGATGCTGATAAGCAGCATGACATCAATTATGTGACGGGGACATGTCCCCCTCACATTTAAAAAATATTTGTTTGGACTCCCCACACACGTTTACCATGAAATATTAGTTCACCCAGTGCTGTTTGCATTTCTTTGTGCACAAATCATTCCACTTGATTAATAGAAGAATAGTCAAAGCTCTAAAAATTAACTATGGGTTTTCAACGTCTCTCCACACTGCATGCAGTTTTTCCCCAGGGTACTCGTCTTGGCAGGGGACACTCATCTCTCGGAGTTTTTGTGGACAGGGTGGGGGGAGGAGGGGGAGACACTTCTGTGTGGCGTGCTATCTTAGCGCTACGTTAGTGCCGGCAGTTGTCAACTGGGGTGGGAGTGTTAGGATGCTCAAGGTGAGCAGAGCGTGCTCTATTCACACAAGGAGAGCTGTTGGTCAGGCTACTTCTTGTTGCTCTCTAAAATAGTTATTGAATCAAGTTACTTATGTAGGTAAACATAGATGATTAACCTCTTAAAATACACCAGTATACAGGAAATGGCATCTACTTTATTCAAAATTTTCTGGGGGAGGACCCGCAGACCCCCCCTCACCAGTGTGTTTGCCCCCCGCCCCTTTCAAATACTTTTGACGCCAATGCCGGTAACACATTTTCATCAGTGTTTAAACAGTCTCTGTTCACTAAAACTTTTTCACTGCACTGAACATCTTTGTGTTGATGCTCCCGCTCCTTCTCTGAAAGTTATTTAGAACGCTGGGAGTCCTAAAACCAGCTCTGTGGAACTTCTTTTTAGATTGTGATATTGAGTATTCTAAATTTGTTGCAAATTAATTGACAGAAATGTGTCTGTTCAGTGTGGTGAGTCTGCAGGGAAGTACTCTGTGGTACATATTTTACGTTGTTTAAGTTCAAATGCATTGAAACCTCATTTAAGTCATTGTTGCTCGAAGCTGAATTGTTTGTTGTTAAAAGCAGTTGTCTGCACTTTTCAGAGAGCATTTTTAATAAACGTTGGCAATATGTCATGATTTTATTCTATCAACACCACAAAAAAAAGTTTCAGGCTCAGGATTTTTTTTGTTTTTTCACTTTAAGCCCTGCCTTTGGCTGTTCTACACACATCACCTACACCTTCAGCTGATCTGCACTCATTTAACACCTTCAGCTGATCTGCACTCATTTAACACCTTCAGCTGATTTGCACTTATTTAACGCTTTCAACTGTTCTACACTCCTTTAACGCCTTCGGCTGTTTTAATTGGTTCGGTTCTCGGTGATTTACTCTGAATTTATTTTTTATGGTTCATGTTTTGCTCCTTCGGCTGGATGAAACCGTTACGTCCTTATTATCCGGTTGCCATGGTAACACCAGCAGCTGAGGAGCCCATCTGTCTGGAAGGGACATAAAAGGGACAGCACGGACATTTTAAAGTGAGGTTCTGTAGAAAGCGTATAAACGGCTGATATCTTACCTGTTGGTAGATGTTGTCTTCGAGCGACCTTCTGACAGGATCGATGAGCTAACATCTAGTCTGAGCAGGACCCAGGTGGACCGCTGCTCTCAAAGCTCCTAAACTTTAATATAAATAATATATATATATGGTTTTCTGTGGTGTGCAGGAGATGGAGCAGATGCAGCGCTACAATCAGCGCCTCGTCGAGGAGATGAAGAACAAGCAGACCCAGGAGAGAGCCAGGCTCCCCAAGATCCAAAGGAGCGAGGCCAAGACCCGCATGGCCATGTTCAAGAAGAGCCTCCGCATCACAGCGGCCGCCATCACGCCCGAGCAGGAGAGGGAGCGGGTCAAACAGGTGAGAGCCCGCTGGCGGGCGGGGCTGGTGGGCGGGGCCCGGGGGACAGCCATGACGTTTGTGTTTGTGTCGTCAGTTTGCAGCTCAGGAGGAGAAGAGGCAGAAGAACGAGCGGCTCCACCAGCACCAGAAACACGAGAACCACATGAGAGACCTGCAGCTGCAGTGTGAAGCCAACGTCCGAGAGCTCCAACAGCTGCAGGTCCGTACGCCTCCGAGCCCGAGTCCTACCGAAGACGACCGAGCAGAATTAAACGTGTCTGCGTGTGTTTGTCTCAGAACGAGAAGTGCCACCTGCTGATCGAACACGAGACCCAGAAGCTGAAGGAGCTGGATGAGGAGCACAGCGTGGAGCTGAGGGAGTGGAGGGACAAACTACGACCCAGGAAGAAGGTACGGTCAGAGTTCTGATGAGAGCCTGGTTCTGATCGGTACTGTCCCACACAGCTTCACCTGTCTGAACTTACTGAAAACTTTATTGATTTGATCAAATCCCTTATCTGGAAGTCAGGACTTTGACTTTTATTGAAGTTAGATTTTAATTGTTTTGTTTATTCATTCAAGTTTTTCTATGAAATATTTACCTGACAGGTTGTGATGTTCAGAGACTAAAAAGCTTCAGCTGCCGTCGTATTAGAAGCTGTTTTCTCAGAAAACATCAGGAGTTTCATTTCCTGTAGTCAAAATCGAGGGGTTGTTTCCTCCAAAAGGAGGTGGAGCCTAAATGTTGTTCCCCCCTTAAAAAGGTGGAGCCTAAAGATTGTTTCCCCCAAAAGGGGGTGGGGCCTAAAAGTTGTTTCCTCCAAAAGAAGGTGGAGCCTAAATGTTGTTTCTCCCTTAAGGAGGTGGAGCCTAAAGATTGTTTCCTCCATAAGGAGGCGGAACTCAAAGGTTGTTTTCTCCCAAAAGGTTTGAAGCTTCTGGGCAGAGCTTAGAGGGTTAGCTCCAGGATTTGTTGCTCCACTCTGATGGTAAACATCTTGTTTGGTCGAGACTGAAATCACTGATTTACCGTTTCCTGACAGGAACCATCGAACAAACTCACCCAGCTCTGCCTCTGACTGGCTCCTTGTGCTTAACCTCTAACCAATGGTCGATCGACAGGCGTCCTACTCCACCTGATTATTAGTTCGAGCAACAAAAACACGTCTTTGTCGTCTTATCAAACTACTTCTAAACCAAACAGGGTACCAGAAAGATTTACCGGTTTTTGACACTTTTTAACACTGGTTTACCGTGAAACGGCTTATCGGGCCGAGCCTCGTCGCAGGTGATCAGAGGAATCTAAAGCACTCTGCTTCAAAACAAAGCAAGAAAGCTGAGCTGAGTGGAACCAGTGGAGCTTAAAGACCCGTTTGTTTTGACCCAGCTGGTGGTCCACGGCACCGGAGGAGAGTCCAGGAGTCCCAGCGACACCCTTTGGTTTGAAACTTGAAATGGGCGTTTGATTGCATAATCCTGTGAAACAAACAAAAACGGAGCAGAACTCCAGTCTGTGCTGAACAGAACCTGGTGATGGGTCGGGTTTGATGACCCCAAAGCCCCGATGAGGTTTCATGTTGTTTGTTTTTCCTGCAGGCGCTGGAGGACGAGTTCGCCAGGAAGCTGCAGGAACAGGAAGTGTTCTTCAAGATGAGCGGCGAGTCAGAGTGCCTTAACCCGACCAACCAGAGCCGCATCTCCAAGTTCTACCCCATCCCCAGCGTCCACTCCACCGGGTTCTAACCGGACCCAGTTTACACAGACTGAGACGGGTTCTGCTCGTCTATTTGAAGGATTTTCACCGCAGGGACGTCCAACCTGTGTGTGGATCAAGAGTCCGGTGCCTGGAGAACCAGACGGTTCTGGTTTCTGAGTCCGAGCAGCTGCTGATCTTTGTGTTCCGCTCAACGTTTCTCCTAAAGATGGAAGTTCTTCCTGCACTCCGACTCCGTTTGAAGTCAAAATCAGTCGTTCTCATTAGTGAACACGACACTTTTACCGCTGGAGCTGAACTGAAGCACTGACGGCCGCCATCTTGTAAAGAGCTACATGTGGAAGCTGCACATCTTTGTGTGCTGTTTGGTCCAAAAACACAGAAAAAAAAAACTTTATTTTACTGAAATAAACAGAAATCCTGCCTGATGAGAAAACAGGAGACAAACGTTCTGTAACGAGCCTCCCACCGACCCGGCACGGACCAGAACCAAACACAACACGTCAACAGGAGTGCTGCTGCACGACAGAAACGAAGAAATAATTTTATTAGTTTTTATTTTGACTTGTTTTCCAAGTTAAACTTTTTTTAATCTACAAAAATAACAAACAGCATTAAGGTCAAATAAAACTTCAGAACAGTTTTAGTCATTTTACTTTTTGTTAGAACATTTTGAAAATGAACAGATGACTAGACGTGCACAGGCAGACCTCAGCTGGACCTGCAACAAGAGAGTTTAGTGATCCAGAACCAGGTGAGCACCTCAGGTCTGTCCCACCCGATTCTGGACTAGAGAAGAACTGAACGCAGCTCTTCTGGGGTTTATGAAGGATTTTCTGACGGTCACATTTTTCCCAGAGAAACGAAAAAGCTGTTTTTTAAAGTGTCCTGATGCTGCTCAATAATCCAGGTAGAAAAATCTAACGAGGTGAAGAAGAATCTGTCCAGATGACCTGACTTAACCTTGTTAGATGTTCTTTAAAGTGTTGCCTTCATTAATCATAACAATTAATGTAGAAACACCGGACTCTTCAGCTGAGTTCTGGTTTTTAAGTGTGATATTTCAAGTCTGTGTCAGGACCTGGACACGTAGCTCTCTGCAAGATGGTGGCCCTCGTCTCGTCCGTCCCGGTGTTTCTTCAGTAAATCTTCATAAAATCACAGATGTTTCGGGTTAAACTTTAAATAATCTGTTCATGAAACAAATGCAGTTCTTTTTTTTTTTTTACCTTCAGCCTTGAACACAAGTGAAGGAAAGCATTTACTGTTCTTTTTATTAAATATCTGGCTGTACACATAAACTGTTTTTTAAGTGTTTTGTTACCAGAAAAGTTTAGTTAATAGACTTAATATTTCAGATTTAAACGTGTCTGTTCAAACTAACGATGAGCTCGTAGTTTTATGCTCGTCGGACCGTCCTGGCCTCTGATTGGTTCCTGTTCGTCTCCTCTGCTTCCTGATTGGCTGCTGTCAGTTTGTCGCACCTTTGATTTGAGAAAAATTAACTATTTAAACAAAAACTTCTCAAACACCAACTTTAATTTCTGTTGATTCAAAACAAAAATCATGAAGCATCTTTTGAAGTACATGTATAGTTTGTAGGAGTTTTCATGTTTATGATTTTTGTTGGGATGCAAATAAACAAATTCTCAGAAAAAATATTTTTCTGTCATTTTTACTTAAACGGAAAACGCCCAAAAGTTTACGACGTCTTGTCAGTTCAGTCCCAGAAAATAAAACCTCTCCACTTTGAAACCACTCAGTACAAAATCAGGTAAAAAAACATCTTTAAAGTACAAAAACACGAGTTTAGAATGAAACATCTGTACAGGATGAGGTCAAAGGTCAGACGCCGGCGTTCCTCCTCCTCTTCGCCGTCAGCGAGGATTCTCCTGAAACGTCAAAGTTCAGACGAGTCTCAGTTAAACTTCTGCTGCAAACTCACTCGGAGTAATCCGAGTAATTAATCTCAAGTTAATTAATTAATGTCGAGAGTTTTGGGATGGTGGTATTTTCAGTTAAAACTTCAGAAACGAGAACGTAGCTGTGGGTTTTATCGGATTCCTCCACGGAGCAGAACATCGTGGAGCTAAACTGAACCAGAACTGACCTCTGTCACCTTTGGGTCCCGTGTGCCCCTGAGCTCCAGGAGGGCCTCGTTCCCCTGCGGTCAAAAGGGAACATGTTTTAATAAAAAAAGTTTCTGACGTTTAAGAAAACACGCGTGACAAAACGTCTTGATTCATGCTCAATAATCCAGATGAATCTAACGAGGTTGAGTCGGGTCCTGACAGGACTGAGATTGTAGAAAAATGACCTTTTGCTCCTTTCGGTCCTGGTCTCCCAGGCGGTCCCACGACAGCTCCATGTTCTGTGGAACAAAAATGTTCAACACAAACAACTTTATGTACACAACAAATTCAGTTTATTTATAAAGCACCAAGTCGCAACAGAAGTCGTTTCACTGAACAGAAACATTCATATCTAAAAATAATAATTTAACATTATTTATGTGAGGAGCAGCTTTGAGTTGAACTCCATCACAGAACTCTCATCAGTGTATGAATGTGATAAAGCTCTGATTAGTCTCTTTGGAATGATTTGTTCAATTAGCTTTGTAGAGATGTAGTAGTGTGCTGTATGAATGGGTAAAGATAAGGACAGATTGTTGTTTTGATTAGATAGAAAGGTGCAATATAAGTACAGTCCATTTACCATTTACCATCTAGACGTGACAAATGCATGGACCAGTTTTTCTGCATCATTTTAGATAAGATGTTTCTAATTTTAGTGATATTACTCAGGTGGAAGAAGACGGTTCTAGTAATGTTTTTAATGTGGTGGATAAAAGACATGTCCTGATCAACAATAACACCAAGATTTTTAACATTAGAGCTAGAGGACAGATTAATGTAATCCAAGGAGGGAGAAAGGCTGAAAAATTCATTCCTAAGGTGCTCAGGTACAAAAAACAAAACCTCAGTCTTGCCTGTGTTCAAAAGCAGAAAATTTAGGGTCATCCAGGTTTTTATGTCTTTAAGACATGCTTGTAGTCTAAATAACTGATTGGATTCATTGGGTTTCATTGACAAATATAATTGTGTATCATCAGCATAACAATGTAAATTTATTCCATGCTGTTTAATAGCATTACCTAATGGGAGCATATACGAGGTAAAAAGTATTGGTCCAAGCACTGAACCTTGAGGAACTCAAGGACTAACTTTGGTGTATGATGAAAAGTAAATGTTTACATTTACAAATGGAAATCTATCAGATAGATATGATTTAAACCAATTTAGAGCCGTTCCTGTAATTCCAATGTCATATTCAAGTCTCTGTAATGGAATATTATGATCAGCTGAATCAAATGCAGCACTGAGGTTTAACAGGACCAGTGGAGACACCTGTCCATTGTCAGAGACCATGAGAATATAATTAGTGACGTCTACCAGTGCTGTTTCTGTGCTAAGATGAGCTCTAAACCCTGAGTCAGATTATTTCTTTGTAGCTGATCACACAATTGACCTGCAACTATTTTCTCTAGAATGTTTTAGATGAAAGTTAGATTAGATATAGGTCTATAGTTGGATAAGATTCGAGTCAAAGTTATGTTTCTTAAGAACAGGTTTAATTACAGCAACCTTAAAACGCTGTAACTATTTGCATATAGCTGTAGCTAAAACCAACACTTTGATCTTTGAAGCTTTAAGCTAGTGCCCTGCTATTTTTAGCTCATTTTTTTCCTTTTCACTATTATTATTATTTTTTTTACTTTAACTACTGTTTTCCAACTCATTTAGTGAATGTTTTGTTACTTTTACCGGGAGCTATAATCTAGCATTTTAACATTTTAAGCTTTTAGCTAGTGTTTTGCTACTTTTAGTTAGTGATTTTTATTACTTTAAACTAGTGTTTTCCAATATTAACCTTTTTGCTAGTGTTTTGCTACTTTTAGCTAGTGTTTGTTGTTTTTTTTTACTTTAAACTACTGTTTTACAACGTTAAACTTTTAGCTAGTGTTTTTCAACTTTTAGCAACAGGCTAATGTTTTGCTAGCTTCTTCTTTCAGCTGGTGTTTTGCTACATTTAGCTTTCGGCTCAGTCTCAGTGAAGTCCTTCAGAACTCGGCGCTCATGCTGCGTTTTTGTTTGTCCTGTGTGGAGGGAAACTTTACTTTTGATGTAGTCCATCAGGTCAACGACATCTGTGCGGGAACCAAACAGTCGGCTCTCTCCTGGAGGACCTGCAGGTCCAGGTGGCCCTGGGGGTCCTTGAACCAAATGCTGGTTCTGGTTCTGTTCGACGTCGTGTTTGAGAGCTGCAACAAAAACAGATAAACTGTCGAGCATAATTTCTCTCTGATGTTTTACTCGAGGATTTGTCGGTGCCGTTTCTCACTTTGGATCAATTCCAACAGATCTGTGGTGTTCTCACGAGAACTGGTCAATCCTGAGGGAACTCTGGGCCCTGGTGGTCCTGGAGGTCCTTGGAAGATCTGGCTGTTGTAGTCCTTGACAATGTCCTCCAGAAGACCGTGAGCTGCAGATCAGAGGATACATTTAGCCTCAGGTTGGTTAATCTGAAGTTTATGACTTTATCTGGATTAAAGAGTGAATTTATTCTAAATTATTTAAGTATTTTATTAAAACTTCTTTTTTCCGTTACGTAACAAACACAAGGATGTGGGAAGTACGGGTGCAGGAGGTGCTGAAGCACCCCCTGGTGGACCGCAGAGGGTTTAAATGTTTACGACTAAATAAAAACGTCAAAATGATTTGATATTTTGTCATAACGAGGGGTTAATGTGGATGGTTAAAACAAAACAAGCTTGTGTCATGTGACCTGTTGGTGCTCGGACTCTGTGCTGGCAGGACCCTCAGCTACTACCACGCCTAGTTTTAGCTCAGTATCTGTAAAATTGACGGCGTTGGAGCCATTTGTGTTTTAGCGTTTATTATCTGCGAACTGAATCGAACCAGGTGTAGATGAACGTTCAGCGATTGCTTCCTGAGAATTTTAATAAAATTTGTCCAGAGGTTCATGAAATATTTTACTAACAGTGAGCGATAAAAATAAAAAAAAGCATTATGTAAGATTAACTTGAATTATCACCCACCTTTGATGTAATCAGTGACTTTTCCAGCCATGATGGAGTAGTCGGAGGCGTCAGGGCTCCACTTCCTGCCACCAGGAATACCTGGCTCTCCCTTGTGTCCTGGGGGTCCTGGAGGGCCTGGTAGACCCGGAAGTCCGAACATGGCTCTGCTCAGATCATCATCAGCTGCAATAAATAAATAAATTATAAAATTAAAATAAAACTGGTTGGAGCTTTCAGTCCACCTGGAAAGTTTTAAACCAGGGGTGTCCAATCCTGGTCCTAATGGGCCACATGGGGTGTCCAATCCTGGTCCTTATGGGCCACCTGGGGTGTCCAATCCTGGTCCTTATGGGTCCACCATCCTGCAGGTTTTGTTGTTTCCTGCTCCAACACACCTGATGCTTGATGCCTCAGTTTTGTCCTCAGGTTCTAAACATGGAGGACATGGACCCTCAAGAACCAAGACTGGACGCCCCTGGTTCAAACCAACGTGCAGCAGAACGTCTTGAGGAACGTTCCACACCATCAGGTCTTCATCACCTCAGAGCCTGAAGAGCTGCAGGACTAAATTTAAAAACTGAAACTCACCCCGGACGTATTCCTGCCGTTCGGCCCTCAGCTTCTCTCCGGTGGCGTGGTCCGTAAATGAGACCATTTGTCCAAAGGGACCAGGGGGGCCCTCTGGTCCAGGGGGCCCTGGGGGTCCTGGAGGACCTTTAAAGGAAACACCTACAGGGAAGCAGCAGAAAAGAAGAATAAAGCTCCCACAGGAAACAAAGACTGAACAGGTACGGCTTGTTAAGTTCCAGTTATGGTCGCACCAGTGGTTAGACGTTCTCATCGTCAGAGTTTGAGTCCTGATGAAGGAACAAGAGGGACAATGTCCTGCAGAGATGTTCTGCTGCTGTCTCTGTGAGATGGGACACAACCTTGGGGAGAGCTTCTGCTGAGGTCTGACACAGGTTGGTGAAGGAAGGGGAGGGAGTCTCTCGTGTTGGGCCGGGGATGCATCTAATACGATCTCAAGACCTTTTCCCACAGCTCCTCTTCAGCACGACCCGACTCAGTTCGGTACGCTTACGAGCCGTTTTCCACTGTCACTTTTCGTGGAACCGACAACCTTTTTGGTCCCTTCTTCTCAGTGGTACCAAGCGAGCCGAGCCGGCACCAAAACCTACTTATTAAAATCCCACCATTGCTCCCAAACGAAGCCCATTTCATTCATAATATTGAGAATGAAGCCAGTAGTTCACAGCTTATTTGTGTGAAATTACTGAAAACAATAAAACAACAACGATCTGCACACCAAGGAAGGTGAGTTAGTTTAGGCCAAAGTTGTTTTGACTCATGTTGGGGAAGTTCCAATTACGCACATGGAAGATGGACCAGAACAGGTCAAATCCATCAGGTGTCCCAGTTTAGGGAAAAAGAAGAGGAGAAGTGATCAGAAGAAAAGTTTATGCAGCTGTGTCATCTCTTATAGGCTTATAATAATAATAATGTTATGTATCGTCATCACTGTATGTTTCCATACAATTGCTGCATTTAACCCCTCCACCACCAGGTGGTGCAGTGGGCAGCTATTGAGGGCACCCAGGGAGCATTTGGGGGTGGGGTGTGCTGCTCAGAGACACCACCAGATGTGCAGTGACTGGGGATCGAACCTCAACTCGGCCTCCGTTAATAACGTAAGACGCTAACTGTCGTTTACGTTTAGCTGCTTAGGACATGTTTGATTTTCTGCAGAAAATATTAAGTTTTAAAGATTGGAACTCTTATAAAGCTCGACTACTACATGGGAAAGTAATATTAGGTTAGTGTAATTACTAAAAACAACGATCCTGTCATGTAGCTTGGACTGTGTTAAACAGCCATTAACAGGAAGACGTTGATTTGTCTTCTATTCTGAATACTTCACAAGTTGGACATTTATTTATGTTAGCTTCTGTCTTAGCTGTTAGCTGTTAGCTGTTAGCTACGTCATTATCAACCATTCACCTGCTGAGCACATTTCATATTATTGATGACTTTGCATCAAGGAAGGTAAGAAGAGTCCTTCTTTATGTGGCAGTTGTGCAGTTTAATCTGTTTCTTGTTTAAAGAGTAATAATCACTTGTTTAAAAAGAAGGGTACGACTTGACATGACAGTTGTGTAATTTAATTTGTGTTTCTTGAAGAGTAATAGTGTAAATATTCAGAAAAGTTCCTTGACGGTTGTGCAGATAATTTTGTGTCTCGATCAAAGTTCAGTTGTACAGATGTTCTTAAATGTTCTTCTGTTGGTGCAGTTTGGAAATGACTTGTTTTAACTGTGTTTATTTTATACAGTATTTATTTTTTTGTATTTGTACTGTGCACCTTTAAATTCATGGTATACAGTATTTTTGTGTTTTACTCTGTGTTTATAGTTTTATTCTAGTTTCTTCAATTTCAAGTTTTGGAATAAAATATTCAAAGAACTGTGGGTGTCTGTGATGGTCCATGATGATCTGAATGATGTCATAGCAGAGTATGACGGTGGTGTGGGAGGGAGTTGGGTGATGAGGCTCAGGGGAGGGGGGCACCATAGGGGTTGTTCTCCCAGGGCACCAAACAGGCTAGGACCGCCCCTGACTTAGAATCTGCTGCTGAAGGAGGGTCTGGATTCACCTGACTTGTCTCATCATACTCACTTTGCAGGTAGTCTCGAATATCTGAGCTGACGTAGCTCCCAAATCCCGGTGGTCCAGGTGGACCTTGTGGTCCAGGAATACCGGGTGCACCAGGGGGTCCCGGAGGGCCGACAAGAGACTGAAATCCAGCTAGATGAAGAACAGTGAAAACCATCTGTCATCCAGGGAACAGGAAGTGGTTTAAAGTGGATCGGTACAACTCGGGGGTCCAACAGACCTGGGTCTGAGTGGGTTTGGGTTGTTTGATGTGTTTCTTACTTGCTAACAAGTTTCCAGGAGGCCCAGGCGGTCCAGGAGGTCCAGGAGAACCCAACACTCCCCTCTCTGGTGACAGATATGAACCCAATCAGACAGAACTGAAGACCTTTTGGGTGCAGATGTCACAAATACACCCAGCAGTAAAACTCACCGCTCATGAGGCTGAAGACGCGTTCGGCGAGATCCTGGGTGTTAAAGGGGTAGCCACCAAAACCTGGACCTCCAGGAGGTCCTGGTGGACCAGGAGGACCTGCAATGTAGGCCCTCACATCTTCTCCTGGACACAGAGACGGTCGAGAGGTTAGAAACTGCTGCAGACACAGGCTGGGGTGTCACGAACCAGAGGTCGAACAAAATCCATCTCACCCGAGTCGAAACTTTAGTATTGGTTATTGATCAACATTTATTGTGTGAACGTTTATGAATCACTCTGTCATCCGTTTTTCTTCCAGACGTTTTACAGCACGTTTCTCATCCTGCAGTTTTCAAGTTATTTCAACAAATCATAATCAAAAGGTTCAGCTCTTTCAGGACAATCCTACTATGACCGTTGGTATTGGTGCAACTTTAGCTTTTTGAAATATTTAGCCTTTTCTGCCATTTTTTTTTTCTCTTAGAAAATGAATCGAGCTCATTTTACATCCTTCAAATCTTCAGATCTGTTTTCAACCTTTTATTGATCCTTTCATGTTTTGTTCTGGTTCAGCTTTTTTCAGCTCCCTTGTGCAAATTTAAAAAAATTTCAGCTACTTTCAGCTACTTTCAGCTGTTTTTTGCTCCTTTCAGATTATTTCTGCTAACTAAAACATTTTTGTGCTTCTTCTAACTTCTTTCTGCTAATTTCAGCCTGTTATACTTCTTTCAACTTATTCATGCAAGTTTAAGCTTTTTCAGCTACTATTTAATGTTTTATGCTAATTTTAGCTTTTTCAGCTAATTCCACATTTTTTTGTGTTCATTTTAACATTTTCAGCCTAATTCAGCAAAAATCTACTCTTTCCAATTCCTTCTGATAATTTAAGCTTCATTCTGCTTTTTTAGCTACTTTTCAGCATTTCTTTGCTAATTTCAGCTTTTTTCAGATAATTTCTACTTTTTGTGTTCGTTTCTGCTACTTTTTGCCTAATTGGGCAAACATGTTCTTTCTGCTTTCTTCTGTTGATTTAAGCTTGTTCTACCTTTTTAGATTTTTTTTAGCTAATTTCAGCTGTTTTCAGATAAATTCAAGTTTTTTGTGGTAATTTTCGCTATTTTCAGCCTAAATAACTTATTTCTATTAATTTCAGCTTGTTATGCTCCTTTCAGCTTTTTCTGCTATTTTAGCTACTATTTTGCTGTTTTATGCAAATGTTAGCTTTGTCTGATAATTCCACATTTTTAGCTCATTTCAGCTCTTTCCACTTCCTTCTCATAGGTTAAGCTTCTCTCTGCCTTTTCAGATACATTTTAGATGTTTTCTTGTGCTAATTTTAGCTTGTTTTAGCTGATTTCCTCATTTTTGTGCTAATTTTTACTTATTAAAACCTAATTCAGCAAATATGCGTTCTTCCTGTTTTCTTCTGTTAATTTAGGCTTGTTCTTTCATTTCAGCATGTTTTTTTTAGCTAATTTCAGCTGTTTTTCTGCAATAAGCATTCACACTGCATTTTTGCAGGAAATGTAATTTCTCTAGTTGTTTCTGAATATGAAGCCTTTAGTATAAAAACTGAAGATTTGTCTTCCTTCAAATGAGACTCACGCTGCAAGAGACTGATGATGTCGTTAACAGAGGCAGATCCAGGTGGACCAGGTGGACCAGGAGGACCAGGGGCTCCTGGACCTGAACCTAAAAGAACAAAAAGTTGCAGTTTTCAAACAAACAGATCTCCTGTGTAACAGAAGCTAAAACAAAACAATAGAACGGGTCCAACTCTGAATGTAGGCGATGACTCGGCTGGCAACATCATCCACAAGCCCGTCTTCAGAAGGACCGGAGGAGCCTGGTTCCCCTGGAGGTCCTGGAGGCCCAGGAGGTCCAGCCAGGTACTGTCTGATGCCGTCACCTGAGATTCAAAACAGATCGCCAGTTTTAGTTTTTTGTTTAATCTTTGTTTCAGAATTAATAAACTCTGAAGGAAGACCCACTCTGAAGGTAGTCTGCTATGTACTGGCCCACATTGACCGGTTCAGTTCCAGGTGGTCCAGGTGGACCAGGAGGGCCTGGTGGGCCAGGTGTATATGAGCTACCTGAAACATAAATGGTCTTATAGAAACTGTCCTTCATGGAAGAGTTGAGAAATTATTCAAACAAGCAGCAAAAACACAGACTGGGTGGAAAAGTGCTTCAAGCTGCAGTTCCTGAAACAACCACGAGGTGTCGCCACACCAAAGATCTCAAAGATGCTGTTATTTAGATTTAGTGTTTTTTAATTATCCCCATTTTGTTGTATTCTAAAACAGAAAGGTCTCTGAATATCACTAACACCAAACGTCTCTGGGTTTAAATATAATTTTCTTGTAGGAATACGGACGGTCCTTCTCGGCTCCGTGAAGACGAAGGTGAAGAAGACTTCTCATTTGATTGTTTCCGTCTTCGCACATCCAGATGTTTTAGAGTTTCTGAGCAGCTCGACATGTAAACGCAAGTTTCTCTTCAAGTCAAATTTAATTTCTCGCAGCGTTCTGCAACAACCTCGTTAATATGAATGACATCCAAAAATGTTGTTTTACCAGGATCAGATTCCAGGACTCCAGGATCGCCTGGATCACCTGGAAGACAAACATGACAAAAGTATGAAACAAACTTATTTTTCCTGGATTTTTAAAACTCACAATGTAAAATATCCAATGTGTTTTAAAATCAGGGTTTGAAACAAAACATCATGTTGGGGAAGAATTACCTTTAGGTCCTTGTGGGCCTTCTGGACCTGGAGGTCCTGGAAAACCTGATGATGAAAACCATTGATCAAAAATCAAAACCTAAATATATTTTATTATTCTAGACTGTTTTCTTACCGACACCTGGTTCTCCTGGACTTCCTGGAAGACCAGGTTGTCCTGCGTCACCTGAAAATTCAAACTCGTTACATAAAGTTACAGGACGTAAAACGCTGACGTTTTTATTTTATGAACACATTTTCTCACCTTGGAAGCCTTGTGGACCTTCATCACCTAAAAAATAATTAAAATCTTTGAGAACCACGAACTACTGAATCCAGTTAACCGCTATGCGTGCTACTAATGTAGGTTTAGTAAATTCTGCAACACAAACTATTGAACCTACCTGGTGGACCCTGTGGGCCTGGAGGTCCTGGAGGTCCTGGTGGTCCAGCAAAGAAGGTCTCTGATAGAAAACATGAATCAAAAGTTCAACAACAGAAGAAGTTAAACATGATGTGCGACCTGTTAATAAAATAATGTTAAGCTGAAATTAACCTGATGTGGGCACAAAGCTGCCAGGTTCTCCTTTCTTTCCTGGAGGTCCAGGATCACCAACACCTGCACGGGAACAATATTTAAAAAATAATTGATAAAAGACAAAAAAATAAATCCTGCCTGTGCCTCAGTCACTCTATATGCTGACGATACGTTCATTTATATCAGTCTTTGAAGCAGGATTATTTGGTTACCTGGCTCTCCAGGAGGTCCTCGGCGGCCTGGAGGACCTTGTTTACCCTCACCTAAATAACAACAACAACATTAGTTCACTTTAAGGCCCTGTGGTTAAAAAACGTCCCTTTGATTTCTCTATATACATACCAGGAGGACCCTGAGGACCAGGCTGTCCTGGAGGACCTGGAGGTCCAGCACCTGAAACAAGTTTCATTATTTATGAAACAAATTGAATTTATCATAAAATTATATGAATGATGCTGCAGATAGATGTCAACAAACATTCGGTTTTAAGAGCTAACTGGTACCGGTTCTGCTGAGAGTTTCTGAACAGATGTTGTTACCTGGGTCTCCACGTTGGCCTTGCTCCCCTTTGTCTCCTTTATCTCCAGACTCTCCTTTTGGACCTAAATATTTAAACCCAAAAATGAGTTCAGTCGAAAAAAAATTGTTTTTGTTGTTTTTAATTTCAGGTACTCAACATGGATCAAGACTTACCTGGCTGTCCAGGAACACCAGAAGGACCGATGGGACCAGATAAACCAGGAAGTCCTGCAGGACCTGGAGGCCCGGCAGGTCCTGGAGGTCCAGGGATGGCCACGGTGTCAGAACTAACTATGAACAGGAGGAGAAGGTACAATTTACACAAGTCCCAGTGGTTCTGAAGATCAAGCTAGAACCAGAAGTGTTCTTACTTGGACCAATGACTTTACCGGGAGATCCTGGTTCACCTGGAAAATGAACATTTGACAAAATAAATTTAAAAACATCAAAGTTCATGCTCAATAATCCAGGTTAAAAAAAAATCCAACCAAGTTCAGTCAGGTCATCTGGACGGTTTCTTTTTTGTTGAGACGGTTCGTCCTTCATCCAAAGGACTTCATCAGTCCGAGGAGCCACAACAAACTCAGTCCCACAAGCAGCACACTCCCATAGTGGACCAACCAGTTTGCTGGTGTTAAGATGGTTTCTGGAGCCTGCCCTCTCCCCCGTCGACTCGTTGCATTTTCTACCTGGATTACTGAGCATGAACTTTGATGTTTTGAACCACTTTGACTGTGGCTGCCTCAGAGGAGTTGACAGGGGAGAGGGTGGTCTCTAGAAACCGTATCACCAGCAAACTGGTTGGTCCACTACGTGAGTGTGCTGCTTGTGGGACTGAGTTTGTTTGTGGCTCCTTGGACTGATGAAGTCCTTAGGATGAAGGACGAAGCGCCTCAACAAAAAATAAACCGTCCAGTTGACCGGACTGAACTTTGTTGGATTATTTTAAAAACATTTACAGAAACTACATTTGCAGTTTGAGTTCACTGGAGAACAAAATACCTTTGCTGCCGGGATGTCCTGGATTTCCTGCAACACCTGAACCAGTTCAACAAAAACACGTTGAAAATCAAACTCTGAACTTTAGGAAGAAAAATATAATTTTGTGATCTTTTCACACCTGGAGGTCCTTGCAGCCCTTGAGAACCTGGAGAATAGTTTGATTGGAAAATTAGGAATTTATGTTTTATTTCAGTGAAGTAGGTTTAAAACATAAAATGATTCTGATAGAACTGGAGACAGGGTATGTACCTGGAGGACCCACATCTCCAGGAAGTCCTGGTGGTCCTCTCACACCAGGGGGTCCAGAAGAACCTGCTTCACCTTCAGTTCACACACACAGATTATCAAGTGGCTCAAATGTTCTGCAGAACTTTCCCAGTAAATCTTTCCATGTCTTTACTCACCTGCGCTTCCTTTAGATCCATTTGGTCCTGATGGACCTTGTGGTCCAGGTGTTCCAGGTTCACCTTGGGAACAATACAATATACATTTAGTACCCATTCTATGAAAGATGGCAATTGCTTATGTGTGTCTTTCTGTTAGCAAAATATCTCATAAGCTCATGGACAAATGTTGTTAAAACTACTGAATGTTAGCAAGAACTGGGTTCAGTTCCTCTAGATCAGTTCCCTTGGTGGGGCGCGCGGGGGGGGTAAGATGGGACAAAGTCACCTCTATGTTGCCCGCCTGCTAGCTTAGCACTACGTTGCTGCTGGTTTTTATTGACGATGGGAGGGGGTGTCATCTGGTTTTAGTGTGTTTAGTGCGACGTTGCTGCCGGTAATTGTCAACGGGGGGAGGAACAGTATGCCAGTAGCATTTTTGCTAGCATGTTTGTATTGCACATGCTGCTATTGTTCAGTGTATTATTGTTTTGTACTACTAGTGCTTAGTGTATTCTTAGTTAAGCGAAACGTTCTTAGTTCATATCTTAGATCTTATTTTTGTTTTTCTTTTACAATTTATACTTTTTTTGGAAGTAACTGGGACCTTGTGTACGTTGTGTACATGTGTTCGTTCCACCACATGTACCACATGCGATGCGAATGACGATAAAGAAACCTTGAGCTTGTATTGCACCCTGCACTACATCAATACCTACAGTTGTTGACGGGGGGAGGGGGCAGTAGGTGGAGCGCTTGGTTATGTTGACGGGATGGGGCGTCCCACTTGTATAATGGTAGAGGAAACACTGGGGTTCCATAAGTTGAGGATCCCTCTATAAGAGGTGAAGGTATCTGACAAGAATCTGATCTTGAGACATTTTCAAAACTGGAAAACAACAAACTGAACATTTAGCTAACACATGGGCTCCTCCTTGGATGGCCACCTTATCGTGGTGGAGAAGTTTGTGCGCCTGAATGATCCTAGGAGCTATGCTGTCGGCTGGTAGGGTCTCCCAAGGCAGATTGGTCCTAGGTGACAGGCCAGACAAAGAGCGATTCAGAAGATTTTTATGGACAAAACAAAACAAGGAACTCAGTGTCCCTTGCCCGGATGTGGGTTACTGGGGGCCCACCCTGGAGCCAGGCCTGGGGGATGGGCTCGTCGGCCAGTGCCTGGTGACCAGGTCTCTGCCCATGGGGCCCGGTCGGGCTCAGCCTCAAGGAGCAGCATGGGTTTGCCTTCCTGTGGACCCACCACCTGCAGGAAGGGCCATAAAAGTTGGGTGCATGATGCTATGGGCAGTGGCCGAAGGCGGGGTCCTTGGTGCTCTGTGGAAAGAGATGTTTGAGCCTCCCTGCTCAAGATACTGCCCCCGCGACCCGAATTCGGAATAAGCGGAAGAAAATGGATGGATGGATGGATGGATGGATGGATGGATGGATGGATGGATGGATGGATGGATGGATGGATGGATGGATGGATGGATGGATGGATGGATGGATGGATGAGTTTTAGGGGTCTAAGTGTGAGATGTACCTGCTGGTCCACGTGGTCCTCTTTCTCCTTGATCTCCTTTAGTTCCTGGTACCCCTGGAGTTCCTCGGTCTCCTGCATTAAAGACCATCAGAGGAACTTTATAGGGTTGTAATTTGATTTAAAGGTTCACTTGAAAAAGAGTTACAGTACCTTTTGGTCCGGATGGTCCAGCTTCACCTTGGAAACCTTTTGGACCAGGAGCGCCTGGACACAGCAATTCAACAGAAAAATTATGTGTCAGTCAACCAACCAACCAATCAACCAACCAACCAATCAACCAACAAATCAACCAACCAATTATCAACCAATCAACCAACCAATCAACCAATTAACAACCAACCAACCAACCATTGAACAACCTATCAACCAACCCACTAACCAATCAACCAACCAACCAGCCAAACAGTCAACCCACCAACTAACCAACCAACCAATCAACCAACCCACCAATCAATTCATAAACTAAAACCTGTACAGTCTGAGTCTTTACCTGAGTTTCCTGGAGCTCCGTGCTCTCCTGCAGCACCTAAAACAAACGCACAAGTTTTCATTGAAACCAACAAATCTCAGGTTTGACCCACATAGTTTGATCTGGTCTAGGTTTGAGTTGAGATTCTGAACCTGACCTTTCAGACCCACTGCTCCAGGAGTACCGGCAGGACCAGGACGTCCTGTCTCACCCTGAGATCCTGTAAAACCATAAAATCAATGCATTTTTCAAGTTTCTTTTTCAAGCTCTCAGGGCCAAATGTGTAAATATTCAACCTTTTTCTCCTTTCTCTCCCAAACCAGGAAGTCCAGTATCTCCACGAGGACCCATTGGTCCCTCCCGGCCCCTTTGACCTGGTAGTCCTTCTGGACCTGGTTCACCTGAGCAGAAAACAGGAGAAAGTCATCTCTTTTTTCTTCTTCCTGGTTTATCTAGTCAATAAAATGATTTAACTTCTTATTACCTGGATTCCCCTTTGGTCCCCTCGGCCCATCCAGTCCAGAGTGTCCAATCTGCCCAGGAGGACCTTCAGAGAAAAGACGTTTAAGACAAGACACCCTTCTGGAAAGGGAAATAACTATTTGCTCCGTGTCTCACCTGGCAGTCCAGGGAAGCCATTATCACCTGAAAAAAGACAATTTTAGCAGCTGGTTCTAATTTGAAGTGAAATACTTAAAACCTGGTTCTGGTTCTAGACAGCGTCCCCTCACCTTTTTGTCCTAGAGATCCTGGGTCACCTTCATAAAGACAGTTAGGGTTATGATGATTTGAGTAAAACATAAAACTCTGAGTGAACCGATGGAGAGTGAACTGGTACCTTTTGGTCCTGGTAGTCCTCTCTCTCCTTTCAGAGAATAAACCAGAGTTTCTGCAACAACAAATTCTCTTTAAAGCTCAGAACCCTTTGGTTCTGGATGAAACCATCTGATCAGTGCACCGTACCTCTGACAGAACCGGACTGGAGTTCAGCCCTGACCAGCTGCTGAACCTTTCTCTGGAGGACGGCGCTGTCCTGATCCGGCCCGCTCCCTGCACCTCCCAGGTTGATGGTGTTATCAGAGCGAGTGACGGTGGAGCCGGAGGAGCTCCTGTCCACGAACTCCGAGTCCAACGGGTCGATGATGTTGATGCCGGAGGAGGCCGACAGGCGGCTGGACCTGGCGTTTGTGGTCCCGGTGACGGCCTCCAGGGCCTCGACCCGGTTCTTCAGGCGCTTCAGCTCCTCACCTGCAGAAGGAAGACGGATCGTCAGCTTCCTGAAGACGATCGACGCGTTTCAGGAATAAAAATCAGCCGTCCGACCCAAAACGATGAGTCCGAAGAGGAGGCCGAAGAGGAGCAGCAGGGTGAGCAGGAGCGCCAGGAGCCACTTCCACCAGCTGCAGCAGGAGCAGAACCCCAAACCCGACTCGTCCTTACGGATCTCTGAGGAGCGTTCAGGAGCTTCTTTTAAACACTGAGCTGACGAGTTCATCTGAGTAGACTCAAAACCTAAACAGGCGGTCTCACCTGCGTACGTGGCTTTGTCTTTAGTCCCAACTTTCAGGCTCGAAGCTGTCCAACAAAAAATAAATTAATCAGATTTTCACACGACAGAACTCTGAAAGATGAGAGGAATGGTTGAAAAGGCAGATTACATTTTACATCGGTTCCTTCCTCCGATGATAAAAGTTTCTGTTTTTCTCTCTTCAGCGAGTCCTCGGAGTAAGGTCCTGAAAGACACCATCAAACGTCAACAGCAGCTCGTCTTTCAGCCTTCTAACCTGAAAACGGCGCGAGGACACACTGACCGATGATGGTTGACACCGTTCTGCATTTGACCTTTTTATACTTTGTTTGTTTTATTTCTGTTTTCTGGTTTGTTTCAGGTGTTTTTTATGTTGCTCATTTAATCCACCCAATTTTTTGTACGGTAGTTCTTCGGGGTCGAGGGAAGTCTTTGCCTCAGTGAAGGAGTTCAGGTGTCTGGGTGGGAGATCCACAGATCAGGGCCTCCTCAGTAATGAGGGTGTTGCTTCAGTCGGTCGTGGTGAAGAAGGAGCTGAGCAGAAAGGCAAAGCTCTAGATTTACTGGTCTGTCTACGTTATAACCTTCACCTGTGCTCATGAGGTTTGGATCAGGACTGAAAGAACCAGATGCTGGATCCAAGCAGCCTTCATAAGGTGGTTGGGCTCAGCCTTAGAGATGGGGTGAGGAGCTCCGTCATCCGGGGGGAGTTCTGCATCGAAAAGTGGTTCGTCTGATTAGGATGCCTCCTGGACGTCTCCCATTTGGAAGTTTTCCAAGGAGGAGAGACCCTGGGGGAGACCCAGAACTCTCTGGAGGGATTATGTCTCATTTCTAGTCTATGAACACCTTGGGGTCTCTAAGAGGAGCTGGAGAGTGCCTCTGGAGAGAGGGAGGTCTGGGGTTCTTTCTTGGACCTGGTGCCTTCACGACCGGACCATGGATATGCAGTGGAAATAGGTGATGAAGTTCTTGGTCAGTAACGGTGCTTTGACATGGTTTTAAAAATATTCACCAATAATTTACACTTTTCTGTCACAAGTTTAGGTTCACTACTCAGTCACAGCTTCAGACAAACAGAAAATATCTCAAAATGCGTCTCAGAGAGGAATAGTGAACTCTTTTTGACAAAAATATGTGCAAAAACTTCTAAAAATGTCCCCACAGACAACAATGGAATCTAGTTGAAATGAGTGGTAAGACCATCGAGATGTTTTAAAACTAAAGAGAAGACCAGAACCTGGAAACTGAAGCCACCATGAACAAGCACCCTCTAGTGGATGGCTCCAGTACTGTTTGTAAGCCTCGCCCCTTTCATATAAAAAGAATGGGACATTTTTCCTGAGTAAATTTTTTAAGAGTTTAATTTTGTTGATTCATGTATCTCTTACACTGCTGCTCTGTCTAAAGATTAATTTGTTAAATACTGAGGCATAAAAAAACATGTCATTACACTGTGATTGACAGTCTGTGAGCAAGCTGAGAGGATGGGTGGGCGGGGCTATCAAGGGTACCGCCCCATTTTCTGAGTGGGCAGACTCTGGTTCCAAAAATTGACATTTTGGTGTCAATTTTGAACAAAAGCAGCGACAGAGACATTGTGACGAGAACTTTCACAATTTTCTGAAAATGAAACATAAATTCTTCCTGGACCTTGTCATCTTCAGCATTTGGACCGTTGCTGAACAGAACCTGTCACAGTGTTTATCGATACCTGAGGAAGGTGCAGCAGACACAAACTGTTTCCCGGAGTCTTTAGCCATGGCGAGCCGCTCCGTCTCCTTCTTGATCGGAGCGTTTTCCTTCTCTATCAAAACAAAGTTGAAGTCTTTTCCTGAGGCCTCGTAGTTTGCGGGGCTGCTGGGTCTCACTGCGGCAAATGAGATAAATTTAAAAACCAAAATATGTCGTCATTACAGAAACAGGTATGACACATATCATTAGACAGCGCCTAATTTTTTTACATTATCTGTCCAGACTTAAAAAAAATGTGCTGAACTGGTCTGGATCAACAGTTCTCCAGGATTTCTGAGGATCTTTCAGTTTTCTTGGGAGGATCTCCGACTAGTAAGAACAACAGACTTTTTTGATGAACATTTACTCCGGCTATAAAAACAAGACTGTAAAAATACTGTAGGCTGTTCAGCTTTTATTTTTTTTTCTCTAACATTAATGACACGCTAATATCACAATTTTATTTAGGCTGCAAAGCACACTGGGTAAATGACAGACTGGTTGCTCCGTTGTGAGCCCGCATCCAGCTTGAAGGTTAATTTTGGACATTTTCTAACGTTCAGCCCTTTAATTTGAACCGGAGCGTTTTACAGAGAGAATGGAGAAATGATCCAGATTTCACGTTAGCTCCAGAGTTAATAGGCCTATATATAACGTTAGCTCTGGAGCTAACATTATATATAGGCCTATTAGCCCTGGAGCTAATAGTGTTAGCTCCAGAGCTAATAGGCTAA
>NC_056513.1:7848272-7870401 GCF_014905685.2 Nematolebias whitei | reverse complement strand
GAGCTAATAGTGTTAGCTCCAGAGCTAATAGGCTAACATTAGCTCTGAGCTAATAGTGTTAGCTCCAGAGCTAATAGGCCTATATATAACGTTAGTTCTGGAGCTAACACTATTAGCTTCAGGGCTAATAGGCCTATATTTAACGTTAGCTCTGGAGCTAATAGTGTTAGCTCCAGAGCTAATAGGCTAACATTAGCTCCAGAGCTAATAAATATAAAATTAGTGCCAGACCTAATAACGTTAGCTCTGGAGCTAATAAATATATGGCGTTAGCTCCAGACCTATAGCATAGATGATCACGTTTGATCATTTTGACTCATTTATTGATCACAAAAACTAATACACAATATATCTTTACTGTCACATTATAACTTTCTAGCCTTTACTCTTTGTGTTTTATTCTCCGCTACAAACGATGTATGTCATTGCCCTAGATTGTATTGCGCCGGTAAAATAACGACATCCTTAGGTGAAAAATGTAATAAACGTATAATTTTTAAGCAATTAGGAGTTTTCACGCGTCACAAACAGCTTTTAGTAGAATAGAGAACAACATTAAGACAGATATGTGTAAGTGAGATCCCTTTAAGACTTTACAGTCTGTTCAGCCAGGCTGCCACGCCCACTCTCACCTGCTCCAGGTCTGTCTTCAGCCCAGGTGTCTCCAATCGTTTATCAACCCCTGTCCATATATTCTGTCAGTATTCATTTCATCCCCAGCAGAACATTCATGGTTCCTATGCCACAGTCTGGACTCACACCTTGGGATTACTTCATGTCTCCTCCAGATTTGTGTTTTGTTTCATAAAAAAATCTGTTTGTTTTTTCAAGAGACTAAATATCGGTTTTAAACTTTCTTCAGTTTGTTCTGAGTCGACACAAACAAACGTTTTCTGTCTGAATGAGGTCGGAGGTCAAAGTGTTCCTCTGAAAATGCTCAGGAACGAGGACTGAAACTGAGAGAACTCTGAAAGAGCTTCAGAAAGTCTGGAGAACTCCAAGTGATGGGGCAGTCTGGATTAGGGTCAACAGAACCTCACCTGTGGTCGAGCTCAGTCCAGAAACATTTTTCTGCACTCCGTAAACTGCAAACAGACACAAACATACACTTAAAAATGTTTTTATAAGCAGATTGTTGTGGAGGAAACTGCCAGAACATTAGAACCATCTGGTTTGCTGGTGGGTCACCTATCTGTGTGCCGGCTCCGGTGGAGGTGAGGACCGTCGGATTGGTCAGGTTGTTCTGCACACCGTACACCGGAGCTGCTGAGGAGAAACAGGGTGAGGACAATGATGATGAAGGTGTGAAACCCCTGAAGGCTCTGAGTCTCACCGGAGCTGCTGGCAGAAAGACCAGCGTTCACAGAGGCAGAACCAAGAGTCCGGTTGTTCTGAACTCCTGCAGGGGACAAAACAACTCTTTTCTGTCTCTTGTCGGTCACAGATGATGGAAAACAAAACGTTCAAAGATCAGAATCTGCTCTTTTCTGCTAAAGCATGTTTAAAAGATCCACAGCTCATCTGTACGTTTCTGACTGATTGTTAAAATATTAAATAACATTTTTATAATAAAACCTCTAAATCTGAGTCAGCTATTTTATTGTGTGTCAGCACTCTTGTTTTGTTTTTCTGTAGGTTTTGAACCTAACTACATATTAGCTTAATATTTCCTATTATAAATTATTCAATTCATTCAGGAAATAGGTGGTAGGAATTTGGGGTTTGTAACTTTTATACTTTTCAGAATATTTACTTAAATATATTTATTTAATTTATCATTTATTGATATTAATAAAAATAGTATTTAGTTATTATACAGTTATTTAACTTCCCTCTGGGATTTGAATGAAAAACAATCACAAATTAAAGACAATGAGCTCTCTTAAAATCCTTCAAAAACAAACAGCTCTGAAATTATATTAGTAAACTACTGTTAATGCTACGACTAATAATGCTACTGTGAGGTTTCTACTGGTATTGCTAATGCTAATCCTGCTAATGTTACTACTGTAATGCTAAGACTGCTAATGCTACTACTGTAACACTACTACCATTACGTTTCTACTGGTAATGATACTAATTCTACAACTGCTAATACATCTGTTAATGCTGTTAACACTATGAATGCTAATGCTACAACTGTTAATGCTAATGCTACTAATGTTAATGCTATGAATGCTAATGTCACTACAGCTAATTCTATGACTGATAATGCTACGACTTTTAATGCTAATGCTACTAATGTTAATGCTACGAATGCTAATGTCACTACAGCTAATTCTATGACTGATAATGCTACAACTGTTAATGCTAATGCTACTAATGTTAATGCTATGAATGCTAATGTCACTACAGCTAATTCTATGACTGATAATGCTACGACTGTTAATGCTAATGCTACTACTGTAACACTACTACCATTAAGTTTATACTGGTAATGGTACTATTGGTATTGCTAATGCTACAACTGCTAATGCATCTGTTAATGCTGTTAACGCTATGAATGCTAATGCCACTACTGCTAATGCTACTTCTGTTAATTCTACTACTGTTAAGTTTCTACTGGTAAAGATAGTACTGGTATTGTTTATGCTACTACTGTTAATGCTACAGCTCTTTATGCTAATGCTACTACCATTAATGTTTTCTTTGGAAAAGGTTGCGCTACTGCTTTTATGTTACTACGGTTAATGCTAATGCTACAACTGCTAATACATCTGTTAATGCTGTTAACGCTATGAATGCTAATGCCACTACCACTAATTCTATGACTGCTAATGCTACTACTGCTAATGCTACTTCTTTTAATTCTACTACTGTTAAGTTTCTACTGGTAAAGGTAGTACTGGTATTGTTTATGCTACTACTGTTAATGCTACAGCTCTTGATGCTAATGCTACTACCATTAATGTTTTCTTTGGAAATGGTTGCTCTACTACTGTTATGTTACTACTACTACTACTAATTTGAGCTGCATGCTTTATTACTTTTGGTTTTTACCTCATTTTACTTTTTGAATATACTGTATGTGTTGGTTAACATTTTAATAACATTTTGTTGCTTTTGGTTTTTAGGTGGCATTTTGTTTCTTTAAGATAACATTCCATTACTTTTAGCTTTTTGCTACATGTAGCTGTCAGCTCACTTTCTGCTCCTTCATCAAATTTCAGCAAAGTCATTCAGAACTCAGTTGTTTTGCATTTTA
This sequence comes from Nematolebias whitei, assembly GCF_014905685.2. NCBI lineage: Eukaryota > Metazoa > Chordata > Actinopteri > Cyprinodontiformes > Rivulidae > Nematolebias > Nematolebias whitei. The sequence goes on along the minus strand of NC_056513.1, from coordinate 7,867,196 downwards.
GCAGGAAAAGCATTTTCTCTAGTTGTTGTCAATTTTCTTATAAACTTTTTTTAATATATATATCTCCATTTCAGCGTCGGTGGTTCCAGATGGTCTTAGTCCTGACCTGACTGGTAAAGGGCGGAGGTGGTGGAGTAGTTGTTGGGGTTTGTGTTGTACCCGTATCCACTGCTCACGTCTGCAGACCAAACGCTGCCGTACTGATCTGAAACACAAAGATGGTTGACCAATTGAGTAAAGATTCTCAGATGAACCTTGTGATCTTGATCGACAGCCGGCTGGGTGAACCTGTGGGGCTCTCAGGTGTGGTCCTGGTTTCCACGCTGGCCTTCCTGGGGATGGGCAGCGTGTTGTTGGGGGACTGAGTGGGACTGATGCTGGTGGAGGGGTTCCCCCTCAGCAGGCGCTTCACGTCATCCAGCTCCGTCCCTGAAAAAATATCCCAGCAATAAAACTAACTAGGCAGGATTTTTGCGTCTCTAGTTTTGTTTTATTTTAATTTCACATGAATGATTTGAGTCCATGAAGGACTCACATCTGGCTGGAGGTGAAGCACTCTGAAGCCTGGCTCTGATCTCGCTCTCTGAAAACAAACAAAACTAAATAAATATCTCCGTTACTTTGATTACATTAATTTAATAAAATAAAAAGAACAGAAATAAAGTGTAAATGTAGGGACTTTTTGCTATAGCATCTGTGTACCTGGAACAGGAACTCGTAGGTTTGAGCACATTTCACCAGTTTTGTCCTCCCTTCACTGGCTCCCTGTGCATGTCAGAATTTATTTTAAAATTCTCCTGCTGACCTTTAAGTGCCTAAATGGCCTTGCCCCCTCATATCTCTCTGACCTTCTTCAACCATATGTTCCTTCTCGATTGCTGAGATCATCTGATCAGCTGCTTTTGGTTGTAGCAAAAACCAGGCTGGAGCTCAGAGGTGATCGGACTTTTTCAGTCATGGGCCCCAAACTTTGGAACAATTTGCCCCCCAACATTAGACAGACCACTTCACTCCCTGCTTTTAAATCTCTTCTAAAAACACAACTGTACTCACTGATGTTTAACACACTGATTTGATTTAGTATTTCATTGTTTCTCATTGTGTGTTTTTATTTTTTATGCTTTTATTTTTTATATCTTTTTAGTGCCTTGATCTTATTGTTAAGCACGTTGGTAACAGCTGCTGTTTTAAATATGCTTTATAAATAAATTTGACTTGACTACCTCTGCTTTGAGTTCGCCCTCTGGTGGCAGAACTTGAAGTTGCACTTGAAGTAACTGCAAAAGTAATAAATAAATAAAATTAAACACACTTTTAGTCAACATGCCTTCTCAGTTTGACTCAAAACTCTCGGGCAAACTGACCGTACTCCTTCCGGTTGTACTCTGGAGACGAGTTTGTGCTTGAGCTTTCTGAAACATGTAAATAAAACTCACATAAAACTTTTATTTCGTGCAAACCGTGAAAAACTTTAACCTCCGACCTGTGACTGACCATCGAAGACCTCAGCCAGAGCCGCTGCCATGGTGGTCACACTCTTCCTCTCCTTTGTAGAAGGTGAATAAGGAGAAGACGATGATGAACTCCTCTTCGTCTCCCCGGATCCTCCTGAAGTCGAGCTGGTCTTGGTCACCGTGGAGATGGTCACAGCACCGAGACCTGCGTCTCTTTTTCCTTCTTTAGCACTGCTAACAAAACTGTGGGACATGCTAGAGGATCCCCTTCCAGCCCCTTTGGACCCCCTTCCTGCCCTCGAGGCCCCTGACGCTACAAATCCCCCGCTTGCGGACAAAGACCCAGAGGTGACACTGACGCTCCCGGACCCCTCACCCACTCCGGATCCACTCTGATGGGACCTGCTGGAAGTGATCAAGACTGAGCTCCCCGCACCCCCTCCTGTAGCCCTGCCACTGGACCCACCTGCGTTTAGAGAAAAATCACCTGCAAGAGGAAAACACAAAAATTTACCACCAAAATTCATGCTCACTAATCCAGGTTTAAAAATCCAACAAACTTCAGTCAGGTATTCAGGATTTTTTTGTTTTTGTTTTTGTTAAGATGTTTAATCCTTCATCCAAAGGACTTCATCAGTCCGAGGAACCACAATAAACTCAGTCCCACAAGCAACACACACACTTAGTGGACCAACCAGTTTGCTGTTGATAAGATGATGGACCTGATTGAACTTTGTTGGATTTTTTTACTTGGATTATTGCGCATGAACTTTGATGTTTTGAACAGCTTTGGCTATGGCTGCCTCAGAGGAGTTGACGGGGGAGAGAGCTAACGCTACTACTGTAACACTAAGACCCAGAAACCATCTTGTTGGTCCACTATGTGAGTGTGCTGCTTGTGGGACTCAGTTTGTTGCGGCTCCTCAGACTGATGAAGTCCTTTGGATGAAGGACGAAACGTCTCAACAATAAAATAAACCATCCAGATGATCTGACTGAACTTTGTTGGACAAGAATTTACCGTTTCATTTGGTCAAGCTGGAACTTCCCAGAGTTTATTTTTGTGTAAAAGTCAAATTTTATTAAAACAACTCGTCTAAACCTCAACCTGAGGGTGAACTCCTCTAAACCTGCGCTCAGATGAAAGACCCGACGGGCACGGTTAATGTTTGACCGATAAACTGAGCGCTCATTTCAGGGATTCTTGTAATCAGGGAACATTCTTGAATTTCATGTCTGGACGTGCGTTTTTTACGCTTCATCCCTTCATTTTTATCAGAGCAATTCATGACACATTCATGGTTTCTGCTCCCGGCACTGCCCAAAGTAACGACTTCTTTTCTAAAAGAAAAATGAAAATCTGTCAACCTGATGCCCGCAGGCAGTAAAAAATATTTAGGCTGCATTTGACCTTAATGTTTCACCATGAACCATCGTCTTAACGTCTTCAATCATGTTTTCCATCAGACATATTAAACGTGTGCTGAAAGGCACAGTTGTTCTTCCTTGTTGAACTTTTAACATCTGTTACCTCTTCAGACCGCAGTTTAGATTTTTAACTCTTTAAAAATATTATTCTGACAATAAACTCTGCTCCAAACTGTACGAGTCACTGTAAAGTCAGTTTAGTGGAGGAATTAGTTCTCAAATCACTGAAATGACTCACAAATGACTGGCTTGTTACACAAAGGTTAGTGCTCGTTAGCTGCTACACGTGTCAACCTAACAACTTTATTGTGGTGTTAAATATTACACACATTTGTCAACATGTTGTGTTTGCAAAGCTAGAAGTTGCACATCAGTAATGAGGTCGTTCAATTTATAAATGTGACTTTAGATTAAATCCTGACAGAAAAAAAGTCAAAATAAATTTGTTTTTGAAAGTATTCACAGTGCTTCACTTGGTCCACATTTTGTTTCGTTTCAGCCTTATTCTAAATTGTATTCAATTAATCTCTTTCCTCAAAATTCCACACACCCCACCATGACAATGTGAAAAATGTATATTTTGAGATTTTATTAAGAATAGAAAACCATGACATCACATTTACGTTAAGTATTCACAGCCTTTGCTTAATACTTTGTTGATCCACCTTTGGCAGTACCGTATTTTCTGGCGTATAAGTCGCAGTTTGTTTGCATAGATTTGTCACCCCTGTGACTTATATGTCAAAGCAACTTATATACGTTTTGTTTTCCATATTCATAACGCAATTTTTGACTGGCGCTTTAAATTTCGAAGAAGTGCAACAGCGAGTTCTCCCGTGCGCGCTCGCTTCACTCAGCTGGTGCAGGCGGAGGAACACTGGAGAGCTAGCGGCTCCGGCTGCGATGGATGTATGTATGTATGCATAGATGGATGGATGGATGGATGGATGGATGGATGGATGGATGGATGGATGGATGGATGGATGGATGGATGGATGGATGGATGGATGGTGCCGCCGCCGCCGCCGCCCAGGCGAAATGAAGCTGTTTTGACCATTAAATAAATGCACAATAAACGCAACGGGTGACGCATAATAAATGCAACTTATACGCCGAAGCGACTTATATACAGTATGTGTTTTCCTCTTCTTGATGCTTTTTTTGACTGATGCGACTTATACTCCGGAAAACACGGTAATTACAGCCTCCAGTCTTTTTGAATTTGATGCTTCAAGCTGAGCACACCTCTCTTTTGGCAGTTTGTCCCATTCTTCTTTGCAGAACTTCTCCAGCTCCGTCAGGTTGGATGGAGACATCTGCGCAGCCATTTTCAGATACCTCCAGAGATGTTCAATCAGATTCAGGTCTGGACTCTGGCTTGGCCCCTCCAGGACATTAAGAGTGGTCCTGAAGCCACTCCTTTGAGATCTTGGCCACGTGCCTTTGGGTCGTTGTCCTGCTGAACAATGAACCGTCGCCCCAGTCCGAGGTCAAGAACGCTCTGGAGACGTTTTCATCCAGGATGTCTCTGTACATTACTGCATTCATCTTTCCCTCTACCCTGACTAGCCTTCCAGTTCTTGCTGCTGAAAACATCCCCATAGCACGATGCTGCCACCACCATGCTTCACTGTAGGGATGGTATTGGACATGGTATTTGCCAAACTCCAGATAAGCTGCCATGTGCCTTTTATTGCTAAGTGGCTTTCATCTGACCACTACCATGCACGCCTGATTGGTGGATTGCTGCAGAGATAGTTGTCCTTCTGGAAGGTTCTCCTCTCTCTACAGAGGAACACTGGAGCTCTGACAGAGTGACTATCTGGTTCTTGGTCACCTCCCTGACTAAGGGCCTTCTCCCCCAATCACTCAGTTTAGACGTCCGGCCAGGTCTAGGAAGAGTCCTGGTGGTTCCAAACTTCTTCCATTAACGAATGATGGAGGCCACTTTGCTCATTGGGACCTTCAAAGCACCAGAAATGTTTCTGTATCCTTCCCCAGATTTGGACCTCAACACAATCCTGTCTTGGAGGTTTACAGACAATTCCTTTGACTTCATGCTTGGTGTTTGTGCTCTGACATGCACTGTCAACTGTGGGGCCTTATATAGACAGGTGTGCTTTTCCAAATCAAACTCAATCAGATGAATTTACCACAGGTGGACTCCATTTAACTTGAAGAAACATCTCCAGGATGATCAGTGGAAACGGTATCTGAGCTCAATTTGAGCTTCATGACAAAGGCTATGAATACGTATCATTTCTTAGTTTTCTATTTTAATAAAAATCTCTAAAAATCTTTTTTCACATTGTCATAGTGGTGTACAATTGAAATTGAGGAAAGTGATTAATTTAATACAATTTGGATTAAGGCTGGAACATAACGAAATGTGGACAAAGTGAAGCGCTGTGAATACTTTTAGGATTTACAGTAACTCGTTCAATAAATACCAAATCATTTGTTTTTTCTAAAGGTAACTTTATTGTATTTCTTTGAACTAATACAATCATCTTTATTTTAGTAAGCGGCAAATAAATATCTAAATGTTTTTGGTCCAGTTCTGTCCTTCAGAACGGGTTTAAACTCCAACTCAACCTGTTTGATTTGGTTAAATAAAAATATAATTCAGGAGCTAAAGCAGCTTTAACACATAAAAACTCATGTCGCTCCGCTCCTCCACAATGTTTAAACGCTTCACACACGACTAAAAGAAATGAGAAAACGCTGAATCTCATAAATGTTCTTTGAAATATGCTGTTTTCATCATTATAGGTTTGTTTATTGAACTTAAATTGGCATTATTATGGTAACACTATAAAACTAGACAAATTGCAAAGAAATGGAAGAAAAAGCCTGAGTTACCAGATTAAAGCAGAAAGAACTTATATTTGCTGAATTATGCTTAAATTAGCACAAAAATTTGGAAATCAATCAAAAAAATTGCTGAAAAGTAGCTGAAAATGCAGAAAGAAGCTTAAAGTGGAAGGAGCTGAATGAGATAAAAATGTGGAATTAGTTTGAAAAGCTAAAATTAGCACTAAAACAGCTAAAAAGTAGTTGAAATAGCAGAAAAAGCTGAAAGCAGCACAACAAGCTGAAATTACCAGAAATAAGTTAATTAGACTGAAAGTAGCAGAAATTACCACGAAAAGCTTGAATTTATCTGAAAACAGCTGAAAATAGCTAAAAAAAATGCTATTAAAAATAGCGTAAAAGGTAGAACAAGCTTAAATTAGCAGAAGGCAGTAGAAAGAACATGTTTGCTTAAAGAAGCAGAAATGAGCACAAAAAAATTGGAAATTATCTGAAAAAAAATGAAATTAGTAAAAAAAATTAAAAAAATCTGAAAAGTAGCTAAATTTTCAGAAAGAAGCTTAAATTACCAGAAGGAAGTGGAGAGGAAAGATTTTTTTTTTTTGCTGAATTAGGCTGAAAAAAGTTTAAATAAGTGCAAAAAATGTTGAATTAGCTGAAAAATCTTAAATTAGCATAAAAACAGCTAAATAGTAGCTGAAATAGCAGAAAAGGATGAAACTTGTATACATACACTGGTAGGATCAGGAAAAAAGTTAGAAGAAGCACAAAATGTTGTAGTTAGCAGAAAGAATCTAAAAGGAGCACAAAACAGCTGAATGTAGCTGAAATTAGCTGAATTTTTTTTGAATTTGCAGAAGGAAGCTGAAAGAAGCTGAACCAGAACAAAACGTGAAAGGAGCAGTAAAAGGTTATAAACACATCTAAAGAGTTGAAGGATGTAAAATGAGCTCAGTTCATTTTCTATGAGGAAAAAAATGTCAGAAAAGGCTAAATATTTCAAAAAGCTAAAGTTGCACCAAAACAAAAAGTCATAGCAGGATTGTCCTGAAAGAGCCGAACGCTTTGATGTGTGATTTGTTGAAATGGCAAAAGAATTGTGGAACGATAAAGATGCTGAAAAGCGCAGTGAAGAAAAATGTCTCACAATCGTGTGAATGCTTCATAAACATTCACACAATAAAACATTTAGATGAAAATAATCTAACACTAAAAAAGGATTAGAGTCTTTTAATCCAGCTGCTGTGACAAAGAGTTCATTCATGTTCGAGGAGTAAAAACAAAATAAAATCTTACTTTGTGTCGCAAGTCGAGAAGTTACGGACTTTATGACCACTGGAATAAGAAAATCCCCCATTAAAGGTCAGAAGATAAACTCGGGGAATATTTATCTTTTATATGAAACATCAAGTCTGGAATATTAATCTGGGATTGGTGGATTAAATCCTGGTTTGTCTACCTGAGCTGCATCCTGCGGCTGCTCCGTCAGAACTGAGCGTCTTCACTGCTGTCGGCTTGTCCATCCAGGAGCTAAAACCAGGAAGAACAAACAAAAACGAAACAATAAATTAAATCAGATTAAAGAACCGGATTAAAAAAATAAAACTTTTCTCTACATCATGAGTCAGAAGCTGCAGCGTCACATTTCTGTCCTTCCAGGTTGTTCTCCTTTCGCCCCGACCTGCCTCTGATTTAAAGGATCCACCTGAAGCTCCTGGTTCAGGTGAAGAACCTCCTGCCGCCCCCAGGCCTCAGTTTTCAAACCGAGGCCTGGGGGCGGCAGGAGGGACCACGCAGCTCCGTTCAAACAAGAACAAACGGATCATTTTACAACATCTCAGCAGGTCTAAGGTTTCCCTCGAGTCCCAGGTAAAATAATAAACTTTAACCCCGCTGCTGCCCTCGGGTCAAAGTGAGGCTCAGTGAGGCATTTTGAGCCGAGGGCAGCTGGATTAGTGTTAGAAGTAATGATAGGGATTAGTCCAACAGAATAAATCAGATCTCACAGTTAGATGAGCATTTTGATTTATGTAAACTCGTTTCTCCCGCTGTGAAAGACGGGCGATCATGTAAATGCTTCGGTGCATTTGTGCGAATTTGCTTGTCTGTTAGCAAAATATCTCCTGAACCACAGGATGAAATTCAATGAAACTTTCAGAAAGTCATCGATGGATTGGCATCTCCGACTGATCAACACAAAAATGAGTCTAGCTCCGTGATTGTTACGATTCTGAGCTAAAGTTTGAAGCGGTAGTAGCTGAGAGTCATCCTCAGCGCATCCTCTGAGGGCTGGCAGATCTCGCTAGAGCTTTGTCGAAAAGTCTGGCGGGCGATATGCATTCCTTCAAGGAGTTCTCCAGCTTGAAGTTAACAGATTAAATCGTGTTGTTTTCCACATGTGAAGCTTGTGTTTTTATACCGTTTCAGTAAATACATGTAAATATTTGAAAATAATCTCAGTATTGAAGCATTCAGAATAAATTGATTAAAACTCATATTTTATTTAAGATTGTTTCTGTACTTTCAGGAAACACTAGTGAGAAATGACATCAGCTGTAATAAATTCATACTTTTATTTGTGTTTTACAGTAAATTCATCTGTGCAGAAGCACAAAGTAAACGTGAATCACTTTGTTTCATTTAGTTTCCAGGTCAACTTCATTTTGATTCTTGCAGTATATAAATACACTTTATTGTATTTAACGTTTTACAGTTTCACAGTTTTATTTGAACTTTTTGTTTGTCTTTTTGTCAAACTCAGAGTTTTGAGTGTTTATTGATCATTACCAGCTGACAAACACTTTTTAACAACTAATTTATTTCCCTAACTTTGTATTTTATTGACTAACTCTTAATTACTGCCAGAATCTGTCTTTCGTCTGTTACTCTGATTAAATATGAGTTTACAGATCAGTGGTCTCCCTGCTCATCAAATGATCCCACCTGCTGGTCATCTAATAATGATTAATAAAGCAGATAGTTGTATTAATGACTAATAAAACAGAGAGTTGTATTAATGATTAATAAAGCAGATAGTTGTATTAATGACTAATAAAACAGAGAGTTGTATTAATGATTAATAAAGAAGAGAGTTGTGTTAATGACTAATAAAGCAGAGACTTGTATTGTGATTAATAAAGCAGAGACTTGTATCATGATTAATAAAGCAGAGAGTTGTATTAATGACTAATAAAGCAGAAAGATGTATTAATGATTAATAAAGCAAAGAGTTATATTAATGATTAATAAAGCAGAGACTTGTATTAATGATTAATAAAGCAGAGACTTGTATTATGATTAATAAAGCAGAGACTTGTATTAATGATTAATAAAGCAGAGACTTGTATTGTGATTAATAAAGCAGAGACTTGTATTAATGATTAATAAAGCAGAGACTTGTATTATGATTAATAAAGCAGAGACTTGTATTATGATTAATAAAGCAGAGCGTATTTTACCTTTCAGATCATCTCTAGAGACACTCGGCTCCTCTGAGCTGCAGGAACACCTGGAGTTACCTGCACAAGTTGTTTAAGTTGTTAATCAGTCTGACTCACAGCTTCTGTGGACAAGTTCCAACAGGGAGTGTGTGTGTGTGTGTGTGTGTGTGTGTGTGTGTGTGTGTGTGTGTGTGTGTGTGTGTGTGTGTGTGTGTGTGTGTGTGTGCGTGCGTGCGTGTGCGTGCGTGTGCGTGCGTGTGTGTGTGTGTGTGTGGGAGGAGACAAGCAGGCGGTGCAGAAGAAACAGGGAAATAGTGGAGGTGAATGTGTTTTTGTGTTTGAGGTTTTTGAAGATTTAAACGGATGATTTACTTCCTGAAACGTGACTTTAAAAGATCAAATCAGCAGCTGGAGTTTGTGTTTACGTAGCATCATGTTTACGTGATGTGTTTAATGTGATATCATGTTTACATGACATTGTGTTTACATGACATGTTTACGTGGTGTCATGTTTACATGACATAATGTTTACGTGACATCATGTTTATATTACATGTTTAATCAGCATCGTGTTTACTTGACAATATCATGTTTACATGACAGCATGCTTACGTGACATCATGTTTACGTGGCATCATGTTTACGTGGCATCATGTTTACATGACATGTTTACTCTGCATCATGTTTATGCGAAAATATCGTTTACATGATATCATGTTTATGTGACTTGTTTATGTAGTATAATGTTTATATTATATCATATTTATGTGACATCATGCTTACATGACTTTATGTTTACATGACATCATGATTACGTGACATGTTTATGTAACATCAAGTTTATAGGACATCATGTTTACATGACATCATATAAATGACATCAAGTTTACATGATATATTCATCCATCCATCCATCCATCCATCCATCCATTTTCTTTCGCTTATCCGGGGTCGGGTCGCAGGGGTAGCAGCCTAAGTAGGGAGGCCCAGACTTCCCTCTCCCCAGCCACTTGGGCCAGCTCTTCTGGGGGAATCCCGAGGCGTTCCCAGGCCAGCCGAGAAACATAGTCCCTCCAGCGTGTCCTGGGTCTTCCTCTGGGCTTCCTTCCGGTGGGACGTGTCCGGAACACTTCACCAGGGAGGCGTCCAGAAGGCATCCTAAACAGATGCCCAAGCCACCTCAACTGGCTCCTCTCGACGTGGAGAAGCAGCGGCTCTACTCTGAGTCTCTCCCAGATGATCGAGCTTCTCACCCTATCTCTAAGGGAGAGCCCAGACACCCTGTGGAGAAAACTCATTTCAGCCGCTTGTATCCGAGATCTCATTCTTTCGGTCACAACCCAAAGCTCGTGACCATAGATGAGGGTAGGAACGTAGATCGATCGGTAAACTGAGAGCTTCGCCTTTTGACTCAGCTCTCTCTTCAACACGACAGACCTGTACAGAGCCTGCTTCACTGCTGACGCTGCACCTATCCGCCTATCAATGTCCCGCTCCATTTTTCCCTCATTTGTGAACAAGACCCCAAGATACTCCTCCACTTGGTATAGGACCTCCTCCCTGACCCGGGGATGGCACTCTACCCTTTTCCGGCTCAAGACCATGGCCTCGGATTTGGAGGAACTGATCTTCATCCTGGCTGCATCGCATTCGGCTGCGAACCGCTCCAGCGAAAGCTGTAGATCATGATCTGATGAAGCCAATAAGACCACATCATCTGCAAAAAGCAGAGACACAATCCTAAGGCCACCAAAACAGATCCCCTCAACACCTTGGCTGCGCCTAGAAATTCTGTCCATAAAAGTTATGAACAGAATCGGTGACAAAGGGCAACCTTGGCGGAGTCCAACTCTCACCGGGAACAAGCCCGACTTACTGCCGGCGATGCGGACCAGGCTCTGACACCGGTCATACAGGGACCTAACAGCCCGTATCAAAGGGCCCGGTACCCCATACTCCCAGAGTACCCCCCCACACTGTTCCCCGAGGGACGCGGTCGAATGCCTTTTCCAAGTCCACAAAGCACATGTAGACCGGTTGGGCAAACTCCCACTCACCCTCTAGGACCCTGCTGAGAGTGTAGAGCTGGTCCAGTGTTCCACGGCCAGGAAAAAAACCACACTGCTCCTCCTGAATCCGAGGTTCGACTATCCGATGGACCCTCCTCTCCAGAACCCCCGAGTAGACCTTACCAGGAAGGCTTAAGAGCGTGATTCCCCTGTAGTTGGAACACACTCTACGGTCCCCCTTTTTGAATAGGGGGACCACCACCCCGGTCTGCCAATCCAGGGGAACTTCCCCCGATGTCCACGCAGTATTGCAGAGTCACGTAAGCCAACACAACCCTACAACATCCAGAGCCTTAAGGAACTCCGGGCGAATCTCATCCACCCCTGGGGCCCTGCCACCGAGGAGCTTTTTAACCACCCCGGTGACCTCAGCACCAGAGATTGGAGGGACCGACCCAGAGTCCCCAGGCTCCGCTTCCTCAGTGGAAGACGTGCCGGTGGGATTGAGGAGGTCTTCAAAGTATTCCGCCCACTGACCCACAACATCCCGAGCTGAGGTCAGCACCACACCACTCCCACTATAAACAGTGTTGGTGGCGTACCGCTTTCCCCCCCTGAGACGCCGGATGGTGGACCAGAATCGCCTCGAAGCCGTGCGGAAGTCATTCTCCATGGCCTCTCTGAACTCCTCCCATGCCCGAGTTTTTGCCTCAGTGACCACCCGAGCCGCATGTCGCTTGGACTGCCGGTACCCATCAGCTGCTTCCGGGGTCCCACAGGCCAAAAAGGCCCGATAGGACTTCTTCTTCTTCTTCAGCCTGACAGCATCCCTCACCGATGGTGTCCACCATCGGGTTCGAAGGTTGCCGCCGCGACAGGCACCGACAACCTTGCAGCCGCAGCTCCGGCAAGCCGCCTCGACAATAGAGGCACGAAACATGGTCCACTCGGACTCAATGTCCCCCACCTCCCTCGGAACATGTTCGAAGTTCTCCCGGAGGTGGGAGTTAAAACTCCGTCTCACAGGAGACTCTGCCAGACATTCCCAGCAAACCCTCACAATACGTTAGGGTCTGCCAGGTCTGACCGGCATCCTCCCCTACCATCGGAACCAACTCACCACCAGGTAGTGATCAGTGGACAGCTCCGCCCCTCTCTTCACCCGAGTGTCCAAGACATGTGGCCGCAGATCAGATGAGACGATGACAAAGTCGATCATCGAACTGCGGCCTAGGGTGTCCTGGTGCCAAGAGCACATATGGACACCCTTATGCCTGAAAAAGGTGTTCGTTATTGACAATCCATGCCGAGCACAGAAGTCCAACAACAGAACACCACTCTGGTTCAGATCAGGGGGGCCGTTCCTCCCAACCACACCCCTCCAGGTCTCACTGTCATTGCCCACATGAGCATTGAAGTCCCCCAGCAGAACAAGGGAGTCCCCAGGAGGTGCACTTTCCAGTACCCCCTCCAAGGACTCCAGAAAGGGTGGATAATCTGAAGTGCCGTTTGGTGCATAAGCACAAACGACAGTCAGAACCCGTACCCCCCACACGTAGGCGGAGGGAGGCCACCCTCTCATTTACCGGGATGAACCCCAACACACAGGCACCAAGTTGGGGGGCAATAAGTATGCCCACTCCTGCTCGGCGCCTCTCACCAGGGGCAAATCCAGAGTGGAAGAGTATCCAGCCCCTCTCAAGGAAACTGGTTCCAGAGCCAGAGCCATGCGTAGAGGTGAGTCCGACTATTTCTTGCCGGAACCTCTCAGCCTCACACACCAGCTCAGGCTCCTTCCCCACCAGTGAGGTGACATTCCACGTCCCAATAGCCAGCTTCTGTAGCCGAGGATCAGACCGTCAGGGTCCCCGCCCTCGGCCACCACCCATCCCACATTGCACCCAACCCCTTTGGTCACTCCCACAGGTGGTGAGCCCATGGGAAGGGGGACCCACGTCTCCTCTTCGGGCTGTGCCCGGCCGAGCTCCTTGGGTAAAAGCCCGGCCACCAGGCGCTCGCCCGCGTGCCCCACCTCCAGGTCTGGCTCCAGAGTGGGGCCCCGGTGACCCACGTCTGGGCAAAGGAACATTAGGTCAGTTAAGTTTTCTCATCATGATATATTCATATGTCTAAATAAAGGTTGAATATCATGTTTGCATGACAGTATCATGTTTACATGATTTATGTAATAATTTTGATTGATTTGATTGATTGATTCATGATTTATTATATAAAGCTGGTTGGTCTACATTCCTACACTCACCTGTGGTCCTGAACTCTGTGTAGTGACCGAAAGAACAAGATCCTGGATCCAGGAGGTCTAAACGAGTTTTCTCTGCAGGGTAGCTGGACTCTCCTTAGAGATGGGGTCAAGTCACGTCATATTTATTTATATAGCACATTTAAAACAGGAACTGTTTATCAGAAACAATGAAATAATAAATCAGATCACACTGTGTTAAATGCTAGTGAGGCGTGTTTTAAGGAGAGATTTAAAAGCGGAGACTGAGGTGACCTGTCGAATGTTGATGGGCAGATTGTTCCAGAGTTTAGGGCCCATGACTGAAAACGTTTGATCTCCTCTGAGCTTCAACCTGATTTTTGGCACAACCCAAAGCAGCTGGTCTGATGATCTCAAAGCCCGAGAAGGAGCATAAGGATGAAGTATCTCTGAGAGGTACGAGGGTGCAAGGCCATTATTGCACTTCAATGTCAGCAGGAGAATTTTTAAATATATTCTGACCAGGGAGCCAGTGAAGGGAGGACAAAACCGGTGAAATTTGCTCAAACCTATGAGTTCCTACGAGCCGGGCTGCAGCATGAGAAGCTCAATTCTCCAGAAGAGACTCAGAATTGAACTACTGCTCCTCCCCAGAGGAGACAGGTGTGGAGGTTCAGACATCTGGACCCTGCACCGTTCTGGACATGTCCAACTAGGAGGAGACCCCAGGGAGGACCCAGGACACACTGGAGAGACTATGACACCTTGGTGTCTTACCAGAGGAGCTGGAAGGGGTGGCTGTGGAGGGAGAGGTCTGGACCTCCCTGATCTGATGCTGCCCCGAAACCAGAACCCAGAACCAGATGATGGACAGTTGGATGGAAACAAACAAACAAATCTGTAAAACATTAAAAGCCAATCAGCATATTTTGTCGATTAGAAATAATCTGAAACTCTAATTTTTTTTATTTTAGACTTAATCTGTTTCTGGAACTTGTTTTTAATCAAATTTGAATGTAACGACACATTTATGACTAAATAATACTTTAACAGAAATTTAAAACATGTTTGTTTTGTTATTTACTGGTTCTTTTAATCTGAAAATTCTCCACTTTCTGTTTTTGAAACGCTCCAAAAATCCTGCTCTAATAATCTGATCCTGACAAGATTTTAATCTTTATGGTTGAATTTTCTGCATTTTTAGAGAATTCTGACTGAACCTCCCAGCAGCTGCTGTCGGGTCTGGTTCTGGCACGTTTGGACCTTCAGCCACATTTTTTACTGATGAAAAACACGTTTTGACTTCATTTAAACTCAATCAAATGTGGAAAATATGACGATTTTAGCAACATATTTACCTGCTGTATGAGTCACCTGCAGCTGCAGGGGTCCAACAGAACCTCTGACTGAAGACAGGACATTCTGTTTATAATCCTGTGAGCCGGGGACCAGAACCATGAAGTTGATCATTCTGGTTAACTTCCATCCATCCATTATCTTTTAAATGATTCTTCCTCTTTTTGGGTCTCGGGGCTGGTTAGACTTAAATAGTTTTTATTCAGATAAACTATTCAGTCTGTGAGGGTTAAGGTCCTTAACCCTAAGTGAAAGAATGTATTTCAATAAATAAAGTTATTTTCAAAGCGTTCGGATTGAATGTCTGAAGTCCGAAGATGTTCAGAAGTTCTTCAGTTTGACCACAAATCTATATTAAAAAAAAAGAAGTTCATAAAAAAACAAAACCGTTTTACAGATTTCTCCTCTTTGAATCAGAGCATCAAGAGCCTGCTAGAGGAGTCTGGACCTGTCTGTGCTGGACCACTGTGATCCCACATCAGATCGAACGGTTCTGGTCTTGATTCGTTGTCATGGTTCCAGTCTCAGATCATGGTTCTGGTCTCAGATCATGGTTCTGGTCTCAGATCATGGTTCTGGTCTCAGATCATGGTTCCAGTCTCAGACCATGGTTCTGGTCTCAGATCATGGTTCTGGTCTCAGATCATGGTTCTGGTCTTCTTTCAGGGTTATTTTCTGCACAAAGTGGAAATTGAAACCAATTTAAATGAAGTCATGAAGAGCACTGGACACAAGGTAGGATCTATTACAATATAATAATATATTATAATCTAGCTGTTTTGTTACTCTTTTTGCCATCTTATTTGTAAAAATAATAATAATAATCTGTATGCCTTTTTATAACTGTCTATTGTTCTCACTCTTGTCCAGTGTTTTTCATCATTCTTTGTTGAAATCAGGTCTCTCTTGTAAGTGAGTCCTCGAGGCTCAATGGGATTAACTTGTCTAAATAAAGCTTGAATGAATACTAACAGAACCATGACCCACAGGGTTCCATGGTACATGACCCTGGAGCAGTGTTGCCAGGTAAGAAAAGTAGGATTATCGTTCTAGAGACATAAAATTATCGTACACCCGTCATAATCAGAATAACAAATCTATTCATGCACTATAGTAGTGATGGGTCTGCTTTCATGCCGGCTCTGCTTCTTCTTCTTCTCTTTTTCTCTGTTCCTCACTCATGGGGCGGACGCTGCAGACTATTCAGCCAATCATGGCTGGAATTTCCAGCCGATCGTGCATCTGTTTGCGGACACAGATGCCTTCAGGGTTCACAAAAAAACTCCAGCAGACAGGTGCAAGAGGCTGATGACAACTGATTACAACCACACATTCACAGAATGGTCAAATTATCGTATATTTGGCCTTTTTTGGGATTATTGATCGTACAGAGGGCAAAATTGTCGCACAAATACGATAATTATCGTACACCTGGCAACACTACCCAGGAGTCTGTTCAGGCATAGATATCATATAATTAATTTATATCTATGTGTTCAGGTGCCAGTTTGACCTTTGACCTCATCATGTGACACCCTTCAGCGTCAAAGAGGATTGGCTTCTTAAAAAAAACCAAACTCTCAGACATTTTCTGATAAACAGACGTTTTAATCGTATAAATCTTCGTTTTTACTTTTTGAACTTTAGTTTTGTGCTAAAACAGTTGGTCTTTAATTCAAATATCCTTCATATTTGTTGCGTTTTGTTTCCTTAAGGTGAAACGCTGAAATTTTGTAAATAAATAAAAATACCGGAAGTGAAGACTTTTCACATCCGGGTAAAGTGTCATGGCGGCGCGCTGATCTGTCTATTTCCAAAGACATCGAAACTGCGTGTTTTCTGACGCGTTGAGGTAAATTGTAAGTGAGCCGATCTGTCGGAACCGGGATGAAGATTGAAGATGCCATGCAGTGGAAAACCAGAGGCTCTATAGTGTACGCCGTGGGCATCTGGACCATGATCGGAACTTACGGATATTTGAAATACACAGGTCGTTTAGATAACGTTAAAGGTGAGGACGCTTGTTTGAACATCAGAAAATAAAAAGCTCATCTTTTAAATTATTGTTTTATTGGAGTCATCTGCGTGTTTAAAATGTCGTTTAAAAGCATTAAATATGGCGGGAAAGCCTGCAGGAGCCGAGAGTTGGAGCCGTTCAGAACTCGCCTGAGAATCTGTCTGATTTAACAAGTTCTCAGTTTCTCAAGATTCCTCAGATATTATCTTCTTTATCGATAGATCAAAATAAAAATCAAATATAAACAGGGAAAACGGTCGACTCCAAAGCGTTTTACTTTGTTCAAATTCATTTATGTGACTTTAATTTGACAAACGACAATTAATAATAATTTGAATGACAAATAAAGAAACTTGAATCCTTTGAATTTACATCCAGAGCAACTGTGAGAGAAAATCTACAACAGTAACTAATAATTCATACTCAGTGAAGTTGCATTAAGAGAAGAAACAACCTGAGAGCAATTGTTTGACATATAAATTAACTCTTCTTTTATCTCCTGATTTCATTTTATTGAAAGCAAAATCAAATGAACTAAAGAAATTAACATTTTGTGCAATGATCAAGGCCACAGTCAGAAAGTTTTCAAAGGAACTGAAGTCTTGATGTGTTTCTGTAAGGAAAGATTTGTAAATATAGTTAAATATTCAAAAAATGAAGGGAGGTAGTGAAGTGAAGGGAATGAAGTGAGGGAACACTGCAGGTAATGATGTCCTGAGAGCGCACGCTGTAGCTGCACTCACACAGTGACATGTAGGAGGAGATGTATGAAGGCAGCAGACCAAGAAGTGATTTAAAGATGAAAATGTACCAGTGAGAGAGTCTGCGTGAAGTTAATGATGTCCAGTTAACCAGTGAATACTGGGTGCAGTGGTGGGTACGATAATCACAGCCAGTTATGAATCTTAGTGCACCATGATAGACAGCATCCAACATCTGCAGGGTTCTTGTAGGAGCGTTCATGTAAATAATGTCACCGTAATCAATGGAGGGAAGGAAAGTCACAGTTACAAGGCGTTTTCTAACATTCAGGGTTAGACAGGATCTGTTTCTGAAAAAGAAACCCAGTTTAACTTTCAGTTTCTTTACTGGGTTTTCCACGTGGAGCTTAAAAGAGAGATGCGAGTCGACCAAGATACCCAAATATTTATAGGAATCAACAAACTCAATGGGGACACCATTTGAGGATAAAATCTGAGGAAGAACTGCTGGGACCAACTTCCTATTTGAAAAAAGCATCCCTTTGGTTTTGTCAACATTTTGGACAAGTTTGAGGTGGAACAAATCTGTCTGGATGTTGTTGAATGCTGGGAAGCCTTTTTAACTGTTTTAGCTCGACAATAAACAACTGTGTCATCAGCATAGAAATGGATGGATGCATCAGGGATGTTTTTACCTACATTACGTACTGTATGTAGATTGTAAAGAGGGTGCGTCCTAAGACTGAGCCTTGTGGAACACCATTGTTGACTGTTAAATAACTGGAGGAAGTACCATTATGTTGAACACATTGCCTCCGGTCTGAGAGATGGTTGGAGAACCAACTCATACGTTTATAACCTGTAAAACAACACTCACTCAGATTTCCCTCTGTCGTTATAACAAACACCAACAATTAAATATTTTTTGTCTCCTCTGAAATGGACCAGTGGAGGTGGAGGAGGTGGAGAACACGAACAAGAAGGTCTTCCAGAGTAAATATGGGAAAACTGAGATCATCAGGAAGGAGAACTTCGTCCCGTACTCCACCAGGATCTTCAGATTCATCACGTCTTTCACTGGTCAAACCAACGCCCCCCAGGACTATGTATCCTCCTCAAACGATGACGGAGACGCCTCAAACACTCATGTTGATTAAATAATTCCTGCGTCTTTACTCGTTTGGCGTCTTCGGCTCTTTTAATGGCCGAATCTCCAGCGCACGTTTGGATCAGAAGCGTTTCTCGTCTGGAATGTTCGGTTCTGTTTGTGTTCCACTGACTAAAAATAAACCTAAATATGTAAATATTATTTTCTGATCAGTTCATGTCTGAAATAAGAACCAAACATTTGTTTCGACTGAAAGTTTTACCTCATCGTTTTAGAGCACCTCTTTGAAACGTCTCGTTGGTGTAGATTCCCGGTTGTTTTTAAACTTTTTGGATAATGTTCTTGCGTTTGGTTGGCGGTGTACAATTATGTCCTC
>NC_056513.1:7848009-7848172 GCF_014905685.2 Nematolebias whitei | reverse complement strand
CATGTAGGTGGTTCTGACCCGAGAACATGTAGGTGGTTCTGACCCGAAGCTGTATTTAGTCAGGACTTATAGAGGCTTCCCATCCAACATCATCCTTCATCCAACATCATCCTTCATTCATCCATCCACCATCCAACCATCATCTTTTGTCCATCCATCATCA
>NC_056513.1:7846284-7847999 GCF_014905685.2 Nematolebias whitei | reverse complement strand
CCATCCATCCATCGTCATCCTCCATCCAACATCATCCTCCATCCAACCATCATCCTTCATCCATCCACCATCAAACCATCATCCTTTGTCCATCCATCATCATCCTTAATAATCCATCCATCCGTACATCATCCATACATGGGCTGTGGCTGAGTGGTTAGAGCAGTCATCCTCCAATGCAAGAGTTGGGGGTTCGAATCCACCAGCAGTCACATGCTGAAGTGTCCCTGGGCAAGACACTGAACCCCTCGTTGCCTCCGATGTGTGTCCCATCAGTGTATGAATGTGATAAAGCTCTGATTAGTCTCTTTAGAATGATTTGTTCAATTAGCTTTGTAGAGATCTAGTATAGAGCTGTATGAATGGGTAAATGAGGCACAGATTGTTGTAAAGAGCTTTGAGTGTCTTGATAAGATAGAAAGGTGCTGTATAAGTGCAGTCATTTACCATTTACATCCATCCATCATCCATCCGTCGCCACCAGAACTCACGCCTCTTTTTTCAATCAGTCTTCATGTTTGGATTTTTTTTGTTTGTTTATTTGTTTCTAAGAATTTGTTTCTTGAAGTATCTTCAAAAACTGTTCATAACAAACACTTCAGAAGATTCCAGAATGTCTGGATGGTCGAAAACACTGGATCAGGACGTAACGGTTTGGTTCCTCCTCACCTTGTGGTGTGGACTCGGTTTCTCCAGGGTCCGGAAGATCCTGAACCTGCGCCTGTTTGAGGACGAGAGCGGTCGAGCGTGGAGTCGGAGCGTGATGGACCAGGACCTGGAGGTTCTGTGTGTGAGTCAGTTCACCCTGCAGTGCATCCTGAAGGGGAACAAACCGGACTTCCACTCCGCCATGCCCGCCGAGCTGGCCCAGAACTTCTACAGCAGCATCCTGGAGAACATGAGGAGCACCTACAAGCCAGAGAGGATCAAAGGTGAGCAGAAGGTTCTACTCCCTGATAAATGAGGGATCAGAACCACCGAGGAACCTTACTGGACCTCCATACTGGTCCTGCAGCTGAGGACCAACAAACAGCCACAATGTGAAACTAAAGAAACTACTTTTCCTGTGAAAAAGCAAGTGAATGTTTTTTCAGTAAAATTTACATAAGAAGCTAAAACTGAGTTGTTTAAGCTAAAACTCAATTCAGCCTTTATTTATACAGGTTAGGTGAAGAAGCCGAATAGTTAGCTAAAAGGTTGAAGAAGCAGAGCACAAGCTAAAAGGGAAAGGACGCAAAATGCTAGCTAAAAGCCAAAAGGATCAAAACGCTAGCTAAAATCTTAAAGTCATAACAGGCAAGCTAAATGTAGTGAAAGGCTAGCTGAAAATATCAAAACATTAGCTACAGGTTGGTATAGATTTCAAGGTTGTCTAGAAGCTAAAAGGAGCAAAGGGCTGTCTACAAGTAGCAGAACAGGAGCTTTTTGCTAAAGAAAGTGAAATGTTAGCTAAAAGCCCAAAGTAGCAAAATGCTAGTTTAGGCATAAAAGTAGTAACGGGCTTGCTAAAAGTAGCAAAACTTTAGCTATATGTTGGTGTAGATTAAAAAGTGAGCTAGAAGCTAAAAGTAACAAAAAACTAGTAATAGGCTAAAAATATAGTACAAGGCTTACTAACATTTAAAATTAACTAAATTCTAGCTAAAAGCTCAAGAAAAAAGGCTTTCAGAGTCACAGAGTTATAATGCTGAGTCACAGCGTTATAATGCTGAGTC
>NC_056513.1:7845879-7846274 GCF_014905685.2 Nematolebias whitei | reverse complement strand
GAGTCACAGAGTTATAATGCTGAGTCACAGCGTTATAATGCTGAGTCACAGCATTATAATGCTGAGTCACAGCGTTATAATGCTGAGTCACAGCATTATAATGCTGAGTCACAGCATTATAATGCTGAGTCACAGAGTTATAATGCTGAGTCACAGAGTTATAATGCTGAGTCACAGAGTTATAATGCTGAGTCACAGAGTTATAATGCCGAGTCACAGAATTATAATGCCTAGTCACAGTTATAATGCCGAGTCACAGCATTATAATGCCGAGTCACAGAATTATAATGCTGAGCCACAGAATTATAATGCTGAGTCACAGAGTTATGCTGAGTCACATAATTATATTACTGAGTCACAGTTATGCTGAGTCACGTTATAATGCTGAGTCACAG
>NC_056513.1:7843939-7845869 GCF_014905685.2 Nematolebias whitei | reverse complement strand
ATAATGCTGAGTCACAGGATTATAATGCTGAGTCACACAGTTATAATCCTGAATCACACAGTTCTAATGCTGAGTCACAGAATTATAATGCTGAGTTGCACATTTATTGTTGGACAGAAGTTCTTGAACCGGACACTGATGATGTGGTGGTCTTTAGAGCCAGGTTCTGATCCACAAACAGCCGCAGAGGTCCAGAAACCTTCAGCTTCTTGGCCTTGTGGTGTTTCTCTCCTCATTATTGACCCACTCCTGAGTTCTGACCCGTCTCTGCTCCTCCGGCTGCTGTTTACCTGCCTGCTCTCAGTTGGGCGGTGCTGCAGAGAGCTGGGCGGATTATCGGTACCGCTGACGGTGCTGGTGAACTGGGTTGGCCCACAGGGGAGCAGGTGCAGAGAACACCTTGTCCCAGCTAGGGGACGCAAGTCTTCCTAATTAGTCCCACCCCCCTCACACACACACAGACAGCTCCTGAGAGGAAACATGATGACTCTGCGGTTCTGCGGTTCGGCCCACAGCTTCATTGTTCTGAAGGCGTCGTCAATCTGAAGAACCTGAGAGGAGAAAGGAGAACGTTAAATCTGGAACTTCCTGTTCTTCCTCTGCAGCTTTTTGTCCCGAGCTTCACATGAAGCCTCCAAACATCTGTAATCCCTGCAAGGTTGTGTAACGTTTAGATTAAACAACCGAATCCAATGATTTGTTCTGGTGCCGATCCAAGAGAACCTCCGATACTGTTCGCTCCGTGCTCTTAGTTTTCATTTCCTCTCAACAGATTAAAAACAACAACACGCAGCTCAGTCAGAATCACGGAGCTCCGACTCAGTGAAATGTTTCCCCTGTAGACATCAGTGGTATTTAATTCAAACCCAGTTTAGAGCTCCAGCTCGGACCGGACCGGACTCGGACGGAGTTTAAACGGGTCGCAGGAAGTTGGGCTTTAATGACTGAAGTTCTGTTTTCACATCTTTAACACTTCTACACAATCACAGCTGGACATGGAGTTTACATGTTCGTTCTGGTGATGTCACACACTCTAACCCAGGGCTCTTCAACTGGTGGTCCAGGGGCCACATCTGGACTGGTGAGCTCATTTAAACTAAAACCATGTTTTAAATCAGAAAACTGGAAAAGTTGCTGAAGTGACTCTGAAGGGGTCTGCCTGTCGGGGGTGGTGTCCACAGAGCCCTGCAGTGCTTCCTACGCTCTTCCTGTGGCAGCCCCAGTAGAGACAAAACGTGCCAGGCGTCCTGAGCTGTTAGCTTTTAGCTCTTCAGCCCCCGAAGCTATTTAGTTGAATAGCCCGGCTCTAACTTAATATCAACTAATAAACTCCTCTTCCTCTAAACTTTACATTTTACTAGTTTATAAATCAAATTGTGGGTATGTTTGTCTCTTTCTGCTCTAGGACTGAGGGTTTTCTCATACCCCCCAAAGTTCAGTCTGCGTTTAGACTAGACTTAGCAGTCCCCATTACCCAGCATGCTTTTCTTCCTCTTCTGTCTCCATGGCTTCCCCCATAGATGATTACAGACAGGAGTCCTGTTAGACTTTAAAGGAGGAAGTTGATGGGTGTTTGAGCAGCTTCGGTTCTCTTCAATATTTAGTTTGTGCTTTTTGTTCCTTTTTTATCATTTATGTTTTCAGACGGGGAGTTTGGAGCCTTCATGCAGGTCCACATTCAAAACGACGGACCTGTCACCATCGAGCTGACGTCACCCACTGGACCCACAGACCCCAGACAGGTACTGAACGTAAAACCTAGACCTGAACCTAAAGACTCAAACATGTACAGGGCCTAAAGACTCAAACAGGCACAGGACCTAAAGACTCAGGTACAGGACCTAAAGACTCAAACAGATACAGGACCTAAAGACTCATACATGTACAGGGCCTAAAGACTCAAACAGGTACAGGGCCTAAAGACTCAAAC
>NC_056513.1:7842771-7843929 GCF_014905685.2 Nematolebias whitei | reverse complement strand
GGACATAAAGACTCAAACAGGTACCGGACATAAAGACTCAAACAGGTACAGGACCTAAAGACTCAAACAGGTACAGGACATAAAGACCCAAACAGGTACAGGACCTAAAGACTCAAACAGGTACTGGACCTAAAGACCCAAACAGGTACAGGACCTGAAGACTCAAACAGGTACAGGACATAAACTCAAACAGGTACCAGACATAAAGATTTAAACAGGTTCAAGATCTAAAGACTCAGACAAGTACAGGACCTAAAGACTCAAACAGGTACAAGATCTAAAGACTCAGACAAGTACAGGACCTAAAGACTCAAACAGGTACAGGACTTATAGACTCAAATGTAAACGGTCTGTGTAGCTCGGTGTTGTCTCTTTCCTGGAGTCCTTCGATGTTCTGGATCAGTAATTCTTCAGACTTTCTGAAGGTTTTTTTAAAGTTTAAAAATTTGGATGTTTGTGGACATTTAAAGAGTGTTGTAGTAAATAACATATGAATACTAAAATATTATTTCTGCAGCTTAAGTTCAAACATCACCTCCCACGTGGCACCACTAGGTGGTGATATTTGTTCTGTTAAGTTGTTACTTTTTAATGTTTAGAACGTTTTTATTAGTTTTCTTGTCCGTTTTTTAAAAGTCCAGACCACAAACCCTCATATCAAACACTGAGAGGCAAAACCTTTTCTGTTGTTGTTGTTGGGGCAGCTGTGGCTGAGTGGTTAGAGCAGTCGTCCTCCAATGCAAGAGCTGGGGGTTCAATTCCACCAGCAGTCACATGCTGAAGTGTCCCTGGGCAAGACACTTGAACCCCTCATTGCCTCCGATGTGTGTCCCATCAATGTTTGAATGTGATCTGAAGCTCTGATTAGTCTTTGTAGAGATCTAGTATAGAGCTGTATGAATGGGTAAATGAGGCACAGATTGTTGTAAATCACTTTGAGTATCTTGATCAGATCAGGCGTTGTGCACGTACAGTCCATTTACCATTTGTTTCTAACATCAGATAACAGCAGCTGAGCTGGACTCTGGTTCTGATCCGATCTCCAGTTGTGGTTCAGCTGTATGCTGATGATGCTGCGGGTTATATAAACGCTAACCAGCTCCTCAGACAGCTCTGTCTGTCTGTCCTCTGTCTGTCTGTCCTCTGTCTGTCTGTCCT
>NC_056513.1:7841305-7842761 GCF_014905685.2 Nematolebias whitei | reverse complement strand
TCTGTCTGTCTGTCCTCTGTCTGTCTGTCCTCTGTCTGTCTGCACTCTGTCTGTCTGTCTGCCCTCTGTCTGTCTGTCCTCTGTCTGTCTTCTGTCCTCTGTCTGTCTGCCCTCTGTCTGTCTGTCTGTCCTCTGTCTGTCTTCTGTCCTCTGTCTATCTTCTGTCTGTCTGTCCTCTGTCTGTCCTCTGTCCGACATGCGTTGGACAGTTAAAGGTGGACGTGATAAGCGTGTGTAAATTGTGTGTTTGTGTTTTCGCAGCTATCGAAGCAGGAGAAGCAGCAGCAGAGGAAAGAGAAGACGCGCCACAAAGGACCCTCAGAGTCCGGGCGGGACAAGGGGGGCCCGCGGTCCAAACAGGACCCAAACGCCAGCAGCGGGGCCGAGGGGGACGTGTCCTCAGAGAGGGAGTCTTAAATACGAAGGGTGAGGAAGCTGAGGCTCACGAAGTCAGGACGGTCCTAAAGATCCAGTTAATGGAACCTCCAAGGATCCAGACTCTCCTGGAGTCTGTTACCTGGACCTGGTCTGGACCTGGTCTGGACCATCAGTTTTCCAGAGGGTCTCAGAGGTTTTATTTTGACATTGGTTCATTAAATGAATCTGTGTAAATAACATCTTACCGAGAATAAACTTTTTTTTAAATTATTTTCTTACTTTTAATTTTATTAAATTTTAAAATTGCTGACGAGGATTTTGAGACGACACAAATCATCTTCATCTTAACTCGTCTCAAAACAAAAACAAATCTCCGACAGCGCTGAGATCTAACTGAATACACGAGACGTTAGATTTAATTTGTCACATTCTGCAACTCCAAACGTTTGAACTCGTGGTTTCCTAGAAGAAAAGTTTTTATTTATTTGGAGTGAAATGTGCAGAGAGTTCCCTCTTCCTGTTTTTGTCTCGTTGACTCAAAGAAAAAACAAAATCTAAACAGCTAAAGTTAAACTCACGACCGTCTTCGTGCCTTAAACTCATAAAAGACGATTAAAAACATAAAACCGTCCGCGGTCGTTCTGCGGCTCGACTAACGTCAAACCACGACTGTAGGTCAGCAACGGATCAGCTGATCCTTCACCGATCCCAAACCAGTGACCGGACCAGGACGTCCTGGTACTGAGAGGGCGTGTTCAGCTCAATAAATGGACATTTAGTCTTTCACTGTCCCTGGTCTTCAGACCGTCACAGATTGATTCTGAATATTTCATTCTTGGTTTTATGAAACAGAATAACACGTCCCTCGTTTTGTCTTTGTCTCACGCAGAGGACAAATGGGACGTAACTGTGAGCCGAGTTAACTCAGGAAGGACTCCGATGTCTGTCCCTGATCTGAAACCCCCTGAGTCCAGGATCAGCACCATCCTGTTCCCCTTTAACAGACTGTCCCCTCTGAAACATCGTCCCCTCTGAAACATCATCCCCTCTGAAACATTGTCCCCTCTGAAACATTGTC
>NC_056513.1:7831492-7841295 GCF_014905685.2 Nematolebias whitei | reverse complement strand
CCCTCTGAAACATCGTCCCCTCTGAAACATCGTCCCCTCTGAAACATCGTCCCCTTTGAAACATTGTCCCCTCAGAAACATTGTCCCCTTCAGAAATGTCATCCTCTCTGAAACATTGTCCCTCCTGTTTGAGTCAAACAGGACTGTTTTCCTCATATCTAAACTGGACAATATGATGACGTCTTCAGATCCTTTTTTGTCCCTGCTGTCATAATTTGTGTTCGTCTGTCCATCGGTCTGGTTCTGTTTCAGAACTGAACCAGACTCTGAGCACCGGAGCTCAGCCTCAGAGACAGCAGCTGTTTGTGTTTTGGACCAAACTGTGATGGTTCTGTAGCCAGCGTGGACGGGCTGGGACAGTAAACAGGACTTTAAATAACAACCCATTAGCCCTGGAGCTAATGTCCTCGTCTCCTTCTGCTTACATGCTCACGCAGTCTGCAAACATCCACCGGGGACAAAGAGTTTCCATCAGCACCCAGGCTGGCCCGGTCCAAACGCCGCAGACAGGAAACGGCATAGTGGAAAGACACCTGAAGTGTCTTCTAAAGGGACTTTGGGAGATGATTCAAAGCTGAACTCTGATCAGGTTCTTCTTGAAACCAGTCAGATGTTGAGGTGGAACCACTCCGCTACAGCTCAGACAAAACAAATTCTACGTCTTATTTTCTTCAGTTCACACCTCCGGGACGTCTGTGGCGCAGGAAGGAGGCGCTCCGGGAGTTTAACGGACGTTGCTCTGAACATTTTGAGTTTCCGTCACCAGGTTTATTTTTTGGGACGCTCGGATCATAAAAACCGTTTCTTTCTGTTCCTCAGCTCGACTCCGTCCTGCTTTCAGCACACGGGGCTCAGTGGACGTCCGGTCACTTTATAAAGAGTTAGGAAACAGCAATAATTTGTTTTATGAGTTTTAAGGATTTCAGTGAATCAGAATTAAAGCACATTTATGATTCTGTTGGTTTCTTCTTGTTTCTTCTGTTTCCTGCATGATTTTTATCTCCTGCAGCTTTAAAATTAGGACCGAGAGCACTTTATTTAAATCACAGTTCAAGCTGGAGGATTCTGGGCGCAGACGTTTGATGTCACATTTCAATCTAGTTTTCAAAAACTTTATTTCTATTTACTCCCACACTTCCCCGTCCAATCATAGATGTTTCTTTCTTCCACCCAGAGTGTCTCTGCTGCAGGACGGATGTGTCCTCTCAGAGGTCAGAGGTCAAACTCTCACTGACTTCCATCATATCTGAGCTCAGAGGTTTTCTTTCTGACAGGAAGTGAAGGCCCTGCCATGAAGCCCCGCAGAACCATCAAACAGGATGTAGTCAGAGCGTGGGCAGGAAACAGGAAGAGAACTGAACCTGCAGTTTCAAAATAAGATATATGATGCTCCTTCAAAATAAGAGTCAGGTTAGATTCCTAATGTTGATCAAAACCCACTGGGGGTTCTAAAACATGTTTATGTTTTGTCAACTTTAAATAACATTTAAACTTAACTGCAGGTGGAAGATTTTCTGTAGTTTTTCCAGTAAAAATGAATTCTCCGATAATAAAATCAGTTTAGAGGTGGTGGTTGCGATTATATTCTTTAGTGATTGCCATATTTCTAATTTAATCACAAGTTTTCGTTTTGATAATCGTAAAATAAATCCCAGCTTCCTGCTGGTCTTAGGACCTCTGATGGAAACGTTCCAGTTTGTGTTCGTGATGTAGAATCTGGGATTCTTGTCCTTGTTTCTGCTCCGCACCACCTGGCCGCTCTGCACCAGCCGAACATCGGCTTCTCTTTTTTTAGTTCAGGTAGCTATTCCTGGCCCTCTGTACCACAGCCCCCCCACCACCACCACCCCGGTCCTGATCCCCCCCCCTCCTCCCCCAGCAGAGGAGCTGCCTGGACCTGGAAGCTCTCAGACCCAGATCTGTCTGTGAGCGGGGCCGCAGTGCTCACTGCGTCGTGTTCCCAGCAGCAGATAATTGATGCACCAAACGTCTCAGAGCTTCTGCAGTCAGCTGCACTGTTGGAGGCCATGGACAGGAAGTGGGGCAGAACTGTTGGATCACCTGGGGGGGGAGGGGGGGGGACGTGGGAAAGTGGGTTAGATTCCAGACCCTTTCCTACATCTCGTTCTGTATTTTCTTCTGTAAAACTTGTCTTTTAGCTGCTGTGTTTGTGAGCCCACTGGCAACGGAAAAACAAGTTAACTGGCTTTTATTTGCCCCCACCCCCATGTTTGATTTTATTTTTTTGATTGGTTGAACGTTCATCTCGTTTATTAACTCCATCCCCTCTCTGAGCTCGTTTCGTAGGTCTGGTTTCAGGATCGTCTCCTGAGTTTGTTTCATGTGAAAACAAAATAAAAATTCACGTAAAACGAGTTATTTTTATTCCACAAATCACCTCCGTTACTTTTTTTTTATTTTTTTTTTTTTACAGGTTAAAGCAGAATAAAGCTCTTCTGTTCTGAAAGCAAAATTTCTGGAACCGAGCAGAAGTTTAACAACATCGTATTACTCTAAAGTTGACTGATTTGTAATAAAGCTGCGTTAAACAGACCCGTGGTTCTGATCTGGACCCGGGTAAACATGTTCCGTTATTAAAAGACTCCGTCTACTTGCACATGTTGGCCTTAATATATTTTTGTTGCTCTATTCTTCTAAAAGTTATTTGTGACACATGAAAACTAATTTCTTAAAACATTACTTTTAAAAACATTTTTCATCTAAAGAAACCACTATTTTACCGGAACAGTGCATTATAGGGCAATGGCGTACATCGGTTGTAGTGGAGACAAAAGCACAAGAAGTCGAGGCTACAAAGATACGAGACAATAAATCTGAGCAGGTGGAGTCCGGTCCTCTGGATGGATTCTTCTTGTTGAAAAGTTTCTTCTTTTATCCACATATCTTCATTCTTTTAGTTGATTTTATCACAGATTTTAGTTGATTTTATCATTGATTTTAGTTGCACTCTGTAGCACTTTGAGATTTTTGTTAATGAAAAGTGCGTTACAAATTAAATTCATTATTATTATTATTATTATTCTGAGGAGCTGCAACAAACTTTTTGCTGCTCAAACGTACCCATCACTTCCTTATCCCCTCTGTTTCCTTCCCCAACATGTCCATTCAGGTCTTCGCCAATCCCCACTCTATCCTTCCTGGGAATACTCTCTATCGCTTCATCCCGATCCTTCCTAAATTTATCTTTCTCCTTCCCATCACGTCCAACCTGTGGAGCATAACCACTGATGACATTTAGCATCAGACCTTCTACTTCTATCTTAAGACACATGATCCTATCTGACACACTTTTCACCTCTACTACATTCTTTGCCAACTCCTCCTTCAGGACCACCCCTACTCCGTTTCTCTTTCTATCCACATCATGGTAAAACATTTTAAACCCTGCTCCAATGCTGCCCTTCCACCTGGTCTCTTGGACACATAAAACATCTACCTTCCTTCCCAGCATCATGTCAGCCAGGTCCATACCTTTGCCTGTCATTGTCCCCACATTTAGAGTTGCCACCCTCAGTCCTACATTCTTGACTTTCCTTTTCTCCCTTTGACTGCCGCTTGCAGTCCTGACTTGTCCTCATGCAAGACAAACCAAAAATGTAATGAGGACGACTTGTCCTCAGTCAAGATGGACGGTGTCTCCTCTTATGTCTCACTGGTCAAAATAAAAGACGAAATGTTTTTTTAAGAGCAGACATGTTGTATTTATGGATTGACGTGTACATATCCTTGACAAAAAGTCCCGCCTCCACACTTTCCTAACTCGCTAACAGGCTGTCAATCAAAGTGTAACATTTTTCCTAAAGCCTCTACTAATTTAACCTAAACTTATTTTAAAAAATGCATATTTGAGAAAAAAAAAATCAGAAATGTAAGAGCTACATAAATAAACACACACAAACACCTAAAAAATTATCAGGTTTATTTTTGTTTCTTAGTCAGAAAATGTCCTGTTTAAATGGAGGGGCGGAGCTTATCGTCCTTTAAGGCTTCAACTTCCAGCTTCCAGCCTTGTTTCTAAATTAAATTATTCTGAACTCACATTTGAAGACAGAAATCATCAGAAACTTTATCAGGTTTACATTGAATGTTTTTAACTCATCAAATCCGTTCTTTATAATTTATTTACAGAAAACCCAGACGAGGATTTACTAAAACTCTTATAAAGCTGCACATTTTTCATTTGTTGCTCTGAAACTCTTTAGGTTTGATGCTTTAAATTAATTTGAACATTTGTGACTTTTCCCATCATGCCTCATTTTATACGTGAAGAAAAAAAAAAACTGCAGGAAAAGTTTCCTGTGGCACAGTTCCTCACAACTGGGTCGGTTTGTTTGTGTCCTTCCTCAGAACCTGTCAGAACCAGCAGGGAATAAAAGCTGCAGGTCCACACAGCGGCTTCAAACCACACTTTATTTGGATTTACAAAAATTCACATCTGAACCTGTTTTTAAAGAGAAACTGACTGTTTGGTTTGAGTGATCCTTGTGCTTCAGATCAGCTGAACAGAACTAACAAAGAACCGTCAGGTTCTGGACCCGAATGTCTGCTGGATCTGTTTTTAATTTATGTGATCAGGTTTAAATGTGTCAGCGTTAACAGCATTTATGGAGCCCTGACAGTTCTGTGAAGTGTTTCCGGACCTGGTTTCTCTGTCCTGGGTCTCTCAGTTCGGTTCTGTGGGTCACAGGGAACAGATTAAGACAATTCAATTCAAAAATACTTTATTAATCCCAGAGGGAAATTAAATGTGGTTGTAACTCGTCATCCTGGTTTCATTAATGAAGACAATTAAGACAATTTAGTCGATCAGATTTTTATCAAATTATTTTTAGGAACAATTTGCCAGTTTCATCTTTTTTTCCCGAACACAGAATCTTGTCTAGAATGAATATTTCTCTAAAGCATGAAAACCTCCCGCTGCAACGCCGATGTGCTGACATGACTCTCAGCTACTACCACCCCAGATTTTAGATATCTGTAAATTGACCTGAATTATTGACTGTTTGAAGTTGACTTAGGCTGATTTTAAATCAGCGACGGCAGGTGAACGAGGGCTCCTTCACTGTATTTTTATTTTTAATCAGAAAAACGTCTTACTGGTTTACATGGAGGGGGCGGGGCTTAAAACAGACGACCTTCTTAGGCCACTCCGCCTTTGTAGCTTCAACTTCCACGTTCCACTCCTGTTTCTAGTTATGTGTTGACGTCAGGGTGAAGGAGCCTCTTTCACTCTGACGTCAACACATAACTAGAAACAGGAGTGGAACGTGGAAGTTGAAGCCACAAAGAACAAGTGCTCTAAGATTGCTGTCTGTTTTAAGCCCCGCCCCCTCCATGTAAACCAGTACATTTTTCTGATTAAAAATAAAAATACACTTCAGATCAGTTTATTATTTGCTGTATTTTTGTTGATTCTTTCTGCTTTTTGTTTAAGCAAGCTTTTTAAAAATTATTTTTAGTTTGAATTCATTATTTGATGTTTAAAGCGTTGCGGTGATTGACAGCCTGTTAGCAAGTCTGGCAGGTGCAGAGGCGGGACTTCTGTATCGAGGGCTCCGCCCCTCATCTTTGGTGACAACTAACAGCTAAAAGCAGAAGATTTAAAAGAAAATAAAAAGAAAACATGTCAGGTAAAAGCCGAAAATGCAAGTTATAATCTAAAAGTAGCTACAATTAAATGGATTATTGTTGTTTTGGAACATCAGCAGAACCTCAGTTTAAAATGTTGGAACCATCTCTTTATTTTAAGAAAATCATAAAATAAAATAAAAACGTACGTTTAAAAATGAAGGTAAAACTTGTTAAGGATTTATCGAATGTCAGGGAATTTTACTCGTGCGTGTGCGCGTGCACCGACCCTCCGCGCGCCTCCTCAGCTGACAGGCGCGTCCATGTCAGCTCGTGCAGCCGTCCGAACCGCTTCCTGGTCCGGGTTTTTACAAAATGACATCAGGATCGAACCGGACCTCCTGAACCAGAACCTCCCTCTGCATCTCTGCAGTACCGGGTCCGAACTTTTTACCCCTCCGGGGGAGGGGCAGAAACTCCAGCGGTTCTGTTAGGTTCGGAAGCTGGGAGGAGGAGGATGGAGATGTCTCCGGGTATCCGACACCGGAACCGAGCGATGCTGGAGCAGAGGAGGGTCAGAACCAGGCTGAAAAGGCGAAAGGAGCTGGTTCTGATCCAGATGTGTGTGTTCGGAGGCTTGGTGCTGCTCGTGAAGGGAGGTTCCGTCCTGCTGGAGGGTCCAGGTGAGTTTCTGATTCAAGCTCATCTGAACAGGCTCGGTTCTGTTCTGACCCGACTGCCACATCAGTTTGGGTCAGAACTCAGTGCTCGAACAGAACCAGGCTTGGTTCTGTTCCTTGCGGTGTTTGGGTCAGGGTTCTGTGCAAAGACATCAGGAGCCCTGAGGTCAAACTCGGATCACCAGCAGAACCATCATTCAGAGTTTAACTGGGTCAAAGGACTGAACTGTTTCCAGAACTTTGACTCTGACAGAACCGAACTCTCACTGACTTCCAGTGAGCTCACAGAAGGTTCTGTTCAACTTCTCCTCCATCAGGACCATCAAACAGAACCTGTGGTTCCATCATAACGGGTCAAAAAGTTCTAGTTTTCACACACAGGTTGTTTATCTGAGGGTTACTTTTTACTCTGTAATTCTGCCTGTCTGTTCTTGAAATTGCCTGTTTTGTGAGCTCAGATGCAGCAAGTTTCTGTTTCAGAGAAGGAGCAGGTGGACGTTGGAGCGTGGACTCTGTCTCTTATAGGACCAGGTGTTGGAGGTTTTGGAGGACCTGAAGAGACCAGGTGTTGGAGGTTTTGGAGTGGTCTGGTCTAATGGAAGACTCTCAGTCCTGGATCTTCTCTGGGAGCAGATGCTCTAAAACCTGTAGATACTTTTGATCAACTTTTCTTGTTTTTATGTTCTATATCAATAATTTGACATTTTCTGCTTTGATGCCAAAGGCACTAATGCACCCCCATACCATCAGAGAGGCCAGACTTAGTATCAGACAGGTTTTGTTTTAGTGACGCCACAGAACCCGTCCAGGTTTGTTTTGCTGCTATGAACCGGAACGGAACGTCCGAGAGCTCCGGCTGATCCAGGAGCTGCACCTGATCATGGACCTCAGAATCTGGTGGGTTCAGAACCTCGGGGAGATCTGTGAGCACTGATCAGAAGGGACTGAAGGTGTCGGGGTGTCATCACAGAGCACTGCGACCACATTATCGCCTGCCTCCGTGACAAACGGGCAATCACTGTTTCTCTGTTAGCAAAATATCTCACGAACCAGTGGAGGTGGAGTTTAGAACTGATCTTTTAGAGTCAGTCCAATTCAAGATGGCCGCCTCACCTAATCAACACCTGTAAGTCGGTCAGGTTTACAGATGCTGGTGTGGTATTAGCTGACAGTCCTCCCCTTTAACTTTAGTGATCAGAACCGGTCCTGCAGAACCTGCTGATAAAGACCCGTTTAAGGGATCCGGATCATTTACATCAATCAGTGTTTGATCTTTTATTAAAATTAATTTTTTGTGGGGAGAAGTTCGATTTCTTTTTTTTTAATCATCTCTTTCTGTGACAAACACCTTCCAGGTTCTGATGGGTCGATGGCGGGCCAGGAGCTGCGAGTGGGCCGGAGGCTGCTGCAGGATGTGGACAACGGCAGCCTGGAGACGAACGAGACGAAGGAAGGATCCAAAAACTGCACGGCTCCAGGTGAGACCGGCGTTTCAGAACCTCGGCTCTTTTTCCTGCTCCAGAACAGCAGGCGCAACTCCTCCTCGGCCCGCCGGGCTGGTCTCCCTGACCCAGACCACGTGGTCATGTGATCGCAGGTCTGCAGCAGACCCGATCCTCCGTCAGGTTTTTACTCACCTCGTTCGTCGGTTCTCGTCGCCGGGCTTCTTCCCCTCCATGGTTTCCAAACAAAGGCTCGTTTCCATGGCAACCTTTTCATCTCATCACCAAGCGGCTTCGGTTTGAGCCTCTGACAGGAAGCTGAAAGAATCCTAAAGTTTAGGAGGACTTCTGAGGGTTCTGTGGATCAGCAGGAGATCAGAGGCCGTCAGACGTTTCAGGAGCTCCTCCAGATGATGATGATGATGGTGGTTGCTGAATGAATGAATCTGCTGGTCCATGAGCTCTGAAGCTGCCTGGTTACACTCATCAGCCTTTTGTGTCATCACGTTTGATTCTTATCTCCTTCCTCAGTCTTAAGGGCTTTTAGTTGCAGCTCATTCTGCGACAAAAACAAAATGGAAGAAGAGTTTTGTCAGCTGGTATCTCTGCTTTAAAATACAAACGCCACATTTTACTGCGTTTTGTTTCCGTTGCGTGAGGTCTGAACCGTAGCCGAGTCGGACGGTAAAGTATAAATAACCACAAAAACAGTTCAGTGAAAAGTCCGAACAGACCGGTCCGTCGTTACGGCCGTTCAATAATCACAGACGGAGCTTTCAGAAATGATACGAGCTTCGAGGAACAAGTAGAGGCGCCGAGCAGAACTCAGCTGGGTTAATGTGGAGCGTTAAATGTGTGACGGATGTCTCTCTTTTTTTTTGTTTTCCTCTTTCGGCTGCTCCCTCCTTCAGGGGGCGCCACAGTGAGTGAGATGGCACAAAGATTTGGTCATTGTTTTACATCGGATGCCCTTCCTGTCGTAACCGCAGCCCACCGAGCTACCACAGCCCTCTGTGTGGAGCAGAGAGCTGCCATCTAGGGTGCCCAGGGGAGCAGATGCTCAAGGGCTCAGAGTGGTGCAAATGAGGGTGGAGGCAGATGTGGGCGCTTCACCTATCCCACCCACATTTTGTTGTAACAGTCAAGGGATTCAAACCCCCAACCTTCTCTAACCTCTGTCACCCCCCCACCCTCAATAAATACAAAGTTTTCACCGATCTTCCCTCTGTAATAAATCTGTTGTTGAATGCTGGACTTGGTGGTCCAGACCTCTGTCCTCACCACATCACGTTACTGAGCTGCAGCATCGGCTGACCTTTTCACAGGTCGACCGTTTCGGCTCTGTTACTACCTCGCTTCACCTCACAAAGGTGGGGCCCCCACTCACCACCTCGGTCCGTTCAGACATCCCATTGAGGAGATCAGGACTCTGAGTCCTGCTTTGAGGGGTTTTGTGAACGTGCCTTTACTTTAAATCTCCGGTTAAGAAATCATTACAAAAACAAACAAACAAATAAACAAAAATCCAAGAAGTGCTTTCTTTAAATAATTTAAGTTGGATTTGATGCAAAACAAAAGCATCTGACATTTTTACATTTACTTCATCAACTCCAGTCGTTTGGTCCTTTACATCTGCTTTTATTTACATTTGCATACAAATGTAATTATAAATGAGTTGCGTTGATATTTTAGTTTGTGGTGTGTAATGTTGATGCGTGTCAGAATGACAGCAGAGCAGCTGAAACAGGTAGATCTGAACTCTGTTTGGACCCAGTCTGAATCCACGACAACTGCTGATAAAAGTGAACGCAAAGATAAAACAGCAAACTTAAGAATAATTTCTAATAGATTTTTGTTGGATAAGGAGGCCATACTCGGTATTAGTAGTAGAAGACCACGAGGAGGGAAACATGTCAGGAGACAGAGGGAGAAGAGTAAAAAGAATGTAGGACTGAGGGTGGCAACTTTAATGTGGGCACAATGACGGGCAAAGGTAGAGAGCTAGCTGAGATGATGTAGAGAAGGACGGTAGAGTGTTGGCTGATATGATGCTGGGAAGGAAGGTAGAGTGTTGGCTGACATGATGCTGGGA
>NC_056513.1:7819472-7831482 GCF_014905685.2 Nematolebias whitei | reverse complement strand
ATGATGCTGGGAAGGAAGGTAGAGTGTTGGCTGACATGATGCTGGGAAGGAAGGTAGAGTGTTGGCTGACATGATGCTGAGAAGGAAGGTAGAGTGCTGGCTGACATGATGCTGGGAAGGAAGGTAGATGTTTTATGTATCCAAGAGACCAAGTGGAAGGGCAGCACTAAAGCAGGGTTTAAACTGTTTTACCATGATGTGGATAGAAGAGAAAACCTATGCATGCACAGAGAGAACATGCAAACTCTACCCAGACAGATCCCCAGCCAGGATTTGATCCTACAACTTTCTCGATGACAGGCAACATCTCTACCCACTGAGGCACTGTGCTGTCCTCATTGTATCCTATAGGCACTTAAATAAATCTTACTCATTCAAAAACCATAAATGGTACAAGATCCAACATCGTAGCAATTACTCTAACAATTAGAAATTTGTATGTATGTATTTGTAATAAAACAGCAAAAACGGACAAAGGAGGAACAAACAGGATCTAATATTTTGCACTTCATGCGCACTAATAATAAAATGTTTAACCTTCACTCAGAGCTCCTCTATGGAATCAGGTCTACTAGAGAATGTAACATGAGTTTTTTGACCGTAGGTCAGTGGAAGTAAAAGATATTAGTTTTTGTTTCTCACGAGTTTTTGGTTCGGTAATTTGTTGACGGTCCCTAAGCGAAGTGAACCACCATGACTCAGAGGAGGGACAGACTGAGTGCAGCTGACCGAACTCAGACTGCAGATTGAATGAGAGGAAGACACCACTGAATCCGTGGAGCAACTACTTTTACAGCTGTAGCACACACTGGATACCTTTCAAAACAAAACTGCATGAACTTCAAAATAAGGGTGTAGTGTCTGTTCCATTGTTGCTGCTGTCTGCGAGGTAACGCAAGATAAAAAACATAAAAAGTCCCCAATGTCCCCTCCCGGGCTTCCATACTCCTCAGTTAGCTGAGTGTGAGGGGAAAATAACTTTGGATGCAGGAAATGGCCTTCCGTAATACACGCTGATGCTCATATTATATGACACAACTGCTTGCCGTACTGTACCTCTCATTTCCCTCTGAGCAGGAAACCCGCACAGCTGATCTGAACCAAACAAGTCTTTAAAGTTCTGAATCCACGGCTCGTGACTCGTTTGAGCTGAAGGGTTTAAAAAGTTTCTTCTGCTGATGTCAACAAAGTGTGGTTAAAGAAAACGAGCGCCTGGCGT
This sequence comes from Nematolebias whitei, assembly GCF_014905685.2. Lineage (NCBI taxonomy): Eukaryota > Metazoa > Chordata > Actinopteri > Cyprinodontiformes > Rivulidae > Nematolebias > Nematolebias whitei. Next base: position 7,830,263 of record NC_056513.1, on the reverse strand, counting down.
CAGCCGGACTGACGGATTCACCGTGAATTAAGAGTTTAAAGTCAGAGAAACAGGAAGGATTGATCATGAGTTTCAAAATAAAGCTCATAGATACTCTTCAAAATAAGAGTCTGGCTCTGTCGTTACTGAAGGAAGTTCTGATGAATGCCGAACGACACCGGTACCATTCCTGCAGACGTCTTTGTTTTTACCGTGACGTTTCTGGGATGGAGCAGTTCTGTTCTCCAGGTCATTTTGCAACATGGCCGCCATCAGCGTCCTTCCTCTTCCTGTCAAGGTCGCTGCTGCCATCTATAAACGGAGCTGGGGGTCAAAGGTCGACCCGCTCTCCTCTCCTGCTGATTAAACAGTCTTTCCGCCTCTCGCTGCTAAATTTAAATCGGCGCGACCCGGTGGTTCTGATGCCCGTTCGTCTCTGGAGGACAGCGAGGTCGTTCCTGAAGAACCTCGTTCTCCTGAACGCCTCGTCCCGTTTCTCCTCTGGAGGTCATGAAATGTGTGCTGGGAGCTAATATTTCATCTTTTATTTGGGTTTGGAGAGAGAAGCAGAAACGAGGTTGGTGCCGTCTCATATCTTCTAAAGGAGGTTGGACTCTTTATTTAAAGTCCTACAATGTGGGACGTCCTCTGTCCTTCAGGACTTTTTGTCCCGTCAGTTTGAGACGGTGAGGAACTGCAGAGACGGGCCTCCAGCAGGAGATCTGTAAACACCGGGAGGTGAAACCAGCAGAGGAGGTGGTTTTCCTGGAGGAACCTTTAAACGTCAGGAGCATAATGCACCACAGATGCATTGTGGGAAATAGAAGTGTCCGATGTCTGAGCAGGATGAAGATGAACAAAACAAATCGACAACTTTTTCATGTTCTTCACCAACAAAAACAACAACCTGCTGTGAACTCTCGTCAGGAAACGGATCTCTAAAGTCTTTCGGGTCTCGGTTTCTGCAGAACCCACATGTTTTTCCAGAAGACCGATGTTCTGGTTCCGCTGTAAACTCTGGACCTGCGCTCGTTTTGATCTGGTGTTTTGAAAAAAGACGTCATTGTTCGTACGGGTTGAGAGCTCGTTCAGCTAAAATCGTCTAAACCCGGTTCAGTCGAGCGAACTGGCTTTAACCAACACCAAAATGGCTAAAATTCAGCCACATTTACAGATTATCAGCTAAATGTGTTGTGGTGGTAGCTGAGGGTCATCCCCAACACGTACTCTGAGTGTCAGGGAATCAGAAGATGTCTGACGGGTGTTCAGCGTGACGGGCGATGTGCATTTCTTCATCTTCACGCTCCTTTTCTAAACTGGTTTTTAACTCCATTATGAGCCGATCTGAACTTTTTATCAACCAGAGATTCAAACTGAAAGAATCAAAACTGGTTTCAGGACCGCCTTGACTCTCCTGGTCCAAACCCAACAAACCTGATTACCAGAACCGTCCAGCCTCTGCAGCCGTCGCTGCAAAGTCCCATGGAAAGATTTGATGCCCCTCCTGACTCACACCTGCGGCCTCAGGATTATGGGACCGCAGTACTGATCACTGAACCATCACGTTCAGATTACCAGAACTATGTAATCCAATTTATAGTACCGGAGTCAAATATTCTACATTAAAGCTCGATGTAAACAAGAATCCCGTTGTTGGAGTCCGATTCATTGAGTCAGTTTATCCCAGTTCAGTCAGATCCTGGAGAGCTCACAGCTGCATGTCACCCACCACAGTGAAAACCAGCAGTTCACACAGAGAGCTCACAGGACCAGTTAGTGCTCAGAGCAGCTGCTGGGATGACTCTCAGTGGCTCTGTGGTCAGGAGAACAGGCCGAAGCCTTTCTGACACGTTCACCCTCAGCTCTGGGCTTTAAGGACACACCCCGGGACCGAACATGTGCACCAACACAACACCGAGATGAAAAGGCATAGGTAATGGCTATAGAGAGCTGTTGAAGGGTCAAAGGTCATTTCCCAACCATCTGGAGTCCATCGTTCTACAGAAAGAGATTAATCACAAGAGGAGAACATTTTAGACAGCTGGTCCAGGTGGCGTTTTTGTAGACCAGGTGGGATTTATATGGTCCATATGTGGTTTCTATGGTCCATGTGTGGTTTCTAGGGTCCAGATGTGGTTTCTAGGGTCCAGGTGAACTTTCTATAGGAGGAAAGAGAAAAAACATGTTAAGATAGAAATAATTACAAATACAAACAGGCAGCGTAAGTAAAGACAGCAGCAAAATGAGGAAATGGTGTCAATTTATCCTCCAGCAGTCTAAGCCTATAGCAGCATAAGTAAGGGGTATCTCAGGAAACCCAAGTCGACCCAGTCCCTAACTATAGGATTTATCAAAAAGGAAACACTTAAGCCCAGTCTTAAAACTGGACAATGTGTCAGCCTCACGGACTGAAACTGGAAGTTGGTTCCACGAGAGAGGAGCCTGAGAACTGAAAGATCTTCCTCCCATTCTGCTTTTGGAAACTCTAGGAACCACCATTAAACCTGCAGTCTGAGAGCGAAGTGCTCCATTAGGAAAATATGGAACCCAGAGGTCTGGCACAACTAACGATGTGCAAATGTTTTTATTTATTAATGTTTATTAAACCTGGCAGACCCCACTGAGATCTCAGATCTTTTTAAAAGGTTTGAAGGTGGCCCAACGTGCAGGTTTTTGGACTGTGAGAGGAAACCAGAGTACCTGGAGAAAACCCACACAGAAGGACCCCAGACCCAACCTGGGGCTTGAACCCAGGACCATCCTACAGGCAGCAGTGCTAGCCACAGATCCATCAGGCTTTTATTAAATTTATGTTCACATGCACAAACTGTAGACAGAACCATTTTTCAGCTTCAGATTTTGTCAGTGTTCAGTTGTACAAAAGTCATATTAAATACACGAAGGGCTGCTTTTAATATTGTTAACTGTTTGGAGAGAGAGGAAAGTCCTGCAGCACCTTCAGGGACAGATGCAGGACTCAGATTAGTCCAGCTGAGTTAAACGAACGTGTTTTTGACAAAGTGCCGACTCTGTAAACCCGTGAGTGAACAGCCTCGCTCACGGCTCCAACCTTTCAACTGTTTTTTTTTATTCCGAGCTGGACCGGCTTCCTGCAGAGAAAGCCTCCATGACTCACCTGAAACATTCGCCTCAAATGAAGGTGCGAGAGTCGAAACTCGTTTCAGGACTGAGACGTTCACTCGCAGCAGCGAGAATCTCCTCGCTGGTGAGTCATCTCGAGCACAGGAAAGCTCCTGGATGTTTTTAAATCCCTCCATCGACTGAGACGAACGCTGCTCACGAGGAGGTGAGCCCCGGCCTCAGCTTCAAAAAGACAGAACCCGACCGGCTCCAGACGGGGCTGCCGGGCCGGCGTTGCCACGGTGACACCCGCAGCTTAACGGTGAGTCACCACTGCAAAGGCCAGGGTCAGACCCAAACTTAGTCACACAAGTTCTGTTGCTCCTTGTTGTGATGCTGGATGTGGTTACCGTGGAAACTGCCTCCAAGGCAGAACCCAGAAGCTCTCCAAAGCCTTCAGGAGAGGAGGATTCTGCTGGTGCTCAAACAAGGTGATCCCGTTTTATCGCAGGAAGACTCTGATCTGCTCCGCAAGCTGCTGGAGACCGTTGACACCGTCCAACAGGAGGTCCTAATGAATTTCACAACTGTAGCTCGGGAGTACTTTGACTCTGAGATCATCTATGGAAGTCTTACAGGAAGTTTAAACCTCCTCGCAGTGTGAAAGAAGCTTCAAGGGTCCATCAGCTTCTAAATGTTTAGATTTAGGTCCAACTCTACTTTAAGGACTTTCAATTCTAAACACCTTCACAGTCTAGAAATGTTCCTCCTGCGTTCTCCGTGCCTCGATCTGAACGTCCGTTTACCAACATGGAGGTTCTGAGGAGAGCCAAACCCAACCATAGAACCCTCGGTGAGGACGGGTCGTCTCTGCTGGCCGGTCCACGTGCGAAGCAGCTGAGGGAACATGGTCAAGAGGTGGACAGACGTGGAGAAGGAGGACGAGACGATCTGTGGCTTCAACCAGACCTGGTACAGGGACACGAGAGGAACAAAGTGTGGGGAGGTTCTGTCCGAAGCCCGGCTAACCCAGAGGCATGAAGCCAGAACTCTGAGACGTCCCAGAGGTCGTCCGGAGTCTCGTGTGGACTCGTGGACAGCAGGTTCACGTCTTCCTGCTGAAGCTCCACTGCAGGTGTTTTTAACCGTTCAGTTTCAGAAAACATTAGAACTTTAGTTAATAAAAGTTTAATTCAGTTCAGTTTATTTAAAAAGCACCAAGTCACAACAGAAGTCGTCTCAGGACACTGAACAGAAACATTCATAAATAAAATAATTTAACATTATTTATGTGAGGAGCAGACTGCTTTGAGTTTAACTCCATCGCAGAACTCTCATCTTCAGCAAGCATGAAGGCGACAGTGGAAAGGAAAAACTCCCTCATGAGGAAGAAACCTTTAGCAGAACCAGGCTCAGGACAAGCGGACCATCTGCTTTGACCGGCTGGGTCTGAGAGGAACAGATACACAATTGCAGGTCAAGAATCACATGTTAAGATAGAAATGGTATCAAATGAAAACTATTAAATTTTAACAATTCATTTAAGAAAATGAGGTCAATTTGTCCTCTAGTAGTCTAAGTCTAAAGCAGCATAACAAGCCAATCCTAACTATAGGATTTATCAAAAAGGAAAGTCTTAAAACTGGACAATGTGTCAGCCTCATGGACAGAAACTGGAAGTTGGTTCCACAAGAGAGGAGCCTGATAACTAGAAGATTTTTATCCCATTCTGATCCTGGAAACTCTAGGAACCACAAGTAAACCTGCAGTCTGAGAGTGAAGTGTTCTGTTAGGAAAATATGGACCAATAAGATCTGTAATATAAGATGGAGCTAGGTTGTTGAGAGCTTTGTAGGTTAGAAGTACGATTTTGAATTCAGTTCTGGAGTTGACAGGGAGCCAATGGAGAGAAGCTAAAACTGGAGAGATGATCTCTCCCAGTAACTCCAGTTAAGACTCTGGCAGCAGCATTTTGGATCAACTGAAGACTTTTTAAAGAAGTATTTGGACACCAAGATAATAAACCATTGCAATAGTCCAGTCTAGACGTGACAAATGCATGAACCGGTTTTTCTGCATCATCTTTAGATAAGATGTTTCTAATTTTAGTGATATTACGCAGCTGGAAGAAGGAGGTTCTAGTAACGTTTTTAATGTGTGGGACAAAAGACGTCTTGATCAAAAATAACACCAAGATTTTTAACATTAGAGCTGGAGGACAGATTAATGTAATCTAAGGAGGGAGAAAGACTGAAAAATTAATTCTATGCTCAAGTCCAAAAACTAAAATCTCAGTCTTGTCTCTGTTCAAAAGCAGAACATTTAGGGTCATTCAGGTTTTTATGTCTTTAAGACATGCTTGTAGTCTAAATAACTGATTGGATTCATTGGGTTTCATTGACAAATATAACTGTGTATCATCAGCATAACAATGAAAATTAAATCATCACCAAAGCTTTTCACTAATTTTACCCAAAACAGCAGCTGTTAGTTTGGCCCTCTGCAGCCTGGACCGCCTCCTGCAGGAACAACAACAACAACAACAACAACAACAACGATGATGTCATGTGACTGCAGTGTAAAGGTTTAATGCATGACTGTTGATATTTTCCTCAACTGTTAACTTATTAATCTGCCTAATTTCTCCAAATTAGAGACTAATTAATGTCTCTCCTCTGAATTTCAAGAATACACAGAATGTATTTTCTGTCCATCCATCTTTTTTAATCAATAAAAAATATATATATATATTGAAATGATTTTAGAGAACAGTTCATCGTCTCAGTGATCTTTTATTGTTGAGTCCTAAATGATGAAGATATGAGTTTAACTCTGGTTTGTTTTAAAGACATTTAAAGCAGCTGTCATGATGATGCTGCTGCTCGTGGTTCGTTTGAAACGTTCGGGATCATTTTTGTTTTCAAAGCAGAAAACATTTTAAATAAAACAAGAACTTTTTATTGCGCTCGATGCGTCTTTTAGCCGAGCGAGCGTCAAATAATTCATGGAAAGTTGCAACTAAAGTTTAGAAAAACAGGAATTCTCCCCACATTTTCATAATTAATGATCAGTGCACGTGACTGTTAGTGCACGTGTGTTCTGTCAAAGCAGCTAAACTGAACGGATATTAACGTGCACAACGTTACAGTTTGTGTTCAGTTCTCCAGCGAGCGGGGGAAGTCTTTGTTTTTATCCAAACGCAGCTCCGTCTGTGGAACATGCACGTCCACGTGCGCACGTCTGAGCATGTGTTGGCGTGAGCGTGGACGGCGTGTGGAGGATCCAACCAAAAGCCACACATGACTCAATACGGCGCTGCAGCTCAGACATGCGATGTGTCACCCCACATCATCATCGTCATCCTCCACTGAGCATGTGCAGAACAGGCCCCCAGCTGTCCACGTGCGCTCCGAGGGTGCACGTGGCAGATGCTGCTTTAATCATTTATTGGTGCGTTTCTCTGAAACCCACGTTGATCCAACCCTTCCTGTTTGCTGTTGCCGTGGCGATGGGAGCTGAAGGCTTAGCTGTTTCTGAGGCGTCAGAGTCAACCGTACGGTTAACAGGAAACTCCCAGGGTGCTTTGCTCTGAGCCGTTTGATGATGAGCTCAAAGTTCAGCAGCCACTTCAGGGAATTAAAGATGTAAAGGCAAACCTTTGCTCATCCAGTCTACATGTGCTCTGTGGACTTGGTGAAGGCGTTGGACCGTGTTCCTCGAGGTACCCCATGTTCCCCGCCTCAGTGGCCTGATGGTTTCCCAGAATCTCCTCGGATCAGATCGATTGTCTCTGTCCAACACGTCCGAGCTTTTGCCTCAGCAACGGCCGAGGCTGCAGCCCGTTTGGTCCTCTGGTACTCCTCAGCTGCCTCCAGCGTCCCACCATCCTTCTTCAGCTTGACAGCCTCCCTGACCCGGGGTGTCCACCATTGAGTTTGAGGATGGCCACCGCGAGAAGCACCGACAACCTTTCAGCCAAAGTTCAAGGCGGCTACCTCAACAATTGAGGTGCAGAACATGGCCCACTCAGACTCAGTGTCCCCCGCCTCAGCTGGGATGAGGTTGAAGATCCTTCTGCTGGGTTCTTCTGCCAGAAGTAACCCAGCAGACCCTCACTACACGTTTGGGTCCTTCAGAACCTGGTCACGGCTCGCTGGTTGTTTGGACGAACGCACCCAGACTTCAGTGAGACCACAACTAAAGATTCTCTTTTCTTTCTGTGGTTCTGTTTCTGATGATCTGAGATGCCACCTTCAGGGTCCGAGTCTGATGAAGTCTAATCTGTCAAACAGACTCCTCAATCACTCCGCCTCTTCTACGACAGTTTCTCCTGTTTCCTGCTTCCTCTTCCACCCAGAGTCTCTGCTGGAGGACTCGTGGTTTGCTCTCAGAGGTCAGAGGTCACACATCAAGTCTCTCAGTGACTTCCATTGTTGTGAGCTCAGGAGTTTCTCTTTAAAACTGAAAGTTTCGGCTGTTTGTACCTCGTCATGTCTGCCCTGCAGAACCAGCATCCTGCAGACATCCTGTCTTATTAAGAGCGCTGTCGGGGAGTGACAGACAGGTGTGTGGTTACCATGGTGACCCTAATGACCCTCTGGGAGCAGCTTTAACCTTTCTACTAATCTTGGTCCTCGTCTTCTACAATTGACACATCAAAATGTCGGCCATTTTGGCAGTTTATATTAGCAAAATATCTGATGAACCACCTGAGGGATTCTGACACAACTGTCAGATCGTGATCATTGGATGTTCCTCATGAACGTCTTTGGTCTTTTCAAGTTTTAGGATACAAGATGGCCGCCACAGCTGATCGACTTTAGTAAACACCAAACTGTCAGGTTTTTTTTACAGATATGGAGCTAAAGTTTGGTGAGTTAGTAACGTCGGGTACCGTTCCACATCCTGCACACATTATCTCTGTTTTATCCAGCCGTCCTGTTTTTATCAGATTCACAGATTAAAGAGCCCTTCAGGCTTTTAGTGACGCGTTCGAGTTTCCCTGAAACTGATGGATATTTACACACAAGTCGTTTTACTTCATCTGTTCGACGCTTCACACAACTGGAGGAACGTTGGTCTTTTTTTAGACTCAGGTCGGTCTTTTTTCTGGGCAGCTGATGCACGCGTCAGTGAATTTATTCTCTCTGGATTAAAAATAAACTGTCTCCAGCTGTGGCACATTTTCACATCAATTAAAGGTTTGAGTTTGATGCTGATGCACAAAGTGTTCTCACAGATATAAGCCCCCCACCAGAGGAAACTGAGATAAAAGTATGAAGAGAAGCAGGAAGATGGAGAGGATCAGATCTTATCTGGACTTTCAGATGATGATTTTTATTTTCTTTCAAGTTAAAATGAACAAAATCTTTTTGACATTTACCAACTTCACACGTTTGTCAAACAAATCCTAACTACTTTATTTTACGCTTTGAGATGAAAATTAATGCTCGTCACTCAGAAGACGGTTTCTTTTCCTGTTCACTCAGAAAAATATTTACCTCTGAGCAAAACCAGCTCTGAAATATGAGATAATAAATACATAAAATCAGCTTTTAATAGACTGGTTGGATGATGGCTGGATGATAGATGGATGATGGTTGGATGATTGTTGGATGATGGTTAAATGATGGATGTATGATGTTGGATGATAGATGTATGATGGTTGGATGATGGATGGATGATGGTTGAATGCTGGTTGGATGATGGTTGGATGATGTATTAATGATGTATGGATGATGGTTGGATGATGGATGGATGATGGTTGAATGCTGGATGGATGATGGTTGGATGATGGTTGGATGATGATTGGATGATGAAGGGATGATGGATGTTGGTTGGAGGATGGATGATGGATGGATGGATGTTGGTTGGATGATGGTTGAATGATGGATGTATGATGGTTGGATGATGGATAGATGATGGTTGGATGATGAATGTATAATGCTGAATGATGGTTGGATTATGGTTGAATGATGGATAAATGATAGTTGAATGATGGATGATGGATGGATTATGGTTGGATGATTACTGGATGATGGATGTTGGTTCAAGGATAGATTATGGTTGGATGGTGGATGGATGTTGGTTGGATGATGGTTGAATGATGGATGTATGATGGTTGGATGATGTTGAATAATGGATGGATGATGGTTGGGTGATGGATGTATGATATATGTATAATGGATGTATGGTAGTTGGATGAGTCGGTTGATAGTTGAATGATGGATGTATGATGGTTGGATGATGTTGAATAATGGATGGATGATGGTTGGGTGATGGATGTATGATATATGTATAATGGATGTATGATAGTTGGATGACAGTCGGTTGATAGTTGAATAATGGATGGATGATGGTTGGGTGATGGATGTATGATATATGTATAATGGATGTATGGTAGTTGGATGAGTCGGTTGATAGTTGAATGATGGATGGATGATGGTTGGGTGATGGATGTATAATGTTGAATGATGGATGTATGATAGTTGGATGACAGTCGGTTGATAGTTGAATGATGGATGGATGATGGTTCGATGATAGATGTATGAAAGCTGGATGACTTCCTCCAACGACTCGGCGGTGGAGAGGGTGGACTACAGAAACCATCTGAGCACCATCAAAGTGGATGACCCACTATGTGAAGGTGCTATTTATAAGACCGAGTCTGTTTGTGGCTCCGCCGTTGATTAAGTGTTTCGGATGAAAGACAAAACGTTTCAACAAGAAGAATCCGTCCAGAGGACTTGACTTTTCTTTGTTGGATTTTTCTACCTGGATTATTGATCATGAATCAGAATAATATAAAAACCAATTGGTAAAAGTTCTCTATCTAAGGATTTATCAAAAAGGAAAGACTTTAACCTAACCCTGGACCCTGATGGTTTAAATAAAAACGTGAACGAGAAGAGAAACATCTGATCTGTTTCATGTTTGGCTTTTATTACCAGGTTGCTTGATGTTTTGTGGTTCCTGTGTTCCGTTGTTCTTGTCTTCAGTTTCCTCATGTCTCAGTTCAGCTCCCGCTCCTCCGTCCTGACTCGCCCCTCTCACCTGCTCCCCGTGTCATTCAGCCCTGTTGTTCTTCATCCGCTCATCATCCTCAGCCTTTACACCTGATCTGTGTCAGAGTGTTTCACTCGCCTGACCCGGTTTGTTTCTTGCAGCTCTGCACGAGTTTCCCTCCGACTTTTTCACGAATGAAGAGAGGACAGAAGGAGCCGTGGCGCTGCACGTTCTGTGTGTAAGTTTGCTTCTCCTGACGGTTCACAAATCAACAAGAGATGTTTTATTTTCAGCTACACCCCAAAGTTTTGACTCGTGTCTTGATGTTTCACTCTCCAGCCCAGCAGGCGGCGATAAAGTGCTCGTTAGTCAGGTGTCTACTCAAAATGCACAACGAGTGAAACTGTCTGAGCATGGATCATAACGTATCTCCTGAACCCAGAACCTGTTCACAGTGGAACATAGTGAACATGTCAGTCTAACAAACGTTACCTGTAGATATCAGCAATACATCTCTTTAAAGATGTTTCTGTTTCCTCTGAGAAACATCCAGTCTTCTTCTAACAACCATCTGTAAACCTCCAGGACCCGAGGAGACCAGTTGTTGGAGGTTTTGAAGGACCCGAGGAGACCAGTTGATGGAGGTTTTGGAGGACCCAAGGAGACCAGTTGATGGAGGTTTTGTAGGACCTGAGACCAGTTGTTGGAGGTTTTGGAGGACCTGAG
>NC_056513.1:7818454-7819462 GCF_014905685.2 Nematolebias whitei | reverse complement strand
CTGAGACCAGTTGATGGAGGTTTTGTAGGACCTGAGGAGACCAGTTGATGGAGGTTTTGTAGGACCTGAGGAGACCAGTTGTTGGAGGTGTTTGGGGAAATGTTCCATTCTGGTGTACTGGAGAATTCTAGCTGTCTTACAGTCCTGCTGGATTTTTTGTTTTTATGATGTGTCGAAGTGTTTCAGTTGGTTAGAGCCTGAACTGCAGGCAGGCCTGTTCAGCTCCTGGACTTCTCTACGTGAAGCCACGTCTCTGATGGATGCAGGATGAGGTTTAACTTGTCTTGCTGAAATTTGCAAGAACTTCCCTGAAAATGATGTCATGTGGATAGGAGCAGATGTTGTTCTGAAACCTGTTGATACTTTTCTGCATTGATGGAGTCTTTCCAGATGTGTAAGCTACCAATGCCAGATGCACTAATGCACCCCCATACCATCAGAGAAGCTGTCATTTGAACCTTGTACTGATAACTGGCCGGTCTGTTGGGTTTGAAAGACGTGGACACAGCAGCAGTTTGTGGAGATCTTCAGTTCAACAGACAAAGAGCCAAGACAGATTTTTATGTTCTATTTTTATTGTTGTTAATCTTCAGGGATTAATGAAAATGTTCATTCTTCAGTTTTAAATTTCTAGTTTGGACTGTTTTGTGTGGAAGCATTATCAATGGCGGCCATGAAAGGCAGGTTGTGTTTGTGTGCAGATGGATTTTAATCAAACCTAAAACTTTAATAAAACAAAATCTCAATAGAAGCTCAACCTTCTTCTGACTTTGACCGTTCAGAGAGAAGCTGTAGATTAAATTATATTCTGTCGCCCGCAGCCGCTCCTCTTCCCTCAGAACCAAACAACACTTTGAGTGTTTGTGTTTCCTGTTGATGCCCTGACCTGAGAGCAGAACAAAAAGACCAAAAGCAGCTGAAGAAGCGAGCAGCTGAAGAAGTGAGCAGCTGAAGATGTGAGCAGCTGAAGAAGTGAGCAGCTGAAGAAGTGAACAGCTGAAGATGTGA
>NC_056513.1:7806028-7818444 GCF_014905685.2 Nematolebias whitei | reverse complement strand
ACAGCTGAAGATGTGAGCAGCTGAAGAAGTGAGCAGCTGAAGAAGTGGAGCAGCTGAAGATGTGAGCAGCTGAAGAAGTGAGCAGCTGAAGATGTGAGCAGCTGAAGATGTGAGCAGCTGAAGAAGTGAGAGCTGAAGATGTGAGCAGCTGAAGAAGTGAGCAGCTGAAGAACTGAGCAGCTGAAGAACTGAGCAGCTGAAGAAGTGAACAGCTGAAGAAGTGAACAGCTGAAGAAGTGAGCATCTGAAGAAGTGAACAGCTGAAGAAGTGAGCAGCTGAAGAAGTGAACAGCTGAAGATGTGAACAGCTGAAGAAGTGAGCAGCTGAAGATGTGAGCAGCTGAAGATGTACGCAGCTGAAGATGTGAGCAGCTGAAGATGTGAGCAGCTGAAGAAGTGAGCAGCTGAAGAAGTGAGCAGCTGAAGATGTGCGCAGCTGAAGAAGTGAGCAGCTGAAGATGTGCGCAGCTGAAGATGTGAGCAGCTGAAGATGTGAGCAGCTGAAGAAGTGAGCAGCTGAAGAAGTGAGCAGCTGAAGATGTGCGCAGCTGAAGATGTGCGCAGCTGAAGATGTGAGCAGCTGCTGTGTCACCCTGCAGCTCATTGTGGATCTCAGCTTTTGTTGCAGCTTTTTGTTCTGGGATTTGGACTCAGATGTTGGATCGGATCCAGATGTTGTGTTGCTGCGAAGCTGCTTTTAACTGATTTCGGTCTGAAAGATGATCCTGTTTGGTTCTGGAACTGAAAACCCAAAAGCTGCAGAGGATTTTGTTAATCTGCCTCTGAACCGCTGACTTCCAGCTCAGCACAGTGCGGCTGCAGCTGAACGAAGCTGTCGTCACCGTACAGGGACAGACGAACGGTTCGTGTGCAGGGGAACACACCTGGATGAAGCAGGTTCACTGATGGGTTTAACCCTAAAACAGGAATCAGGACGACTTATAGCTTCTGATAGTTTTCCTGTAATGACCTCTGATCTCCTCCTTTACAAACTGTTTCAGCTGCTGAAACCTTCAGAAACTTCATCTCCATCTTTTACCTCTCGTCTGTGGTCTGGTCATGGAGGCAGCAGGTCCAGGAGAAACATCTAGACCTCCCTGTGCCCAGAGATACTCTCCATCTCCTCCTGGAGGACCTCCAGGCATTCCCAGAGCCAGAGAAGATCTATCACCTCCCTTATTCAGATGCAGAGGAGCAGCCGCTCCACTCGGAGCTCCCCCTGGAAGACGGAGCTCCTCGCTCGATCTCTAAGGCTGAACTGGGCTGTTCCAGAGCCACCGAGGACAAACTGTGTCAAGTGAAGGGGTGAACGTACCTTCATGTTGCAAGGCTGAACTTTCAGCTCCTTGTTTGAAAAGTCTGCAGTTTAACGCAAGGATTCAAACAGATCAGCGGACACGAGTGTCAAGTCCGAGCCAGGGTGAAGAAGTACGTCGTGCATCACTGATGGAGATGTGAAAGGTCACAGATAACAAAGTCCATGCTCAATAATCCAGGTATATAATCCAACATTTTTCAGTCAGGTCAACCTGTCCAGATGACCTGACTGAAAAATGTTGGAAAGGTCACAGATGTTTTTCAGTTAATATAACTCAGATTACCATGTGTGTGTGTTGAGTTGTTAGGACTGGACCGAGTGCTGCATAAGCACGGAGCCTTTCAGCCGAATAAGCCAGGAGGCTCCAAGAGTCGTCTGACCTTGCCTTTGTCTGATAACATTATGAAGACCCTTCCTCGTGGTCTCTTTGAGCAGACTTGGAGACGGAGCGCCATGTAACATTTTCATGCTTCTATTTCACCTCTGCTTCATCTTGCAAGATGAAACCTGGGATTAAGAAAATTATCTACCTCTCCTGTGTGGCATATTTATTTAAAGAGCTATTGAAAGGACAATATTAAATGATCCTAACAATCAGGTCTTCAAGATTCAGAGGCACGTAACTTCTGAGCAGAACGTTCGTTGGTGAGATGGCAGAGAAACTCTGGCAGGAGGATCATCTAGGATCTCAGGTTTCTCCTCAGCCGAGGACTTGTTCTCTGGATTTGTGCGTTCAGCTAAAACAACCTGATTGGTTCAAGTTCACAGTTTGTGAGAATTCAGATTTTCCGTGTTTGAAAGGAAACTGTGGTTTGTCACGGCAGCACGATGGCTCGGTGGTTAGCACGGTTGCCTCACAGCAAGAAGGTCCTGGGTTCAATCCACGGTTGGACTTGGTGTCTTTTTGTGTGGAGTTTGCATGTTCTTCTCGTGCTTGCGTGGGTTTTCTCCGGGTTCCTCCCACAGATTAAAAACATGCATGTCAGGCTGCCTTCAGGCCCAGGCCTCCCGTGCAAAAGAGATCTGTGATCTCGGTGGGATTTGTCTGGTTAAATAAAGTTAATAACTAAATAAACTGTCGCAGCGTGCGCTGTTTTCCCAGGATTTATAGTTTTCATCTCTAGGATTTTCGTGGGTTTCATACTGTTTGTTGCGACTGGGTGACCACTGCTTTTTGAGTGACCACAGCGTTTCATCCTGAGAGCAGTTCTTGTTTGATTTTTGAGAGTTTTGCACAGCGTGTACCGGCACGTGTCACTGGTGCTCTGACATGTGGCCTCGGTGGACCCCTCCAGCTCTAAGGAATGAGGGTTTGCATCAAGAGGAAACGTTCGGTGTTGTAGCTCAAAAGCTCTGCAGGCCATTTCAGTCGTAGTAAATCCGAGGATTTTCTTTTCGACCTGGTTTGACGTCCAGCGCGTGAATTAAACCAGATGGACCTGCTCGGTTCTGTTCTCCGGTTCAGTGCAGAGGAGGGAAATCACTTTGGGTTAACCTTGGCATCTAATGAAACCATGAACCTCTCTGGAGGTGAGAACAATCAGGTAGAGGTTGTCAGACAATATGCCTTTTGACTCAGCTCTTTCTTCACCAAGACCAACCGAAGCAACACACTCATTACTGAGGACGAGGCCCCGACACATGGATCCATCTCTCGCTCCATCACTCAGGAACAAGACACGCAGATACTTGAACTTCTCCCTCTGAGGATTTCTGAGCCTCATACGAGCTGGTTCTGATGGTTCTGATGGTTCTGTCTCTCTCCTCAGACCGTCTACATGTTCTGTGCTCTGGCTCTGGTCTGTGACGACTACTTTGTCCCGTCCCTGGAGAAGATCTGTGAGGTGAGAGCCGACACCGACAGGTTTCACCGAGGTGACAAAGTTCAAGTTGAAGGCAGCAGGTTTCCTCCTGGTTCCTGTTCAGGTCAAGAAGCTCACAGAAGTTGCGTGTTCTGTGTGAGAGCTTCGTAACTGCTGAATTTAGTTGAAGCTGGAACCAAGTCGGTAAAGCTGAGAAAGCAGAACACAAGCTAAATGCTAATGGAAGCTAAATGCAAGATGAAAGCCGAAATTCTCTGTGAAAGCTTAAAGCAGCACAAGACAAAAACAGCAAAGCTGATTTATTCTGATGCTTTTGAAGGAGCTGAAGAGATTTCTTTCACTATCAGGAACATTTTGTGTAAATAGTTATTTATCAAAACAAACGTCATGCTCAGTTTAATTCAGTTTATTTACAACAACGCTCATCTCAGGACACAGAAACATTTTCCAACATTATCATCACAAACATCAGACGTTTGTTGGTGAAAGTCTTTTAGATCGTGATCGTCTCTGAAGGAGATTCTCTGTAAGAATGTCGTGTTCGCTGCAGGTTTGATGTATTCTTCAGGGTTTTTCTAGAACAACAGGTTAACGGTGAAACGTGTTAATTAAACAAAACGTTTCCTCGGACTCAGATTAGTTGGACCTTTTTCAAAAGCTTTAAATTAGAGGAGCTCCTGCAGCAAGTGAGAAAAATCTTCCCAGAACTTTAATCAAAAGTTTGGTTTCTCTAAAGAAAAGGCAAAGAACCGCTTAATTCTCCTGCTGTCCTCGGGTCAGAACGACTCACGAGACCTTTTGACCCCAGGGCAGCAGCAGGGTTAGTCTGTCCTCGTGCCTGTAGGACAGAATATTTAGACCAGCTCAAATTAAAAATGTTTTCTTTTTGCAGCGCCTCCATCTCAGCGAGGACGTGGCCGGAGCGACCTTCATGGCAGCCGGCAGCTCGGCCCCGGAGCTCTTCACCTCCGTCATCGGTAATGATGCGTTTCATCAAAACGCTCGGCGGCGCCAACAGGGAGTCGGTTCTGACGGGTTTCACTTCAAACGGAACTCTTCTCATAACGCGTTTATTCAGCAGCATCGACCGAATCAAGAACAGACAAATTAATTCTTTTTATCTCAGAAGCGTTGAAGAGGGCCGTCACTTAATTTAGGTTTATAAACTTTTTACACACATTTAATATGGATTTGAAAATTAAAAAAAACATCAAACGTAAAATATGAGAGGATCAAAGTGGATTCCCAGACAAACACAGCGATCAATGATTTAATGCAGGTCGGATGTTCCGAGTTCAAAATGAAGCAAAACCGTCAAATTTCTTACTCGTAACATTTTAATTTACAATATTTATGATCAGGGATCATTCTTAATCTAATCTGGAGTATTGACTATCTTTTTTTTATTTTTTTATTTACATCCGAAGCGTCTGATTAGATGGGTTTTAAGGCAGTTGTGGAGGACATTATAATTTGTTTTAAGCAGTTTAACATAAACTGTTCTTTCTATAATTTGTGCGGTTCTCTACAGAGACGGTTTTGTCTTGCTGACTGTTTTTTTGCGTACCTGTAGAATTCAGGTATGTTTCCCTTTCAGAGCAATTCCAACAAAAGGCCGTTTTTCTTTTTCAGCTCTGCTAAACACACCCAGACCCCAGATCAGTTTAATGACTCGGATGTAATTGTTCTGCTCTTTTTAAATTAACCCCGACAGTCTGACGAGCTGTCAGTGAACTGTTAGCCGCTCGTTAGCCTTCAGCACCTGCTAACATGCTAACTCTTGTAGCTTGCTGCAAACAGCATTAGACTGAAAACAAGAGACCGATGTTGGTGGGCAAACTGTGAGTGACCGTTATCTGCTGGATAAAAGCTCAGCTCCTTCAGACCGGAGCAACACACTCATTACTGCAGACAAACCCTGATCCGTGGGTCCAGATCCTGCTGAGTCCTGGCATCACTCGTGCACAACACTCCAGATACTTGATCTCCTCTGGTTCAAGAAGTTTCACCTTTTTCCTGATCAGAACCAGGACCTCAGAGGAGCCGACTCCAGTGTCCGCTGCTGCTTGAAGAACCCAACAGAGCCAACAGAACTTCATCATCTGTATGGAGCAGAATGTTGAAGGAGAGCCCAGACTTTTTATATGAAACAAGGGGTGCGAAGAAATTGAACGCAACAGGAAATGTTGCTGCAGATGAGTTTCAGAGGATTGGTTTTGTTTGGGTCTGATCTCTAAGAACCGTGTGTTTCTGGGTTTTCCGACCCGTTTTCCTCTCCAGGTGTGTTCGTCACCAAAGGTGACGTTGGTGTCGGGACCATCGTGGGTTCGGCTGTCTTCAACATCCTCTGCATCATCGGTGTGTGTGGCTTCTTCGCCGGCCAGGTACGAGGGTTAGTGACCCATTGGTCCTGTGTAAACAGCCAGATTATATCCCTGGTTCAGATTATACCCTGGTTAAAGAGATGATATAAAATAAAATAGAACTTTATTGATCCCGCAGGAAATTGTTGTGCCAGAGTTTCAGTACAAAGGAACATACACAAGAGATCACACAAAATGTAAAAAATAAGAGAGCATGTAGAAAGGGCTGAGGCCATATTATTCACCTGGTCCAGATTATACCTTGGGTTAAAAGGGCCTAGGACAGATTATACCTGGGGTTAAAGGGGCCTAGGGCAGATTATACCTGAGGTTAAAGGGGCCTAGGCCACATTATTCACCTGGTCCAGATTATACCCTGGGTTAAAGGGGCCTAGGTCAGATTATACCTGAGGTTAAAGGGGCCTAGGCCAGATTATACCTGGGGTTAAAAGGATCTAGGTCAGATTATTCACTTGATCCAGATTATACAGGTCTCTCTTGAAAATGAGTTTTTGTGACTCAGTGAGACTAACTTGTTTAAATAAAGGTTGAATGAATATACCTTGGATTAAAGGGGACTATAGACCAGATTATACCTGGTGTTAAAGGGACCTAGGCCAAATTATACCTGGGGTTAAAGGGGCCAAGGCAGATTATACAAGGGACCTATGACAGATTATACCTGGAGTTAAAGGGGCCTAGGCCAGATTATTCATCTGGTCCAGATTATACAGGTCTCTCTTGAAAATGAGTCCTTGTGACTCAATGAGACTCACCTGTCTAAATAAAGGTTGAATGAATATGCCTTGGGTTAAAGAGGCCTAGGCTAGATTATACCTGATGTTAAAGGGACATAGGCCAGATTATACCTGGGGTTAGGGACCTATGTCAGATTATACCCGAGGTTAAAGGGGCCTAGGCCAGATTATGCCTGGGGTTAAAGGGGTCTAGGTCAGTTTATATCTGTGTTATAGGGACTTGGGCCAGATTATACTTGGGGCTAAATAAACATAGGCCAGATTATACCTGGGTTTAAATAGGTCTAGGTCAGATTATACCCTCTGATATTAATAGTGTTGAATCACAAGAATTAATTTCTCAGCATTTCATTGTGAGGTATGTTAAGTGAGAAAACCGTCTTAAATCTTAAAACTCTAATCACATAGACTTTGTTTTTATATTAGACTTCCTCAAAGGTCAAAGGTCAAAGGTTGAGATGCTTTTGGTGTGTTGCAGGGTAGAGTTTCATAAACTGCTCATACCGTTGGTCTTCTACGGTTGTCAGAGTTAAAAACTGAAGAGTTTGGTGTCGGAGGAAGCAGCTGAGAGTCTGAATACGTTGAGACGAAGATCAGACACGACATGTTGAATTATTCTGTTACAGTCAAAGCTGAATAATAATAAATCTGTAATCTGTAGCATTTAGATGATCAGAAATGGTTTGAATGGTATTCTACATCTTAAATTAAATCATAAGATATTATGAATATGTCTAATATATATTATATATATTTCTCAGTGCAGCCAGGAGGCAGAGGGACGATGGGGTCCTGTTGGCGTCATCGTGCCGGACCTTCAGCTCTCACTGGAGTGAAACTCTACTCCCCTGCTTGCATTGTTGGCCGGCGGTCGCCATTTTGAATCCCTGATTCAGATGGTTGGGGCAAATATTCTCGGTTGTGATGGTTTATCACAAAAGATAAAAAAAAAAATTTGTCAAGCCTTGATAAACATGTTCAAATTCAACCAGTTTACTGTTGAAATTAAGTCACAGCTCATGACTGCTGATGGTACACATTAAATAACGAGACTTCGTTTGAGATAGACTTCCACATTTGAGGGTACAGTCTGGTCTGGAGGGGTTAACCCGGATTTAATCTGGCTGGTGTTAATTAGGCCTGTTACACAGGGTCCTGGGTGGTCTGTGACCTGCTGACCGACCGATCTGACCTTTAAACTCAACGTGCTCAAGAGTTCAAACCTGCTTCTGTAAACCTAACAGATTAATTTGACTCAAGACATTGAGGGCTTGATGGAGATTGTCCAAGGGCCACTTTTGGTCCTCGGGCCTTAAGTTGCCCACATCTGGTTTAACGGCTGCCTTTCATACTGGTGGGCGAGAATGTAATAGTCATTATTTGTCTGTTAGCAAAATATCTCATGAACCAGGGGACAACTTTCATAATTATTGAATGTTCTTCTACACCTCATTAACGTTTGGAGTCAGCGTGATTCAAGACGCCAACACTAAAACGAGTCTTTCCACAGGTGTTGAACTACAGTTTGGTGTGGTAGTAGCTGAGAGTCGTCCCAACACAAACCCTGAGAGCTAACTGGTTCTGTGCGTCATAACTCTGGGTTTAGTTCTACTTTTGGTCCAATAACTCAGTTTGAAGAGCAGCTTGAGAGCACTAAGCTAGGGTTCTGTAGCGGGGCCGAGAGCCGCCTTCGACCCGTCAGCTTCATCACTGTGGGGAGTTTTCGGTCCAAAGAACCTCAGCTTGGCTCAGCTCGTACTGCAGGATGATGGTCCTGCAGCTGGGAGGGGCACCTTTGACCCCAGCCTGAAGCCCAGTCCTGGGAAAAAGAAAGTCCATCCTCTGGGTCCAGGTTTCAGAAGGACTGATCTGGTCCTCGGCCGTCAGGTCAAAGGTCAAACCCTGCCGTGCCCAGAGTTCCTCCCTCGGAGGTTTCAATCAGAAGAAAAGGTTGAAAACATCTCATCTCTGCCTCCCTGTCACACTGGCTCAGGACCGGTTCAGGTTCGGTGTTTTGATGTAGGAAAACAGATGAACCGGTCCACGAACAGAACCTTTGACCGGGAACTCCCGGACCAACCCAGAACTCTGCTGTGGCAGCCACCAGGTGAGAGGGTGAGCCTGTTTTTCTACAGTTTACAGGAATGTGAGCTCAGGAGGTGGTCTGGGCCCGCGGCGTCCACACGCCTGCTCATGCCTCGGATCAGAACCAGAACCATGTGGTAACACTGTTTTTACTCGCATCAAACTTTATTTATAAAGCACCTTTCAAACAACAGCTCAACATAAAGCGATATACGTCTGATGGTTCTGATGGGTCCGTACGGACAGGAAACAGAACCAGCTCTCAGTAAAAACTGCATGTCGCCCAAAACGAACACTTCATGACCCGTCAACCCTCTGAGTGCGTGTTGGGGACGACTCTCAGCTACTACCACACCAAACGTTAGCTGAACGTCTGTAAAGATGTTGCAGCTGTTTTTGCTAGTTGATTAGCTGTGGCAGCCATCTTGAATCTAGTCTCGTTTTGGTCCTTCTGACGGTTTCGTATATTTTGCTAACAGAGGGGCATTAGATCTGCAGCGGTTCAGACCCCTCAGGAGCTGCTCTGAAGGTTTGTGTGTTTTCCTGCTGCAGGCGGTGAAGCTGTCCCACTGGGCTCTCCTCAGAGACTCGACCTTCTACACGCTGTCCATCACGGCGCTCATCGTGGTAAAAACCTGGTTTTAGTTCAGAAACATGAAACTGAGAAGTTCTTCTCTGTCCCAACGTCTGAGTTTGTATTAAATTATTGGACTAATTATTCTCTTTCAGCTCATTTGACTCAGAACCGTCCAAAGTGTTTGGTTCTGACTCTTTGGACTCTAATGTTCGGGGCCTTTAAAACGTTTTTTCAACTCTTTGAAGTTTTCCACATTTTGTCCCGTTCCGAACCACAAACTTCAAAGATTTTCCAGGTTTTAAGCGACGGACCGACACAAACTAGAGCAGGAAGAAAAATGATTTTCTAAAACTTTTTATTTTTGTGGCGTCTCGATACCGATACCAGCCTCAGGTACTCGTACTTGTATCAGTATTATAGTATCAGTTTCAGCAAGTATTCAAACTGAAGTAATTGTACAGCCCTAATTGTTTGTGTTTTTATAGTTTAAAATCGGCACAGTGTGGTGGTGTGTATTCGTTTTCACCCCCCTGAGTCAGGACTCTGTAGGACCACCTTCGGCTGCAGGTCTTTGTCTCCACCAAAACATGTACAACCTGAAGTTTTTGTCCCATTCTTCTGTGTAAACCAGCTGTGCTCAGTCAGGATCGATGAAGAACATCTATAAACTGCAGTTTTCAGGTCTTACCACCAGATTCAGGTCTGGACTCTGGTTGGACCATTCCAACTCATGATCTGACCCATTCCTTTGTAGATATGTTTTGGGTTGTCCTGCTGGAAGGTGAACCCACGTTCAGATTTTCTCCTGTATTTAGCTCCGTCCATCAGTGTGGACGGTGCGTTCAGGGTGGTGTGCGTTGGCTTCCAGGGACTTCGACTTTCTTCTCACCACTCTTCCATAACGGACAGATCTGTGGACTGACTGTCCCACCCGAGCTGTGCTCATGAGTTACCGTGCGCTGCTTGAACAGCGGCTCTGTGAGACGTTTTATAATCTTAACACTTTGTTTAAAACTCCTCGACAACTTCCTCCCTGACCTGTCTGCGGTGTTCCTTGGTCTTCATGATGCTGTTTGCCCCTCTGTGCTACTTTGTGCCGCTCCATCCGGTAAAACCCGAGTAGTGTTGTGAAGTTTGGGCTTCAGAAGCTCAGAATTTGCACTAAGACCATGTGTGAAGTTATTCATCATATTTTGAATCTGGTGCTTCATTGTTTCCTGTTTTCTCTTTCCCGTTCAGTTCATCTACGATGAGAAGGTTTGCTGGTGCGTACCGATCATCACGTTACCTCCGTGAGTTCGCGATGGCTGAATAAATGTGACTCGTGTTTGCAGGTGGGAGTCCCTGGTTCTGATCCTCATGTACGCGGTCTACATCCTCATGATGAAGTGAGTCTCTTCAACCGCGTCGGAACTCATCGGTTCCGTCTTGTTGTTGGTAACGAATCGAATCGTTTCCGGCCGTCAGGTTCAACGGCAGAGCTCATCGGTTCGTCGACCGTCGGAAGAAGAGCTCGGTGAAGCTGGGCAACGGGCTGACGGGAAGCACCGATCTGGACGAAATCTCGTGTGACGCCACCGCGGTCCTGCTGACGAAAGGTGGTCGGACTCACACACACGCGTCGTCCTTAAAGGAACATATAATCGTTTAAATTATATTTATCTGACCCAATAGGTTAATTTGTTACCCCAATCATTTGAGGAAACTACTTTTAAGCAAAAAGGTAAAAAGCAGTTTCCTTTTTGCCGTTTAGCAAATAATGGGGTTGGCTGGTTTACGTATATTTATGGTGGTGGCCATCTTGGATTTTGACTTGAGAGCCCAACTTTTGTTAGGAACGTTTTTTACGCCAAGATGTAACCACACACCAAAATGGAAGTGGGTACCTCCCTTATTTTTCAAGCTAACATGCTCACAACGTGCACGGGCAAATGGACGGGTTCTTCCAGGACCCTCTTTTCGCTCTGCGATGGGGACAACGAGGCGGCTCTGACCCGCTCTGCGATAAGATCCTTAAAGGTGGCGTTCCTTTATAAAAACTGCACCAGTTAAAGAAAAACACGCTGGGAGGGAAAATGTGCAACATAAATGTATTTTGTGAGTTTTTATCTGGGGCAGGTGTTAGTTTACTGATTGTTGAGTCAAGTTATGATCAAAGGCCTCGTTACAAACGTGTTGGTGCCCGTCGTACTTTTTACTAGATATTCTTGTTTCCATCGTAATTTTAGATCGAAAAACAGAAAATACATGAAAACCTGCGTCTCCATCGGGAACGCAGAGCTCTGACGTCTGGCAGGACACGATTCCCCCTCTGACACCAGAGGAGTTTAGGTTTGATTGTAAAAGTCTCTCTGCTGATGGACTGGAGGTTTCCTCTCCAAGTTCAGGGTCAGTATTTAGTCTGCGGTTCTGCCTGAAACCCAGCAGTGTGCTGCCCCTCCGCTTCGCTCCTGGATCGTGTCGTTCGTATTTTATAATAAATTCAGTATTTTAGACGTTTGTGGTGCGTTTCTCTGCAGCTAACTTCCACTGCGCCCCGTCGGTGCTGATGGTGGACGAGCTGCTGTCGGCGTACCCCCACCAGCTGACCTTCTCCGAGGCCGGCATGAGGGTCATGATGACCAGCCACTTCTCCCCCAGAACCCGCCTCACCATGGCCTCCCGCATGCTCATCGTCGAGGTACGAGCACCGGCAGGAAGATCGTTAAATACACTTTAACGATTTCAGATGTGGCAGCAAAGACAAAACCAACGAAGAAGAAGTGGAATAAAATAGTTAAAATTAGACTTACGTCTGCACTGAACCGACACGGCTGGCAACAAAATAAGTAAATTATAACAAGGCTAAAGAAGATATGATGGAGCAACACTGACAGCTGAATGACAGCTGCAAGTTACTGAACAAGCCGAATCAGAGTTGTGAATGCTAAAAGTGACAAAAAGGTAGCTCAAAGCTATTGTAGCAAAACAGCATAAAAGTATAAAAACGCTAGCTAAAATCTATGTACAGTCTAGGGAAAAGTAGTAAAAATATAACTCAAGCTAAAACTACTAAATGGCAAAAAATATCAAAATGTAGATAGAAGTTAAAAGTAGCAAAAGAAGAAAGAAACAAGGCGAGGACCTGAAGCTGATTTCAAAGAGATCAAACTTTTGATAGAAATTAACATTTTTAACGTAATTCTATTTTTAAAAAAACTGTAAAAAAGTTTTAAAATGTTTTGTAAAGTATAAAAGTAAAAAAAAAATTAAAAAAACAAAGTCATCCATCTCCTGAATGAGCCGAACATTTAGATGACTAGTTCTGAACAAGCTTAACGTTTAGTTAATTCAGTCCTAAACAAGACAAAGATTTAGCTGGCTCTGTCTTGAATGAGCCGAATGTTTAGGTGACTCAATTCTGAAAGAGCCGAATGATTAGCTGACTCAGTCCTGAACGAGACGAACATTTAGCTGACTCAGTCCTAAATGAGCTGAACGTTTAGTTGACTC
>NC_056513.1:7738368-7806018 GCF_014905685.2 Nematolebias whitei | reverse complement strand
ACGTTTAGTTGACTCATTCCTGAATGAGCTAAATGTTTAGCTAACTCGGTCCTGAACTAACTGAAAGTTTAACTGACTCAGTCCTGAACGAGCCAGACGTTTAGCTGAATCATCATCTCACAGTATTAACCTTGTCCTCTCTGCTGGACGTTTCAGAGACAGAGACTGATCAACACCACAGAGACCCGGGTCATCACCAATGGGAACTCAGACTCTGCGATCCGGGTCCAGGGGAGGCGGGGCTTGGAGAATGGATTGGGCGGGGCTGAACAGGTGCTGAAGGGGCGGCGAGGGCTGCAGAGGCTGGAGTCAGAAAACGAGACGGTAAACGAGGACAACGAGGAAGGAGGACAAGGAGACGAGAGGGACGGACCTCTGCTGCCTTTCAAAGTCCCAGGTACGACTCCGAGGTCACACAGCAGCGTAAAAAACATTTATAGTGATGAGGCTTAAAAAATCCTTTCATCTTGGATGAAGGGAGTGAAAGTACAGATACATTATAATTTGATTCTGTCTGTAGGAGAGAAGCTGCACAAAATAAAGTCCACTAAGTTATCAAATTAACCTCTGCAGGGTGTTTCAGAACAAATCTCTTTTTTCTGCTGAGCTTAAATTTGTTTCATCCCTTAAAGTCTTGATCTTCATATGGTCTGGGTTTTTTTTTTTTTTTTTACCTCAAACTTTAATAAAAGACACAAGAATTCATACAAAACATAGTTCTGATAAATTAAACATTGAGGAAGTAAAAATATTCTTGTACAAACCCATTTTAGAAACGTTCTTCATAAGATGCTGGGAAAGCTTGAAGATTCTTTTTGTGACTTTAGATGTTGATGTAAAAAAAACCTGAATGAAATCCTGTGATTTGTTGGGTTTGTCCCGCTCTCCTCTCCAGGGGGCGTCTGTAACAAACTGAAGTGGCTGATCATGTGGCCTCTGGCCCTGCTCCTCTTCCTCACCGTCCCGAACTGTGCCGAGCGGCGGTGGGAGCGATGGTTCATGGTCACCTTCTTCACGGCCACCATGTGGATCGCCGGTCTGTCCTACATCATGGTCTGGATGGTGGGTCACATGATAAAACTTTGAGCTTTTAGAAGGTCGAGGTTTGGTTTCATGATGGAACGAATCTCCATGAGGCAAAATGTTGTCATCTAGGGGGAGCTCGGAGTAGAGTCACTGCTTCTCTTCAAAGAAATGGTCAGCAGAGGTGGATCATCTGATTAGGACGCCTCCATTTGGAGTTTGTCTGAGAATACCCCACTGATAGGAA
The DNA here is from genome assembly GCF_014905685.2 of Nematolebias whitei. NCBI lineage: Eukaryota > Metazoa > Chordata > Actinopteri > Cyprinodontiformes > Rivulidae > Nematolebias > Nematolebias whitei. The sequence continues at coordinate 7,804,748 of NC_056513.1, read as the reverse complement.
GCCCTGGGACAGACACAGAACTCCCTGGAGGGATTATACTCTCTGGTCTGGGATCCTTTTGGAGTCCTCCAGGGGGAGCTGGAGACTGTCTCTGTGTAAAGGGAGGTCTGGGTTTTTGTCCTGGATCTATTGCCTCCACAACCCAACTACGGATAAGTGGTAGAAGATGGAAATAATTGATATTATTTAATTTTCACCATAAAAAGTGGAAGATCATGAGGAGGAAAATGTGTCAGGAGACAAAGGGAGAAGAGGAAAGTCAAGAAAGTAGGACTGAGGGTTGCAACTCTAAATGTGGGGACAATGATAGGCAAAGGTAGAGACCTGGCTGACATGATGCTGGGAAGGAAGGTAGATGCTTTATATGTCCAAGAGACCAAGTGGAAGGGCAGCAAGGCTCGCAGCATTGAAGCAGAGTTTAAACTGTTCTACCATGGTGTGGATAGAAAGAGAAAGGGAGTAGGGGTGGTCCTGAAGGAGGAGTTGGCAAAGAATGTAGTAGAGGTGAAAAGAGTGTCAGATAGGGTGATGTGTCTGAAGGTAGAAGTAGAAGGTCTGATGCTAAATGTTGTCAGTGGTTATGCTCCACAGGTTGGATGTGATGTGGAGGAGAAAGATAAATTTTGGAACGATCTGGATGAAGTGATAGAGAATATTCCCAGGGAGGAGAGAGTGATGGGTAGGTTTGGTGTCAAATAAAGAAACCAAGAAGGACAGATGGTGGTGGATTATGCCAAGAGAATGGACATGGCTGTAGTCAACACTTGTCAAATGTTGACCACAATGTCAAAAAGAGGAAGTTGGTCCAGAGTCCGGGGGTCCAGTAAAGACCTGATCCCCTCTGGTCTTTAATTTAGACCTCGACTGCACTGAGAGACCATGTCTGGAGGATCTCAGGGCTCTGTGGAGAGTAAAGTCAAGACGTTTAATCAAAGTCATTGGCTGCCATTGATATAAGAATTAATCATGAATCATACAAAACAAATATAAATGAAATAAGTAAAACAAGTTGTGTACAGGAGTGAGCGTTTAGGAGATTGTTACTCATTTATTTGACCGTTTCTCTGTTCAGTCGTTGGTATTTCTGTCCTCTTCTAGCCAGAGTGTCTCTCTGCTGCAGGACTGGTGGTTTTCTAAAATTTAGAATGTTCTCCTCAGTACAGGAAGTGAAGGCTCTCTTCATTTTCTCCATCAGTCAGGACCCATGGCTCCATCAGAACCTTCTGCTGCTCACAGGTCAAGAGTTCTTTCATTATGACTTGACTGTTTGTTTGAGGCTTACTTTTTACTCTTCATTTCTACCTGCCTGCATTTTGTGAGCTTAGATTATTACAGTAAGAAGTCCCAAACGTTCTGCGTGGATCAGGATGTTCAACAGGAACCTGCTTTTATCATTTTCTCCACTGATGACGCGTTAAACTTGAGTAAATTTGTACCTTTGCTGCCATCCAGCAGTCGGTCTTTGGGTCGGTGCAGGAAAATAATTTAATTAGGCTGGATTATAAATACAGTGAAAGAGCAGCAGGTTGTACAGAAACAGCAGCAACAATATAATAAATTACAAATCTGAGAGTAAAAATTAGCAGAGTGCATTGGAATCAATCCGATACCAAGTGAACAAGGGCCAGTATGGCCGATATCGATATATGTGCCGATACCGATACCTTTCGATAATTGAAGTGGATGCACCATTTTGCTAAATCTGAATGAAATTATGTGATTTTTTTTTTTTTTCACCATCAGATTATTAATTTAATAAAATCCAGCAAAGACTCTGGATAACGTTTATGGGTTAATATTAATATTTTCTGTTGTATCATTTCACAACAACACGGCGCCTCCTTCTCCTTTCTGCCAGTTCTCGTCGGGCCTGAATAATCCGGACCTCGAGTCACAGGATGGTACAGCATCAAAGCACAAGAGCATCAAAGCACGAGGGAGGAGGAGCAGGGTGTGGCTGCAATTTACAAATTTAAAAAAATTGTTTCTAACTCATCAACTAGTTGAAGTCATAATTATTGAAGCAGCTAAATGTCTCAAAATCATTAAATATTGACTTCGGGTGTTTAGATCATTAGTTAGACCCAATATATTCTCCTTCTACAACATCGAGCTGTTTTACATGATTGTTGTCTAAATTAACATTAATTATGAATTATATTAAGTTATTGTACATATATTATTAGTAATTTGTGACACAGATCCATTTGGGCTTGCTGTTAATGAAACGGTTGTTTTGTCGACTGGGAGCAGTTGTTGTTGTTTTGGAGAACATCTTCGCTTCTCCACGACGGCACCGGTGGAAACGACAGGCGGGACCGGCAGAGCGCCCTCTAAGGTTTATAGAAATCGATGGGATGAACACAGACCGTCATGGAAAGCCAACAAAACCACAGCAGCCCATGCTGAAAAGCTGAAACAAAGGTGTCGATAATATTACACTGATATCATCTATATCAATACTCATGACAACATTGATAATATCGATATTTGGACCGATCCGCCCACCACCACTAAAACTTTGTTACTATTTTGTAAAATGTAACTAATTTGCATTGTTTCTAACTTTACATTTTGTGTTCTGCATTCACACTTCACTTGGTTCACCTACAAACAATTGTCTGAGCACCAGGAAGCACGGGTTTATTAATTTTAGTATTTCCTGAGGATAAAACCTGTAAAAGTCCTGGTTCTGAGGTGAAGTCTGTGGTTCCAGGTGACGGTGATCGGGTTCACTCTTGGCATCCCTGACGTCATCATGGGCATCACCTTCCTGGCGGCGGGCACCAGCGTCCCAGACTGCATGGCCAGCGTTATCGTGGCACGGCAGGGTACACGCACACACACACAGGTTGTTGGTTGTGGACTTGATTCTGGTCTTGGTGGACCTGCAGAGACGTGTTCCTCTCCTCGCCTCAGGTTTGGGAGACATGGCTATCTCCAACTCCATCGGCAGCAACGTGTTTGACATCCTGGTGGGTCTGGGCCTGCCGTGGGCCCTGCAGACCCTCTGCATCGACTACGGCTCCACTGTGAGTGCTGCTCGGTCAGATTCCTCTGAAGAGAACCTGAATGAGGACACACCGTCCTTTTAGAGCGATTTATTTTCAGTGAACCGAGTCTGTCTTGGTCTCCTCAGATCCATCTGAACAGCAGAGGACTCATCATTTCTGTTGGACTTCTCCTCGCCTCAGTTTTCTTCACAGTAAGTTTGCATCCTTGCGTTTTTGGACTGGAGCATCTTTATGAATTTTCAAAGTGCATGCTCAATAATCCAGGTATAAAATCCAACAAAGTTCAGTAAGGTCATCTGAACGGTTTCTTTTTTTTGTTGAGACATTTCATCCTTCATCCAAAGGACTTCATCAGTCTGAGGAGCCACAGCAAACTTGGTCCCGTGGCTCCTCAGACTGATGAAGTCCTTTGGATGAAGGATGAAACATCTCAACAATAAAAAAAGAAACCGTCCAGATGATCTGACTGAACTTTGTTGGATCTTTACGAGTCCTTCAGCCGACATGAATGTTTGAACACGTTTAGGTCCGTTTTTTTTTTTTTTTTGTAAAATTATAGCTCCAAGATGAAGACCAAGAACTCAAAACTAGGTCACACGATGAAAGGACAAGTTAATCTTCTTCCTTTAGAATTTTGTCAATCTTTGTGTTTTATTTATTTGTACATAAAGTTTAAATTCCTTAAGAGCTACTCTGAAGGAACTTTGTCCCAGATCAAGTTCTTCTTCCTGCTTGATTTCCTGATTATTTATCCAGGAAACATTTCTGCTGCAAACAAAACATAAAACTGTCTCAAAGATTCTCTGTAAGTCTCAGAGAAGCATTTTCCTCCTCAGCCCCCGTCACATGTGGAGTTCCCCAAGGAGCTTTTCTTGGACCCATTTTATTTCCCATCTACATTCTCCCTTTAGGCTTCATTTTTAGAAAACTCAACATCTCATTTCTTTGTTACGCAGACGACACTTGAATCTCAGTCGTTTTCACTGAAACCCCTGTTTGACTGCCTCACTGAGGTAAAAACTTTGAGCTTTTGAAATTGCAGTAAGAATAAAACTAAAGTTATAATTTTTGGACCGAGTGGAAACGGCAACCTTCTCTTATAGATCTGGATATTTCTGAGCCATTTGTAAAATTTGTTTATTTATTTATTTGATGCAAAGACACTTAAACCATTCCGTAATCTGTCTGCTGTTGACATGGGGGAGCACCTAAATAAAGTCAAACTAATGGTGGTTTGTTTGTGGGACTGCGTCTCTCCTGTCCGCAGGTCCTCGGGGTCCATCTGAACAAGTGGACTCTGGACCGCAGGCTGGGCCTGGCCTGCCTCTTCATGTACGCCGTCTTTCTCTGCTTTTCCATCCTCATTGAGTTCAACGTCTTCATGTTTGTCAACCTCCCCATGTGTCGGGACATCCACTGACCTCCTCCTCCTCCTCTTCGTCCTCCGTCCCACAGAGGAGCCGTCACCCGGCTTCCAGTTTGTGGCGCTTTGGAAAGAAGTCCCACCTTTTCTTCGTTTAGGAAGCTCGGCTCGGTTTGATGGAGCTTTGGTGCAATAAACACGAGCAGAGGAAACAGCGGCAGTTGGTGCCGGTCGTGTCACAAACCGAACGTTTGGACGGACAGAACCGGACTGTTCTGGTGAAGGAGCTGCTACTGAAACTGGAAGAGGAGAGAGAAAGTCAGACTTCAGCTGCCATGTTTGTTACTCTTTGTAAGGTCTGGATATAAGCACATATTTAAGGTATTTTAGGTCAAATCTAAGGTTCTGTCTATATTTGAGGATTATAGGAACTCATGTTAGCTGATAATTTTTATTTATCAGTGTTTTAAGGCTGAATGATTTGGAGTTTCTTTGTGTCTCGGTTGACACTAACACTGCATGCGGACACACACAGTGTAGATATTTAACACAAGTGATGAACAGTTTGTCTGTTTGGTTCTGTATCTGTGCAGGTGTGGGCTTTACTGTTCTTTAACAGAACCACAGGTCAGAGGGATTAGCCCTTAGCACCGTCACTTTATGGATTAGAGATTATTTTTTTAATTAATTAATCTGCTGCAGAAACTCAACAAGTAACTACTGAATGTTCTGACCTGGGTCCGCAGAGTTACAGTCCAGAACAAAGTCCATCTGCTGTCAGTTTCAGTTTTAATCAAACGGATCGGGTCTTTATCGAGTTCTCAAAGGATCCAAATCTAACATGAAGTGCACAAAAACAACAGATTACACCGAGTCATTTACTCAACAGAACCTGGTTCCAGTTCTGATCCAGAACCACTTAAAGTAGCAGAACCCAGGTCAGTTGTTCTCAGAGGGTTTGATCTGAACCGTTTGAAAACCCGGTAAAGTCCAGCTCCGTCTAATTTGGATCTAGAACTGAAAGGTGGACTTCCTTGCTCCTTTCTGTAACCTTCAGTCTGAGCAGAGATTTTAATGTTTGTATGTTTTAAAACCAAGAGTATTTTTAGATTAGGAGTCGTAGATTTTTATTGAAGCGTGCGCGGAGCGTTGAAGCCGTCGTCAACGAGGAAGCCGTGATCCTGATTTATTTGCCAATGTCAATTTATTTATGCAGCACATAAAAAAGTTGACCAAAGTGCTTTACGGTTTAGTCAGATTAAAATGAAAACGAGAAAATACAATCAAACAAGAAAAATCAGCTCTTCACTGGTTCTCAAACGCTGCCCGGAGCAAACGCCAAGGAAAAAAGACGAGTCTTGAGCCAAGATTTAAAGTCTCAGATCAGGTGATCTGTTCCACAGTTCAGGAGCAACAAAACCTGATCACTTCTGGACTTTGGATCCAGGCACATCTGCGAGGAACGGGTTGTTGGACCAGAGTGCTCTGACTGGAATGTTAAGAGATTAATATGACGGGGCTGCATGAAGACAATAGTGTCAGGAGCAGTGCATTCAGTTTTATTTCATTTAGATTCAGGAAGTTTAGTTTCAGCCCGTCTTTACTGCTGGTGAAGACTCTGTCATCCAGATGATGATCAATCCAAAGGCAACGGTTAAAAAACAAACAACTGGACTTCTAATCTGAAGCTGAAGATGTTTCGCTTCCATCCGGGAGACTTTCAGTTCAAAAAACCAGTGGAGTGATCATCTCCAACTTGATGGGCAGATACACCTGAATATCATCTGCACACAGTGGTGCTTGAATGTTGGTGAAGCCTTTAGGATTGTCTATATTTCTGCATAAAAATGACCTCAAACATCAGATTTTGTCACAAGTCCTAAAAGTAGATAAAGAGAACCCAGTTAAACGAGACAAAAATGTTATACTTGGTCATTTATTACTTGTGAATTTATTATACTTGGTCAGAATTCATTGTTCCATCAATGATGGCAGGCCATCCTGGCCTAAATGTAGCAAAACAGAGCCAAACCATGATACTACCACCACCATGTTCCACAGACGGGATAAGGTTTTTATGCAGGAATGCAGTTTTCATTTCTCCAAACATAACACTTTTCATTTAAACCAAAAAGTTCTATTTTGGTCTCATTCGTCCACAAAACGTTCTTCCAATAGTCTTCTGGCTTGTCCACATGATCTTTAACAAACTGCAGACGAGCAGCAATGTTCTTTTTGGAGACCAGTGGCTTCTCCTTGCAACCCAGCTATGCACACCATTGTTGCTCAGTGTTTTGGTGGACTCGTGAACATTAGTCAATGTGAGAGAGGCCTTCAGCTGCTTAGAAGTTACCCTGAGGTCATTTATGACCTCGCCCACTGTTCCACGTCTTGCTCTTGGAGTGATCTTTGTTGGTCGACCACTCCTGGAGAAACAATGGTCTTGAATTTCCTCCATTTGTACACAGTCTGTCTGACTGTGGATTGTTGGAGTCCAAACTCTTTAGAGATGGTTTTGAAACCTTTTCCAGCCTGATGAGCATCAACAACTCTTTTTCTCAGGTCCTCAGAAATCTCCTTTGTTTGTGCCCAAACATGTTGAGAAGAGCAGACTTTGATTGATCCTGTTCTTTAACTCACACCTGATCATCATCCCACTGATTGAAAACACCTGACTCTAATTTCTTCTTCAAATTAACTGCTCATCATAGAGGTTCACATACTTTTACCACTCACAGATATATAATGTTGGATCATGTTCCTCAATAAATTAATGACCAAATATATTTTTGTCTCATTTGTTTAACTGGGTTCTCTTTGTCCACTTTTAGGACTTGTATGAAAATCTGATGTTGTTTTAGGTCATATTTATTCAGAACTATAAAAAATTCTAAAGACTTCACAAGTTTTAAGCACCACTGTATATATTTTCTGAAAATAGACCCCAACGGCAACATGTAAAGGTTAAAAAGCATTGGGCCTAAAATAGACCCTTGAGGGACCCCGTAAATCAAAGGAAATGAAGAACATTCCCCTAGATGAAGAGAAAACTCCCGTCAGGCAGGTAGGATCTAAACCAGGATCAAACTGTGCCTTTGATACCGTTCCCTGGTCAAGTCGTGACGAGATGTTCTGGTGGTCCACAGTATCAAAGGCAGCAGAACGGTCTAAAGCAGCAGAACTTCCTGGATCAATTTATTTATGAACTTGTTTCTATTAACAGAACTTGATCATTTGTAGGTTCTATAAACTTTATTTCAAACACAACTGAACTTTTAACTTCGTGGTGAAATGTGAGGACAGCAGGAGGGTGTGGCACGCCGTCCTCTGATGGAGCCGTCCTGTCTCGAGGACGTCCTGAGACATTTCAACTCAAACATCTTTCAGCATGTGTTTAATTAAAACTTGTGTATTTATTTTATATCTGTTGGTGCAGCTCATCTGACAGCCACCAGGGGGAGGTCAGGAGAAGTTCTTTAAACTGGACCTGGTTTCATTTAAGATGCACAAAGTGAAATATTGGTTGTTCTGCATGCCTCAGTCTATATTTAGATTATTTTGTGTAATTTTACTGTTTTTCTCAGATGAACAAGGAGCTGATTGTTTTGCTGTACATATCAGGAGGAATCGGTTTCTGAACTCTTGACGATGGAAACTACTTTTTGATTATTACAGATTCAAAAAATTATTATATATATTATAAATGTTGTCATTACAGATTCAGATTTATTTATTGCCATTCGGACCTCATGATGAGAGCGAAACATTTCCTGGTGCAGCAGAACAAAACAACCTAGTAAGATAAAGTAGGCCAAACAAAGTTACAAATATCAAAAATAAAATAAAGACCCCAACAGGTTGCTGTTCCAAGTTAACAGCGTTCATTATTCAGACATCATCTTACCATACCCAGGTATACATGTTTATACATTATTTAGACAGCTCTCAGCTGATTCCTGTTTGATGCTTGTCTTTTGAATGGTTTGTAGACGTTTAATTTGTTGATAAGGGACCTCGAAATCGAACCAGGAAGAGATTAAAACTTTTGCTCAGTGTTCTCCTTGCAAAAAAACCCCCAAAAAAACTGATTTATATGAATTCTTTGTGCAGTTTGTCTTCATGAGGCAGACAATAAAAGATACAAATAAGTTACTGGTATCAATCAGTGATGGACGGAACCTGGAGAGGACACTTATATTCACCACCAGGTGCAGTGGCGGAGCCAGGGGGTGGCCAATGGTGGCCATGGCCCCCCATAGATCAATTTTGCTCAGTGTCGGGACAATAATCAACCCGTTTTTAACCGACCTGGTCAAGCTGGTGCCGGCTGCTTTCAAGAGGGCAGTAAGTAAAGTGAGGAATAAGCGTCACCCTCTGACTGCAATTACTGAGTGGAAGCAGCTGAGCTGAAACAGGTGGAGCAAGAGAACTGAGCAAACCAAGGGAACTGCCCTAAAACAGGAAAAGGTTTAATAATAAATGTTTTTTTACATTTGGCTTCAGTTGTAGTGGACATCTAGTGTTGATGTTGCAAACTTACCTTGGGGGGGGGGGGGGGGATTTTTCATATAAATGAAACGCATCAAACTTGTTTTTTTTTTTTCTTGATCAGTCAAAGACGTTTATTTCCAAAAGATACACAACAAAAAGTGACGAAGACGTTCTACAATCAACGGGTCAATAAACAGAGTTTTGGACTCAAGAGTTCTTATAATCGGGAACGCCACAGAACCCGAACAGAACAGCCGGACTTTAATTTCTATAATTACTGAACAGAAACGGTCTTTAAAGATAAAGAAAACAAACACAACAAATGGCTCCCGAGTAATTCAGCAGTACACAGGTATGGTATATTTGTTACCTGGAGTTGTATTTGAAAAAATACTGAGGCTTACATTACGATATCATCTAAAAAACCTGGTCAATAATGCTACAACGAAACAAAACATAAAAATAAGATAAATGGATTCCATCTTTATTACTCCAGATCCCAGGAGAACAACGTTCTTAAATACAGTTTTTCCATTTTGGCATCATATAAAAACATTTATTTAATCCTCAGCACATTTTATAAATCTGTTAATAAATAAACAGGGACTGGGTCCTTTCACCCCCTCAAAACACCCGTCTTCTGTCCTACAAGACATTGATTGAGATGATACCAACGTTATATTATAGAGTAGGTATCATGCCGAGATCAGATGATGATCAAGGTGTGCGACTCTGGCTGAGCCTTCTCCATCGCCTCCACGTGATGCTGGTTGCCCTTCAAAAACATCAGCCTCTCAAAGTTACCATCTGGCAGGGCGGCGCTCTGGGCCCTCACAATATCTCTGCCTAGAGAGAATAGGCACTCGAATGCAGCACTGGATGGGATGGCGGTGTTGTACTTGGTGAACAGGTCAATCAAGACCTGCTCATCCAAAAAGGTGACATCAGTCAGGGTCTCCTTTGAGCTTGCCTCCAGCCAGGTCTTCACCAAGTTCTGCGCCTTGGACTTCAGTGACCTGTGGCTCCTGCTCTCTGGGAACCGAAGGATGTTGCTGAAGAAATCGTCTTTCTCGTCCTCACTGCTGGTGGTGCTGCTGTCCTCATTGGTCTCCATTAGGGCCGTCTGTACAACGGTCTCCATGACGTCCATGACTCTGCTCACCTGGCTGTTACTATACTGCTCCAGCCAGAACAGGCGAAACTTGGGGTGGAAGGCAGCGGCCAGCTGGCACTCCTGGTCTTCTAGAAGGAGCCCAAACCTTTTTGTGATGCCTGCCAGTATCGCATCTACCAGAGGACTGCAGTACAGGAGACGTTTGAACTTGGCCTCCTTCAGCTTCATGATGGTAGCTGCTACAGTTGGTAGAAGGCACCCGAGATAGGCCTGGTCCTCCCCCTGGATTTTATCCAAGGCATTTGCAACATTAGACATCACCTGGACGTACTCGCTCAGGAAGCCAACATCAGAATCAGTGAAGGTCTGCAGCTTCAGCTGTGCCATCACCCTGTGGACAGCTCCCCTATTCTTCTCCAGTAGGTTGTTGAGGACAACAACAGACTCATAGGTAGAGTTCCAACTGGTACTGCTGGGAACCACCAGCCTCCTCTTCAGCTCGTCCAGAATGCAGTCTGCTGCCACCGTGCTGCGGCTCTGCAGATTCCACACCTGTCGTGCCTTCGACATGGCCTTCTCGTAGGCCGACTTGAATGAAGTGCTCTCAAGAGCCTGGTTGGCATCCACGCTGGCTACCAAGTTGAAGGTATGGGCTGCACACTTCATGTGCACTGGCAGGTTGAGGCCCAGGTCACTGGACTCATCAAGGACGGCATCAACAGAGATGTACTCAACTTTATCCACACCCTCAGCCTCAAGATCTACGTCCAGGTCCACATCTTTGACGCCTTCCACGTCCGGATCGGCTGCAGCCTTAGCGATGTCTGGCAAGAGTTCAGCTTCTGTACCAAACTGCACAAAGTTATTTCCGTTGTCTGTCGTGGTCCTGGTCACCTTGTCTTGCAGGTTAAACTTGTAATGGGTGTCCACCATGGCCTGGGCGAGAACATCAAAGGTGTGATGTCCTCTGATCCGAGAGCAGGCCAGGACGGCATGCTGTCTCGTGCGGGTCTTGGGGTCCAGCCAGTGTGCCGTCATCCCCAGGTAGGATCTATTGTGCACCGACCAGCAGTCTGCGGTGGTCGCCACCCAGGGGACATCCTTGAGTAATCTGTAATATTAAAAAATTAAATGTAAAAAGACAAGCTGTAAAGTTAAAAACTAAAGAAAAAAAACTACTGTATATATATATATATATATATATATATATATATATATATATATATAAACTACAACTAATGCAGAACATGATGGTAGGCCTATATATAAAAAAACTAGCCTCATCTGCATCTCCACACAAGCTGCAATGGTTATTGAGAGCATGTGGCTTGTACAATATTAGCGGGTAGGAAGGAGGCAGGACAGTTGATTCAGTCTCTTATGAGTTATAAGACACTGATACTCCTATAAGTCTTAAAATAAAATATGATTAGTTTTAACCATATTGTGTTTATTACAATCACAGATTAGATAAGTTAATAGTTTAACATTTGTTACTAGGCTGTTCTAAACTAGGCCTGTCACGATAACAAATTTTGCTGGGCCATTAATTGTCTCAGAAATTATTGCGATAAACGATAATATTGTTGGAAATTTGACAATAATTAGTAATTATTGTCAAATTTAATAAAAAATGTTGGTTAATTTTATTTTGCATGTAGTGTATTTTTTGACCACCTGATGGCAGTATAAGGCTGTCTGAACCAAAAGGATGGATAGTGAGGGAGCGAGCAGCGGGTCTTAAAGGAAAATAGGAGGAAGTCTCCTTGACGTGACATGGGCCGTCTCTCCTTCGTTTTTTTCGGTTCTCAAAATGGTGCACACAAAGCTTTTAATAAAAAACATCAGTAAACAAGTTCTCAGCTTCTTTTTGCAGAGAAAAACAACTTTTTACACGAAGGCACGTGTTTCAACTGTGAATTTTTGGAGCTTCGATAAGACGGTGACTGTGAAGACGTAATTATATATAGAGAGACATTCCACTGTATATAACATTTAATTTGAGTACATTTTATTTAATTAATTAAGAAAGTATCTATTTAAAAATTTCAAGTATGCAATAATAATGTAATAAACTTGTAAAATTTTAATAAATACCTTGTAAGATACTCTTCCAGATGTTTATGCCTGGCCAAGATCGTCTTGCCCAGGGTGCAGCGGGACATCAACGTCTTCGTGGGGTTCAGGGTCTTGATCAGGTCGACAAAGGTGGGGGACTCCGCGACATGCAGCGGCAGCATGTTGTCGACAAACAGGTCTACGATCCTTCTGTCCACCACTGACTGAAGGACGCCAGCGCCAGAAGTTTGGACAAACGTTTCACCAGTGCTGAGCTGGTGTGCTTTCTTTGCACATGGCTGTGACGACTGGTTTATGACACTGCCACCAGAAGATTGCCTGTGTTTCCCACGGGAAGAACCGGCCCTGGTCCTCTCCTCAAACTGGAAGGCAAGCGCTGGGTGTTTCCTCTTGACATGTGACTTCAAGTTGTAGAGACTCGCCGTTTGACCCTTGATGGTGATCTGCTTGGGCTGGCACATGACGCACTGGAAGTACAGGACTTTGGCGTTCCACTTATCCCTTGCCGTAAAGACAAAGTAGTCCTTCAGGTGGGGCCATGGGTTCTGAGACTCTGGGGTCTCAACCTGAGCACACTCTGCCTCACCCACAGCCGTTGTAAACTCCTCATCATCCTCAGGCCGAACAAAATCATCTTCACCTTCTGTAATGATAATAACTTGATAAGCCGATACTGCTGTAACACAACTCACAACACAGATACACAAGTTACACAATGCTGTTCAGCTGCTGCCGCTGCGTCAACCAATCAGTAGGGGTGCGACTCTCTCGTGTCTGGCGATTCGATCCGATTCCAATTTTGGTGTCACAATTCGATTTAAAATCGATTTTTCGATCCAGAAGCAAAAATAAAAAATAAAAATCTAGGAACAAATAATTCATCCATCCATCATCTTTACCCACTTCTTCCTTTACAGGTCATGGGGGTCACCGGTGCCCATGTCCATCCATCACTGTGCGAGAGGCGGGGCCACCTGGACAGGTCTCCAGTCCATCACAGACAAATAATTCAAAATATATAAATACAAAAGTAAACAAAGACTTCAGCCTACCATAGCACATTAACCTTTAATTCAACATAAAATACAGACTTCACACTTTTATTAACCATATTGCTCTAACATTTGTTATATTTTCAAAACTTAACCTAATATGAAATCTAGACTTCAGTCAAGCGGACACGTAATGCGACATGCAGTACACTCGGGAGTAGGAGTGAAAAATAATAAAACCACATTTTAAAATCAATTTATGGGCCTTTAGAATCGATTCAGAATCGCCAGAACTAAGAATCTAGATTCTTTAAAAAAAAAAAAAAAATTTCTGCACCCCTACCAATCAGGTCTTGTCAAACTTTTGGGGACACGCCCCCAACAGACAGGAAAAAAAAATACTTTTTGTTAACGGCCTTGAAGTAAATGGAGCTCAAATTAGCGGAAGCAAACTGGCCCGCTAACGGTTTCTAGAGCTAAAAGTTAGCTTTGCTATTAGCAGATTAGTGAAAACGTGCCTACCACTGGGGGGCGGGGGGACAATGAACCTAATAACCTTCGGTAGGGACGAAAGGGAGACAAAGACCCTAATGACCCACAGTAGGGAGGGGAGGGGACAAGGACCCTAATGACCCACAGTAGGGAGGGGAGGGGACAAGGACCCTAATGACCTACCAGGAGGGAGGCCACTGTGTTGTACTGTTTGCGACTTCTTTTTAATTGCATGTTTAAGTTTGTGCATTTTTTGCACGTGCCTCTCCAGATGTCTCCTCTTCTGTATTACTGAACTGCATTACTTGCATTTTTGCACATTTATTGCAACTTGCACAAGTTTTTTTTTCTTTTTGCACCTTATATCTCTGCTGCTATAAAATAAAAACATTTACACTGTAAACCATATATCAGAACAAAAAAGAGAACAGAACAATCAAATGTCTCTTAACTCTGAAAGAACCAGAATATATGAAACTTTTCCTCAATTTAAAAAAAAAAATAAAAAATAAATAAAAATAAAAAGTCTCAAATTGGTGTGAATTCTCGCTTGCTGTTTGTTCAAAGAATTAACTGTTGCAAAACTTCTCCCAGGGTCCTCACGTTTTATTGGTGTGTGAAAAAGAGCATCTGTTCCCTCTGAGAGCCTCAAAGTGAAGCAGTCTGATTTGGACTCTCCATGAGCTCATTCATGTGTTCATCGTACTCACCGATTCTGGGTAACTTCATCACAGGGTTCTGGCCGACATCCAGTGGTCTGCGTCGACCATTGCTCTGTTCTTCACGCTTCGTGGTTCTGTTCTCGCAGACTCTGGGAATTCCTTCGTTCTGGGGCGTGCCGTGAAGCAGCCATCTGGTACTGGGTTCCTGTCGTGGTACCAGCTTCTCCGAATCTTGACTGATGCAGAGTTCACCCCGTTCTTCTTTAATCTGCTGAGGTTCTGGTTCTTCATTAATCCACAGAAGTTCTGGTTCTTCTTTAATCTGCCGTGGCTCTGGTTCTTCTTTAATCCACAGAGGTTCTGGTTCTTCTTTAATCTGCTGAGGTTCTGGTTCTTCATTAATCCACAGAGGTTCTGGTTCTTCTTTAAAGCATGAAGGTTCTGGTTCCTCCTGGTTGCAGAGCTGCTGGTCAGTCAGAACCTCCTCATAGAGACGCTGTTGTCGGAGTTCTAAAAGACAAACAAAAATAAACAAAAGCTAAATACAACCAAAAACAAGGGCCTGAACAAGTACCGTATTTTCCGGCGGACAAGTCGCACCGTCCTATAAGTTGCATCGGTCCAAATACGTCTAATAAAGTGGAAAAATCCATAAATATGTCGCTTCACCGTATACGTCGCATCTATTATGTGTCACCGCTGACAACCCGGAAATGTGGACCGGTGTTGTGCCAGAAACCGATGGGCTGCCAAATGGTGGCGGTGGGAGTGTGCACGGGAGGACTTTAACACTGTGTTTAACACTTTTGACACTGTGGACCATGACATCTTGTAACATAAGCTCTCAGAAATTAGTTTCTCAGAACACACTATTGGTTGGTTCTCTAACTATCTTTCAGATCGGAGGCAATGTGTTCAACATAATGGTACTTCCTCCAGTTATTTCACAGTCAACAATGGTGTACCACAAGGCTCAGTCTTAGGACCCACCCTCTTTACATATCTACATAGGTAATGTAGGTAAAAACATCCCTGATGCATCCTTACATTTCTATGCTGATGACACAGTTGTTTATTGTCGAGCTAAAACTGTTGAAAAGGCTTTCCAGCTTTTGAAATCTGCATTTAACATCATCCAGACTGATTTGTTCCGCCTCAAACTTGTCCTAAATGCCGACAAAACCAAAGGGATGCTTTTTTCAAACAGGAAGTCGGTCCAAGCAGTTCTTCCTCCGATTTTATCCTCAAACAATTTCCCCATTGAGTTTGTTGATTCCTATAAATATTTGTGTATCTTGGTCGACTCGCATCTCTCTTTTAAGCTCCATGTGGAAAATCTAATAAAGAAACCGAAAGTTAAACTGGGTTTCTTTTTCAGAAACAGCTCCTGTCTAACTCTGAGCGCTAGGAAACGCCTTGTATCTGTGACTTTCCTTCCCTCCATTGATTACGGTGACATTACTTACATGAACGCTCCTACAAGAACCCTGCAGATGTTGGATGCTGTCTATCATGGTGACACTGACAGTTTATTTCCAGTCAATCCTGGCTGGTGTATGTAATAGGAGCTTCTGGTGAGGTCACACCGAGGGCGTTCCCAATGTGAGACACTCACACATGCTGCTCAAGAGAACTGGGGTTACGACAGAAACCTAAAGATTTCAAGTTTCCAGAAGTAAACCGACTCTTGGGAGCTAATCCAAGTATGCTATTGATGAATGATTTACGCCAGTGATGCTTATTTTTACAATTTCAACATTTATAGTTGTTGAAACTAAGGCGATGCATGACGAACTCCACACAAACGTCACAGCTTACCTTCTTCAAAGTGCCTTTTCAAGCTGATGAAAACAGTAATCCTTTGATATGGCTTGCCAACTTCAGCCTTATAAGCTTCAAGGGTAAAAGGTCTTTGTGTCCCAGGGATATTAATGACCTCTGTGCCATCCGGATACAGAAGGAGGAAAGGTCCATCTTTGACATCTCTGTTGAAGTCCTTAATTTTTTTTACAGCCTGGCTGAGCAGAGTTGTGGCAGTGACGTCAGGGTCTGTCTGTAAGGGAAAAGTTTGCCCACGTTGTGGCCTAAGACCACCATTCTGAATGGTCATCAAGCCAACATTTATCTGGAAGGAAAAAGAGGTGGAAGACTGAGCAATCTTTAAAAATCACTGTCTAACATTTGGTTTTAATTCCTGATGTATTCTATGTTGCTATAAGATCCAAATGGACCAAGATTAATTACTAATATCGGTCAAAGCAGAACGATGCACTTTTACTTCTAAACTGCAGATCTAGATACAAACTGTTCGTAATAAAGGTTGGTAAATCATTAATCAATAGATGATTTACCTTTTTGACTGATTATTAAATACCGGGTAACTGACAAGGTAAATTTTCTATAACTGGTAAACAACTATTCTTATTCTGTGTAGCTTTTTTTACGTAGAACCTTCTCCGTACCACACCCCAGGAATGAAAGTCATTAGCTAGTTAAAGCTGATTCTTCTCAGTCAGAGCCGTAGCGAACTTACTGTAACTTTTCTTTTTCCCTTTTGCTTTAACCCCATTCTTAGTAGAGAATAATTTTGCCGCTGCACATTTTTGTTTAGTAGGTGTTCCAGGAAGGTGCTGATGGCTGGAGCCGGGCAGGGTGGGGTAGTCTGTTGTGCTAAAGTCAAGCAAAGGAAACGATTATTACAACAATGTTGCACATCGCAGACAAATACATACAGGCGACATGCCGTACCCCAGGGTGCCCACGCTTTCTCAGCATGCGAGCTACTTTTAAAATGACCTGGTCACACAAGATCAACCTCTGGAAACATAAGTGTATTTTCAATGTTTATTGGGGGTAATAAACAAAAAAATACCGGGTTTACATGAAAAATGCTGTAGTTTCCAGCACCATAGAGAGAAAGTTGCGACACTCTTGGAAGTAGCCGATACGCGGTCACGTGGTTCATGCAGCTCTCAGTAGTTCCAAACAGCTCATCCCTGTCCGTCAGTTTGAGCGGCTACTGGCACGACATAACACTAAAATCGACTTTTCTTACTTTGCCCGGCGACTTTCGGTAATTATTGAGCAGTAACAAACTGATTACTGATTATTTCACTGACTATGCATTTTATCAACGCATTTGTAGACTCGGCAGATACATTTATCATTAAATTTTAGAGGGAAACGAGACTGCAAACATGTTTGTTAGAAAAAATGACTATACAATGATCGATATAGCCATGTCAACAGTGTTTTATAATAATGTTGTACACGTAAAAAGAAGAGAGACACCTATTATAAAGTTGTTTCTGATGTTGTTCTATTGTTCTATTGGTCTTTTTTTTTTTTTTATGGCAACCGAGTGCCTGGATAACAGAGTTGACTGTGCTTGTAGCCTGACAACTATTGTAAAATTGTAATTCATTGGTTAAAATGACAATTTAAATGAAACTGTTTCTAGTTAAAATCATAACAGATGACAACATAAGTGTTAATTGTGCAAAAACTAATTACCAAACCATTTATTATAAAATGTGTAAAATGTAAAACAAGCTTTAATAAAGTACTTTTACTACCATTTATACTGTTGTTTATTAATTACATCTGCACCAATAAACAGCATCTGATCAAATTTGGACAAAGTTGAAATGTGCTCAAGTCCAAATGAGGGTCCATCCTCCATGGCATCATTGACCGCTCCGTTTGAAGTCAACCACCACGTCCACTGGAAACCAGTGCAAACAGGAATTGTGATGGTAACATTTATAATTTTATGTATTAAAAAAGACGTGCTTGACCATGGACACACGTTTGTGTTGACAAACATGGACTGTCTTGAAAACTTGTTCAGCTGCATAAGGCAAAGGAATCCTGTCCCAACACCAGTGGAGTTTCACCAGTGGCACTGGGATCAACCTCTTTGCTTTGGTGCGGGCCGGACATAGCCCAGAGCTCCAGGTTGGGGTGTACCTCTGTGGGCTTTTTATCGATAAAATGAAAGGGGGGGGGGGGGGGTCGAGTTTTAAAGCTGCCAATCACGCTCGTTTCCGATCCTCCTTCCTTGGCATAGAGTGCAGTGCATATGGCGCTGGGCACGGACAGATCTTTTGAAGTTGTTGATGTTCTAGGCAAAATGTTTCTAACTTGTTTTTCAGTTTTCTTGAGTTGTTGTGACAGCCGACAACAGCACAAGTTGAACCCGAACTCATATTTCACATATACTGGAACAGCCTTTGCCGTAAGTCCCTCCAGTCCCCCGGCACAAACAGAGTAATATTGTGTATGCTGTTCAGTGTCAGGAGGGTGATCAGTCTTACATCGGGGAAACTAAACAACCACTGGCCAAAAGGATGGACCAGCAAAGAAGATCAACATCATCAGGCCAGGATTCTGCGGTCTACACTCATCTCCAGGCCAGCGGTCACTCTTTCAGGGATGAAGATGTTCACATCCTGGACAGAGAGGAACGATGGTTTGAGAGAGGAGTAAAGGAGGCCATCTTTGTGAAAAGAAATCGTCCATCATTAAATGGGGATGGAGGCCTCCATGTTCAACTGTCCCCCTCTTACAATGTTGTTATTGCTAGTATCACTCAGCCCTCTGTGAACAGTAAACAGCCATCAGTGTGCTAATGACCCATTGTTAGGCTGATGGTCCTTCTTGAGCATGTGAGCAGCTGGTTTTGGTTGTCAGCAGCAAAACTGGTTGATCCACTCTGAGAAGGTGCTATTTAAGAGACTGAGCTGAAAACAGCACCTCAGACTGAGGAAGTCTCTCGGATGAGAGACGAAACGTTTCTACTTTTTTTTGCTTTGTTTTTTGAATGTCCAGAGGACCAAACTTAACTTTTTTAGATTTTACTACCTGGATTAATCAAATATTCTCATTGACAAACTTTAGTATTAGCACAGTGGAACTGATTGAGAAGAAAATAACACAAAAATGATCAATGTAAATCAAAACTATTACACCATGGAGATCTGGATTTGGACTCATACTCAATATGAAAGTGGAAAATAACATGACAGGCTGATTCATCGTCAGCGAGTATTACTCAAGACAAGTCTAAATGAAGCTCAGTAGTGTGTGTGTGGCCTCCACGTCCTGTATAACCTCCATACAACGCCTGGGCATGCTCCTGATGAGACGGCGGATGTTCTCCTGAGGGATCTCTTCCCAGACCTGGATTAGAGCATCAGTTATCTCCTGAACAGTCTGTGGTGCGATGTGGGCTTGGTGGATTGACTGAAACATGATGTCCCAGATGTACTCAGTTGGATTCAGGTCTGGGGAACGGGCAGACCAGTCCATAACATCAATGCCCTCATCATGCAGGAACTGCTGACACACTTCAGCCACATGAGGCCTAGCACTGTCATGCTAGAAGGAACCCAGGGCCCACTGCACCAGCATACAATCTCACAATGGGTCTGAGGATCTCATCCCGGTAACTTATGGCAGCCAGGGCACCTCTGGCTAGCACGTGGAGGACTCCCCACACCATGACTGACCCACCTCCAAACCGGTCATGCTGGAGGGTGTTGCAGGCAGCATAACGTTCTCCACAATGTCTCCACACTCTGTCACGTCTGTCACATGTGCTTTGTGTGAACCTGCTTTCATTCGTGAAGAGCACAGGGCGCCAATGGCGAATCTGCCAGTTTTGGTGTTCCCTAGAAAACGCCAATCGTCCTGCACGGTGTTGGGCTGTAAGCACAGGCCCTATATGTGGACGTGGAGCCCTCATACCACCCTCATGGAGTCCATTTCTGACAGTTTGAGTGGAAACATACACATCATCGGCCTGCCGGAGGTCATTTTGTAGGGCCCTGGCAGTGGACCTCCTGTTCCTCCTTGCACAAAGGACGAGGTAGCGGTCCTGCTGCTGGGTTGTAGCCCTCCTACGGCCCCCTCCATGTCTCCTGGTAACTATTCCATGCTCTGGACACTGAGCTGAGACACAGCAAATCTTCTTGCCACCGCTCGCATTGATGTTCCATCTTGGATTAGCTGCACCACCTGAGCAACTTCAGTGAGCTGTAAAAAAAACGCCTCATGATGCAACACTGACTAAATGAAGAAGTGACTAAAAGTTCAACCAGAAAGGACGAGAACACAGAAATGACCCGTGGTTACCACCTACAGAATCACTCTTTTACAGGGGTTGTCTTGATAAATGTCTCTCGTTGCAGCTGTTGTGTTCTCCATTTGCACACAAAAATGTGGCTGGTTTGGAGTTACATTGTTTTGTTTAGGTGTTCCTGTATTTATTTTGAGGAGTGTATTTTAATAAATCATGGCACATATAGTCCTTTGAAGAGTATACATTTAATTTAAGAAATTCTAGAATGACAGATTTCTCTCCTAAAATGATTCAATTTAAAGGGATTATTATTTACAGGACTTAAGCTCATGTAGTTAATAAATAATCAAACGTGAAAATAAATAAGTACATTTATCACAGTACAGATAGCTCTCGGTATGATTCTAAATATAATCAAGTTTAGCTCATATTTATGTCTATGGGTGACATCAGACAATGAATGACTCAAACCAACAGTATGGAGGCTCAAAGTGTGTAGGAGCCTCATGTGGATGATTGAAAAGCACTAAACGTGTTTTATTTTCACTATTAGATAAATGTGGTGCACTCTGAGGACCATGACGTGACTTTTAAACATTTTAAACAAACCTCAAGCATCATGACAAACAGCAGGGGAGAAAAACGTACCTGCAGAAAATGAGAACATACTCTGCGTAGCTTCGAGCTGCCTCAGTAAAAACAATAATAAAAAAACAAGATGGCTGCCACCGCGAGCGAGAAAAACCTTTAAGATAAAAAAAAAATAATAATAAATCGTGCCGGCGACGCGACAAAGACAGAAACGAGATAAAATGACGAAAAATGACGCGCAAAGGTCTGAGCTTCTTCTTCTTCGTCTTGTGTTTTATGGCGGTTGGCAAGCAACGTTTAGATGTGCATTACCGCCATCTACTGGAATGGAGTATGGATCGGGATGCTAAATAATTACTATAGGTTTAACTAAATAAAATAATAAGAAAATAAGAGAAAAAAAAAAAAACTATATTCTCTCGATTATTTCCGTCTTCTTAAGGTAGCTTAACAAAAAAACAACAAGTTCAGAAGTGAGAAGTTTATCCAAAAGATCCTGTATATTCAACTGTAGTTTGTTGACCTGTAGTCTATGTGCCAGTTCCTTCCTCTCAGCTGAATATTTGGGACAGAATAATAAAACATGATTCACTGTCTCTTCTTGAAAACAAAAGTCACATTTTCCTGTAGGATGTTTTCCCATTTTAAACAATGTACTGTTTAATCTTGTGTGGCCAAAACGTAATCTGGATATGACTGTTTCCTCCTTTCTATTTCGTCCTGTTCTCCTCATCACACCAACTTTCCTTTGAATGTTATAAAACCACCTGCCAGTTCTTTCTTCTTCCCACTGTTTCTGCCATCTTTCCTTCACCTTTTGTTTAATAACTGATTTGATTTCTCCTTTACTGAATGGTACCAGTATATCAATGTAAGTATTTTTTGTTGCTTGTTTTGCATATTTATCTGCCAACTCATTTCCTTTTATTCCTATATGTGATGGTATCCATATAAATGTAATTAATAAACCCATCGCTTGAATTCTATAAATTAATAATTGAATTTCTAATAAAAGGTCAGGTCTGCTGTCTGAATGATTATTTTTCAATGAGTATAATGAAGAACTTGAATCAGAACATATTATACTCCTTAATGGACGAACTTCCTCAATCCATCCCAGAGCTAAAATGATTCCTATCATCTCTCCTGTGTAGACTGAGACTCCATCAGTAATTCTTTTACCTGTTTTGAAACTGAATTCTGGAACAATGAATGAAACCCCGCTACTGTTATCTGAATTTTTTGATGCATCTGTATAAATTTTAACATATCCATAATACTTACTATCTAAATATGTTTGTATTGAATGAGAATCTGAAATGTTTTCTTTTTTACGATTTTCCAACAAAGTGAGATCAACATCACTATTACTTAAAAGAGATGGGTGAACTGGAGACTGAGGAACTGTTTGACTAATATTTATGTGAGATATATCTAAATCTTTTATAATGTTTTCTACAGTCCAGCCAAATGAATTTAATTTCTTTTTCTCTTTTTCCCAGCTAGGTTTTAAAATCTCTTGACATGGATGATTTCCATTATGACCTTTTAACTGACACCAGTAAGTTGAAAGTATTTGTAATCTTCTAAGCTAAAGTGGCATTTCTCCCATTTCCACCAGTAAAGCTGATGTTGGAGTTGTTCTGATGGCACCTGTACATAATCTCAAGGCTTGATGCTGAATATTATCTAATTTTTTGAGTAATGTATCTGATGCTGACCCAAATGCTATACTGCCATAATCAAATAAGGACCTAATTAAACCTGTGTATATTGATTTCAGTGCTTTCCTCTCAGCTCCCCACTCACTCCCCACCAAACACCTCATTACATTTAACACTCTCTTACATTTATCTATTATGTTTTGAATATGCACTTTCCAAGTAAGTTTGTCATCTAACCATATACCCAAAAACTTAAATTGGTTTACCCTTTCCAAATCATGATTATATATTTTCAATTTTACATTTTCTGATACCTTTTTTCTTGTAAAAAATAAAGTCTTCGTTTTATCTATAGAAATTTTGAATCCCCATTTAAAGGACCAGTTTTCTATTTCATTAATTGCTTCTTGTGTCTTTTTTACAATATAATTTAAATTTTTCCCCTCTTCCAGATTGCCCCATCATCAGCAAATAAAGAAAACCCCATTCCATTCTCCAAATTTTCAAACATATCATTAATCATAATAGAAAAAAACAATGGGCTCAATATACTTCCTTGGGGAGTTCCATTTTCAACCAAAAATTTTTCTGAAAATGTTTTTCCTATTCTCACTTGTATTGATCGATCTTGTAAAAAATCTTTTATCCAATAAAACATTGAACCATTTATTCCCATCTTTTTTAGTTTTATTAATAAACCTTCCTTCCACATCATATCGTAAGCTTTCTCTATATCAAAAAAGACAGCCACCACACTCTCCTTATTAACTTGTCCTTTCCTGATTTCATGTTCTAAACATAAAACAGGATCCATAGTGTTTCTACCTTTTCTAAATCCACTTTGGAATCTTGATAAATATCCCCTCTTCTCAACAAAGTAAGTCAGTCGTTCATTTATCATTCTCTCCATAATTTTACATAAATGTGAAGTTAAAGCTATAGGTCTATAACTGGCTGGGTTTGATCGTTCTTTACCTGACTTGAGGATTGGAACTATGATTGCTTCTTTCCATGCTTTAGGTAAAAAGCCTAATTCCCAGATCTTATTATATAATTCCAGTAAAACTTTTTTAGATGGATTACTAAGCTGATTAATCATAATGTAAGAGATATTGTCATTTCCTGGAGATGAGTTTTTTGATTTCCTAAGGGCATTATTCAGTTCAAAAAAGGAAAAGGGAGCATTTAATAAGTCAGTGGATCTTATATTTTCTTTTAATAAATGAATATTTTCATTGATTGTACAATTTCTACTCTGTTTCTCTTCTGTACTTAGATTACTACTATTGTGGATTTTAACAAAATGATTGACCAAAATGTTTGCCTTCTCTTCCTCTGTTACAGCAGTAACATCTCCATCCTTCAGAACTGGATATCCATATTCTCTTCTAAACCCATTCATTCGTTTTATCATCCCCCAAACTTTTGAAATGTTTGTTTCCCTACCTACCGAATTACAAAAGTTTCCCCAATAAACCTTTTTTGCATTTTTTACAGTTCTTCTAACAAGAGCTTGCAACCTTTTATATTCAATAAAATTCTGAAAGTTATGATTTCTTTTTAACAATCTAAAAGCTTTATTTCGAGATTTTATTGCTACATCACAATCCTTTGTCCACCACGGTACGACTTTCTTCTTATATTTTCCTCTCTTTCTTTGGACTGCTTCACGTGCAGCACCTAAAATGGCTTCACAAATAGAAAGATTTAAATTGTCAATATCTAAATCAATATTAACTATTTGCATTTCTTTATCACTTATTATTTTATATTTTTCCCAATCAGCACTTCCAAAGATCCATCTTTCTACACCTTCATTGTCAAATGCTTCCATTTCCAAACCGATTTCAATGAATATAGGATAATGATCACTTCCTATAGTTGATTCTTTTAATACTTGCCAATTACTAATCCCAGCAAGACTTTCTGAAATTAAAGTTAAATCTAATGCTGATTCAGATCCATTTCTAATATTGAATCTTGTCCCCTCCCCATCATTAAGGCAAACTAAATTCTTTAGATCCATTATTTCTTCCACCACCTCTCCATTAGCATCATTACTACTACCCCACAAAGTACTGTAAGCATTAAAATCTCCACAACAGATTACTTTTCCTTCAATATTTTTAAACATTTCCTCCATTTGATCTAAATAAAGTTTTTTACAGGGATTATAAAAATTTAATATTTTAATACTTTCTTTATTAATCCAAATTTCTACAGATATCCATTCTAATGTTATTCCTTTTTCTAAATATCTATATTGTATTCCTTGTTTTATAAATATTATACATCCTCCTCCACTCTCTTGCTCCCTGTCTCTTCTAATACTGTCGTACCCTTTTATCACAAAATCTAATTCTGGTTTGAGCCATGTTTCTTGAACACAAATTATATCTGGTTTTCTTTTCGAATTGTTTAAATATCCTTTAAATTCTTGACCATTAGCTAATAAACTCCTTGCATTCCATTGAAGAATAATCATTATATTCTTCCTTCGCCCAGTTTTCCATCTGTTTCTAGCTTTTTATTGATCGATTCCCAAGATAAATCCTTCACAGACAGAAATTTCTCTGCACCTTTTACTATGATTTTGATTTTTTCAGTTTTTTGCTTCACTTGATCAGTGCAGTTAATAACATAAGCCATGAACAGAATTAATTTATCCATTGTAATTTCCATTCCTGTCATTGCTCTTTGACTGGATTCAGATTTTGGACTAGGAGGAACTTTAGGATTTCCCTGTAGGCCCACTGCTCTTTTTTCTTGCACCTTTTTTGTTGCTTCTGCATAAGTAATGTTTTTAACAGTTTTTATGTGCTGTATTTCTGCTGCCTTCTTCCTTACTTCACATCCCCCATACGCTGCACTATGCTGACCTCCACAGTTACAACATTTCAACTGTACATCTTTCCCACATTCATCATACCTATGATCTGCACCACACTTTGCACATCTTTGCTTCCCTTTGCACACTGCTGCAATGTGACCGTATCTTTGGCACTTGTAACAGCGCAGAGGAGGAGGGATGTAAGGCCTGACAGGAAAACACATGAAACCAATTTTTATTTTATCAGGAAGAGCTTCGCCTTTAAACTCTAAAAGTACCGAGAGACTCTCAATCCTTTTCCCATCTACAGTTTTTAACAACCTTTTCAAATTGCATATTTCTACATCATGAATATTTCTTTTAAGTTTTTCCAGATCTTCCTCAAGTGGAATACCAGTGATAACCCCACGTGATACCTTGTTTTCTCCAATAATTTTCTTTTCACTAACAACCTTTTTGCAAATGTTATCAATCTGCATAGCTTTATTTTTTTGTTCTTCAGATTTACATTTGATCAACAGATTCCCATCACGCAGCACTTTCGCAAACTCCACCTCACCTAGTTTCTTTTTTATATCTTTAGATATTGCTATAGAGCTTAGATTCATGTTCTCATCTTCTTTCTTGAATTTAAGTATGACCTTAAATTCCTCATTTATCACTTTCCTTCTAACCAGTCTGTTTTCATCCTCTGAACTACACTCTTCAAGGCTTCTCTTATTTCTATGGCTGCCAAGCTCTCTGTCATCTCTCACAGCTTTGCCCTTACCTTTTCCTCCTCCTCTACCTACCGGAGTCCAGTCATCAAAATCCATATCCTCGTTGTAATCTACCTGAGTAGTCATCCCGATCCAGTCGCATTCCAGTTTATGCCAACCACTAAATTCAAAAAGAAAAATGAAATATATGGATACAAAAATCTCAAACTTTCAAAAATTTCCCGCCGCGCGTCCGTCCACCTCTGACAGCTGTCAAGCTTCCAAAGAGTCCTCTGCGTCCTCCTAAAGCTGTTTTTCAAGGTCTGAGCTTCAGTCCTCAAATTCAATGTAAATCAGACTCAGCGGCAGAAACACGGAAGAGTTCAAAACAAAAAGCGGAACTACAGCTAGCTACGGAAAACGAGAAGGGACAAAAGGAGCTTCTTCTTCACAGATTTCTATGGCGGTTGGCAAAAAATAAAAAACATTTGGAGACTTTTTGTATTGAACGTTTTTTTGAACATTTGGTTTATTACTGCCGCCAACTGATAAAGAATGTTGACTGAAAGCACGCTAAAAAAAAAAACATTCTTTCAAACAACTGTTTTCAGATATCGTATTAAAGCCTGAGTACAATTAGACTTTGAAGTCTGCAGTAATTAAATCAAACTTTCATTTTATTGAAACTGTTAATCGGGTCAGTTCTTTTATGTCTGTATTTCTACAATAAAATAAGCTCTGTGGTCTCATCGCCACAGATTTAGATTTTTCTACCTGGATTATTGAGCACGCATCAAGATATCATCTCCACAGTGTTCACTTTCCTCTATTATGGTTCCTAGTTATGAAGAATGTTCTGTTTAATCCCGTGTGTCCAAATCTAAGACATTAGATGATTTTATCCCTCCTGTTTCTTCCATCATTCTGCTTGTTTATTGTTCACTTCTATAAATGGACCTTTTCTGGATGAGAGCCACCTGTATCATGAAGAACCCCACTCACCCAGCACACACACTTTTTGCCCCACTCCCCTCAAGAAGGAGGTTAAGGAGCATTAAGTGTAGAACCACTAGACTGAGGAACAGCTTCTACCCTGAGGCTACTCATGAATACCTCACCAGGATAATCACTGTGAAAAATCACATCATGTTGCTGCTGATCTGTTTCATGTTGCTGCTGATCTTTTTCAGGTTGCTGCGTTCATTCGTGCTCATCTGCTCACACAGACTCATGTTCGTGCTGCTGTTCGGCGTAATGTTTTTATGCTATTAGTGCTTAGTGTATTATTTAGTTGATGTTTTTCTTAGATCTTATTACTGTTTTTCTTTTACATTTTATTGTTGGATGTAACTGGGACCCTGCGTACATAATTTTGTTCCACCACATGTACCACATGAGATGCGAATGACAAATAAATCTCTGACTCTGACTCTTCTTTCTTCTTCCCACTATTTTGCTATCTTTCCCTCATTTTCTGATCTATGATGCTTTTTACTTCTGCACGACTGACTTTTAGATCTATTTTAGTCATTATATTTCTGGTAGCATATTTTAAACCAGCCACAGGGAGCACAAACCAGTGTATCTCTGGTTCTGGTCCCAAGCCCGGGTAAATGGTGGCTGCTCCTGACTTCAGTTCCTGCTGAATGTCAAACATGAGAGAGGTGTTGGTTTAATGGTTCTGCTCAGCTGCAGCTCCTCATAAATTTATTGTTTCAAAAAACAGGAACAATTTGAACTGTTTTGTGGTGTTTAATTACTTCCTCTTTTTTACGGGAGTGCCACCTGATGGGGGACAGGCAGGTCCCTGTGATGGACTGAGACCTTTGTATTTCCACTCTGTTCCATCTTGCAAGATTAAACTGGGATAAGAAAATTATCTATTTATTCCTGTAGCATTTTTATTTAATGAGCTATTGAAAGGATAATATTAAATTATCCTAACACCTGTCCATGTGTCCCTATGATGGACTGTCCACTTCCCACTTTTTCGTCTTCCTGTCCTCTCAAACCCCAGCCGGTTGAAACAGATGGACACTCATCCTGAGCCTGGTTCTGCTGCGACAGTTTCACTAAACCCTGCTTCCAAACCAGTCATGATACATCTCCTTGTGGTCTCCTCTGGACCTCTGAAGGTCTCCTCTCGGCCTCTAAAGGTCTCCTCTGGACCTCTGAAGGTCTCCTCTCGGCCTCTAAAGGTCTCCTCTGGACCTCTGAAGGTCTCCTCTTGACCTCTGTAGGTTGCCTCTCTCTGATGTTCTCCTGGTAGGTTCTACGGGTCGATGGAACATCCACAGGAAAGCAGGAACCAAAGTTTTTGAAAATAGGACAACCGGTGTGTACTATCATGTTCTGCACGATGCTCTCAATGTTAGTTTTTTCAGCTGCTCCTAAAATAATACTTTTATTTTTAAACAAGTGAAGTTTAAATGAGTAACTCTTTTTGTTGTTGTTGTTTTTATTTTGTGTTTCTTGTTGATCAGAACTTTTCTACAACCACTGAGATGCTGATTAGTGCATTTTTAGATTTTGCCGTTTTATTTATTCATATTTTCAGCAGAAATTAACTTCTTCTTTTCTTCATTCTTTAACGCTCAGCTGAAATCAGCAGTAGTTTAACTCGTGTTTCTGTGGATGATTGAGACGTTCCTCCCTGACTGTCGCCCGGCTGAACCTCCCATCACTCCTTTGACCTTTTGTGATTCCGTTCCTGAGGAAGTGTCTTGATAAGATAGAAAAACGCTATATAAGTACAGTCCATTTCAGATTAGGATCATCTTTAGGTCTGAGTGAAGGATCTGCAGCCTCCTCTTCTCTTCTGGATGACCTTTGACCTTTACAGTTTGGTGTAAGGATGATGAAGATCTGCTTTTGTTGTTCTTCACCAAGAAAACCTGCATTTAGCTTGCTGCAGGGAATCAGAACCGTCTCAGGAACTCTTCTGTTGAACTCAAACATGCGTCAACATGAAAAAAAATGTGCCAACTTCTGTTTTCATTTGATCCCTCCATGAACCTGTGCACACATGTTCAGATCCTGACTGGCAGCAAGGAGTTGTTTGTCTTTGCTCTGTGTTCCTGTTGGTGCATCCGGCATTGTGAAACTGAAACTCTGGACTCCCAGCAGACCTTCTGAATCTGGCTCATCTTCAAGTAGCGTGTTATAAACTGAGACTGAAGTAGATCAGTAAAATCTACGGTTCTGTGCTGATCACGTCAGTCCCCTGCCTCACTCACAGCCCTCCTGTCATGTTTCTTGTCATCATGTTCTGTTTCCCTGTTCCTATCAATCAGTCATGTCTCCTCTGCACATTAGCTCATCAGCCCCGATTCACTGCACCTGTGTCCCTCACTATTTAAGAGCTCCATTCTTACTAGTTCCCTGCCAGATTATTATACCTCTCATGGTCCCTGATATCCAGCCATCTTGTCTTCTTGCTCTTGTCCACACCTTGATCTTTGGATTTCGACCTCATGCCTCGTCATAAGGATTTACCGCTCTGCCTGTGTCTGCCCAGCTGACCCTGGTTTTGACTACTTCTTCTGCCTACGGATTTGTGGACTACGGTTTGACCCTTTTGGACTTGTTATTAGAACTGTCTATCTGTGCATGACCCCCGCTTCGTCTCTCGGACCCTGCTCTTGGATTTGCCCACCACGAATCGCTTCGCTCCTCCGCAGATGTTCTGCATCTGTGCCTGTGATGTGATCGCTGCAGACTTTGACTGGTGACTTTCTCCCCTCTTGCATGTGAAATCCTGTCACCTCTGTTGGATCCTCACCCTTGCTACAGCTGCAAAAATAATAAAACTGTTCTCATTTTTCCTCTTGTCTGGCTATTTTGAATCTAAAAACCTTGTCCTTGACGGGCTCGTTCTGAAGTCGGGTCTCAGGGGTGTGATGAGACGCGAGATAGAACGATATGGGATCCTGGGTCCACGAGACGAGATAAAGTTTGAACAAGAGAAAAATCTGAAACTGAACTCCTGCCCTGATTTCTCCTGAGTTCTTTAGACCTAAAAATGGTTCTTCACGACCCGTGTCATTAAAGCTGTGTGACCTTTGACCTCAGGGGTCCAACTCAAGCTTTTTATTCCCTCTTATTACTGTTTCTACTGAAAACATTTGACCACAGACTAGCCATCAAAACAGCCTGAAAACAATAATTTCACCATAAAATTACAAGAAAAGAAATGGTTTGTGTTCACAGAAAACAAAAAACAGTCGAGTTTTGTTTTGGCCTCTCCTCAAAAGTTCTGATCCACTCTTTTCTTCTCAACTCAAACTGAACAAGAAGTTCAAACTTTTTTTATCAGCTTCAAAGTTAGTAAATCACTGCGTTGGTTCTGTTTTTTTAAATAAATGCACGACAGAGACTCTTCCCCTCAGCACGTAGCTGCAGAAGCAGCTCTCGATTCAGCTGTCAGACACATCGGGTGGTTCTGGTGCCTGACCCGTTGGGACCGCTCCCATGCAAACAGTTCAAAGTGTGAGGATTCCAGTCCCTGTTTGTGTGTTTTGTTGGTTCATTAGCCACCTGATTGCAGTTCCTGAGTGGTGGGCGGAGCTTAATGGCTGCAGCTGACTGTGATGTGGCTGATGAGCTCCTTCCAGCATAAAGGCCAGACCAGTACTTGAAGCTGGATCACCTAGTATAATTTCAGCCTACAGTCTATGTTATCCTCACAAAGATTAAACCTAATCAGTTCTCCTGAGTTCCATTGCCCTCATATCGCTTCGTATGCAGCCTAGACCTCAGACTGTCCGTGCTCTTCATCCTGTAATTAAACACTTATCGGACATCGCCATCTTCTGCCTTACTACCTCTGGTCCTGCCTTTCACTCTCCTACCTGAACTACTCACCTCCAAACCCACGTCAGCGCCCTGATCCTGGAATCCTCTGTCCTTCTTCTCAGAACTTGTAAAACAATACCTGTCCATATGTCTTGACTAAAACATCATTTATGGACATAACAAACTCACCTTCCCCAATCTCCTGCAGGTCCTCTCGTCACCGCCTGTAAATAAACTCATTTACTTTTGACATCCTGTGTCGATGAGTCTCTTTGGGTTTCAGATCTCCAAACTTGGAAAAAGCGTTGTTTAGCAGAAAATCACGCAAATCGGCGAAGACATCTTCGGTGATAATTTCACCACAATAACCTCGTCACACCTCTACTCCAGACCAAACGTTCACATTTTTAATCAACACTCCTTTTTAACTTGTACGCCTCATTAATCCAGGATCCTGGATTATGACGACCAGCTTCCAGCAAATAACTGTTTGATTTGGTTGGTTTATCTGGAGCCAGGTGTCCTGCCACGCTTGTTTTCAACATAGTTCCTTTTTGTTTCAATTCATTTCCCCGTAAAGGTTTTCTCCACCTTCCTCCTGATAGTTTGGAGTTTCCCTTCGTCTTTTAAATCAGACCTGAAAGAAATTAACGGAGAACGCATGAATCAGTTTGAACAAACCCTTTGTTTAACCATTACATCATCAGGATTTAATGTCAGTAGACGCCGTCCTGTTCTCTCTCTCAGGGGATTTACAGTAAAATTTAAGGAACTGAAACTTTATCGCCTGTTGGTGATCAATGACAAATGATGGAGTACAAATACAATAACGAGTCTGATTACTTCATCTTCTCACTGTTAACAAACAACGAGGACGTATTTAGCCATGAATGGACAGACAACCCGAGGACGAATGTTGACAACGAGACTAAGCTCATGGTTTCTGACAATGACCTGCTTCCTATAGCAGGAAGTGAAAATGCTGACAGCATTAACAGGAAAGGAAGTAAAGCTCAACCATGACGGTCAGAGAGGAGGAGCAAACACAGACCTTTATTGAACTTGTTTCAGTGAGAAGTAAAGACGACTGAGTTGACCCAGAAACCGTTTAAATCAGCTATTTGGTCGTGAGCTGCTGATTCAGCTCAATTCAGTTAATTTAAACAGCGTCAGCTCACAACTAAAGTCATGTCAGGGCGCTGTAAAAAGGAAAACCAGGTCTATTTGATGGATTCAATTACAGATAATTTAATTATTTTAATACAATACAGAGGAACTGGAAGAGGTGGCTGTGGAAAAAGATGTCTGGACCCCAGTGATCAAACTGGTGCCCCCGAGATCTGAGACCAGATCCAGATGATGGACAGATGATGGATGGATGATGGATGGATGGATGGATGGATGGATGATGGATGTATGACAGATGAATGATGGATGATGGATGGATGATAGATGAATGATGGATGGATGGGGGGATGGATGGATGGATGGATGGATGGATGATGAATGGATGATGATAGATGATGGATGGATGAAGGATGATGGATGTTTGACAGATGAATGATGGATGGATGATAGATGAATGATGGATGGATGGATGGAGGGATGGATGGATGGATGGATGGATGGATGATGAATAGATGATGGATGATGGATGGATGTTGGATGGATGGATGGATGATGCATGATGGATGTATGATAGAAGAATGATGGATGAATGGAGGAATGGCTGGATGATGGATGGATTTATGATAATGGATGGAGGGATGGATGGATGGATGTGTGGATGGATGGATGAATTTTAATCTTTGTCCAACATTTTTCGGTTGGTTGATTGATTGATTGATTGATTGATTGATTGATTGATTGATTGATTGATTGATTGATTGATTGATTGGTTGGTTGATTGATTGATTGATTGGTTGGTTGGTTGGTTGGTTGGTTGGTTGATTGGTTGGTTGGTTGATTGGTTGGTTGGTTGACCTCTGACTTGATGTTCGTTACTGTCTTGAAAACAGTTTGGGACTTCAAACACACAATTACCGCCACACAAGATGCAACGTTTGTTCTGTTTATCCTCCTGTTTGTTTACACGTTTGTTTACCTCTGCTTCCTTCCATAAACCTACAGAGACCCCCCCCCCCCACACACACACACACACACAGTCTCTGAGCAGAAACCATCACTTTATTTTCCAGATGTGTATAAAAACTTTGCAGTGAGATGTTCCTCCTGCAGAGGGAAATCAGTTGAAGATTTACATAAGATTTGTTTACATTTGCATGAGTTTCATGATGAATGCTTCAGCCTGTTCCAGTTTCTGCAGGTCCAGCATGAACATGTTTACACCTTCAACCTCTTTAAACTCAGACTGCGGGCGGGAAGACTGTGGAAGAAAGAAGAAGACCATCAATGAGTTGTAGAACACTGGTCCAGGGTCAGCTGGTAGGAGGCACCAGGGAAGATGCAGAACTCTCTGGAGGGACTGTGGGTCTTCTCTGGCCTGGGAACATCTTGGAGTCCTCCAGAACGAGCTGAAAGTGTCTCTGGGGAGACGGAGGTCTGAGTTTCTCTCCTGGACCTGTTGCCTCCATGACTAGATTATGGATGAACAGTAGAAGATTGATTTACTTTGTATTGTAGATGAACATATGCTGATATATATTCATAAATTAAACGGATTCTTTCATTTTTCTGGACTGGATAATATCGTGCATTGAATTATTAAACATGTAACGTGAGACGTTAATTATCTTTGACTCACCAACGACAGTGGGTCATTTATTAACAGAATCAAGTTTAACACATCACACATTTACATTAATTGGCAAAAATTGAAAATAACAACAGCTTATTTAAGCTAGTTTTACAAGGAGGAAACAATACGGCGATTGTTTCCCTTGCTTCTGGATTAATTTGCTAGCAGATAGAAGAATTTTAAAGATGGGAAATGAAGTTTATCTTGAGAGAGATGTGTGAGGGAATTTGTCTGTTTTAACCAGAACAACACGCTCCTTTGGACCAGCTTGACCCAACGGTACACTTTGGTTGAGATCACTCTTTACCTTTGCAGATGATGGTTTCAGCGTTGGTGTAGAGCTTTCCTTTCAACTCTTCCAGCGTCTCCGCAAGAACAGCTAAACCTCGGGAGTCGTGAGATCATCCAGAACAGACATTTCATAATTCCCTGATCTTCTCTCGTTCAGCTTATTTTCTTCCTCCAGCATCCTGAATTCCAGCCTTCTGAACTCTGGAACTGCTGTGAACTAGGAAGTGCTGCACCTTTTAAAAAGGGTCACTTCCGGTTCATTTGAGGACTTTCTGATTGGTCGATGGACCAAAACAGAGGTGTGTTTTGTGATGTAAGGTGTTATTAAAAGTCAAGGAAAAAGATTAAGATTGTTTAAGAACAGACAGAAGATATTATGAAGAACTCAGACTTCGTGGAGTCAATTCTCTAGTATCTTGCTGTAAAAGTTAAACATGACATTTCTTTTTCAGTAAACTTGCAGTTGACCGAAACTTGAACTTTGACCAACTTACACACTTGCTCATTGAAGACAGAAAATCAGACAATGCATCATTAACCTGAATTCTACTTTGAATGAGGATTAACAATCATTATTACTGTTTCACAGTTGATTTAAAAATGAGTAGTTCACTTCAACATTTGGAAATGGTTTGAACTAAACACTTTGATTATCAAAACATTTGTAAAATAGTAATGATAATAGAAAAAGAGAGTGTTCTTTCAATTGTAATCAAGAAAGAAAGTCCCAGGATGGGTCAACCTGTATTTCTGGATTCAATTCAATGAAATGACAGTTTCTGTCCCATAAGGTCCTTAAGGTCAGGATTTGACCTCAGGCCTAGTTCACTACAGTATGTATGTATGTATGGCTGGATGGATGGATGGTCCAGGGTTAGATTTGTGTGGTTTGTAATGTTTTGTCATTTTGGGATTCAGGTTTTTTTTTGTTTTGTTTTGTTTATTCTTCTCACATTCCTCAGATTTAAGAGAGCTTTTAAGTTTTTGTAGCGTCTCTCCGTCTTCATCTTCTTCATCATCTACCTCGTATCTGCAGTCAGGTCAAGGAGGCAGCAGGTTCAGGAGAGATGATGAAGCTCCGCCTCCTACCTCTAAGGCTGAGCCCCCCCCCCCCCCCCCCCCCCACACACACACACACACACTCTACGAAGGAAGATCATTTCAGCCGCTTGGATCCAGGATCTGGTTCTTTGGTTCCTGATCCAAACCTCAAGACCACAGGTGAGAATTGGAACTTTGACAAACCAGTAAATCTAGAGCTTTGCCTTTAGACTCAACTCTTTCGTCACCTCGACTGACTGAAGCAACGCCCTCATTACTGAGGATGAGGCCACAAACCATCGATCCATCTCCTGCTTCATGACTCGAGAACAAGATGTCCAGATACCTGAACCCGTCCACCTGCGGCACCTGCAGGTGATGGCCTGAAGACGCCAACAGAAACCGTCAACATCTTCAGTGATGTGACACAAACATCAATCACAGCTGGCATCAGCAGCCACAGCTGGAGACGTTTCACAGCCTGTAGCAGTTTCAGGGATCTTCAGAGCAAATTGTTGTTTTCTCTGCACCATTCCTCCAGAAATCCTTTAACCGCACCTTTCAGGAGAAAAGCCTGCTGGGAAATATGCTGGTTACCTTCATGAGAAATATTCCAGATGTTTCTGTTTTCTACATTTCATGGCTTTGATTATATTCATTCCATCCTGAAAACCTAAAGAAACAAGTTCACGTCAAACCTCCACATGTGGAAATCCTCCAAAACCACGACGCTGGAGTGCCCAAACTTTTGACACAACGAACAACATTGCCAAACTAAAAACATTCAGGACACACAAATTTAAAAATTGATCTAAAATCTGTAAAAAAAATATATATATTTTTATTTTATTTTTAGCTCACAACAGCCTAAACAATAGGAATTTTATATTTTGGTGATAAACAG
Organism: Nematolebias whitei; assembly: GCF_014905685.2. Lineage (NCBI taxonomy): Eukaryota > Metazoa > Chordata > Actinopteri > Cyprinodontiformes > Rivulidae > Nematolebias > Nematolebias whitei. The sequence goes on along the minus strand of NC_056513.1, from coordinate 7,768,888 downwards.
AAATCGTTGTCACATTGACGTTATTAAAATAAAATTATTTGGTTGTTTTAATTTGTTGGACCTCTTTGTTTTCTTGTGCTTGTAAAGTGTGTTTTCGTCTCTTCCTGGGAACAAACGTATAAAATTATTCACTTTTCTTTGAAAACAGTTGCTGGAATTGAATCAAATGGCCACAAATGGTCTGCGGACCACATATTGAAGCCCATGCGTTAAAGCATGGTGGTGGAAAAGTGTCTGGAAGGAGTGTGAGGGTTTTTCCAGTGGAAACAGAATGGGAGGCTGATCAGCGGCTGCTTCCTGTTTTACTGTAAACTCAGATCGTTGCTCTACATGGAAGTCAAATATTTGTACAAGACCAGACAAGTATTCATGACCCTGATAAAACCTGCTCCAGCATGTTTGCTGTATACACAAATGTCTCCAGGTGATCTGCAGCCTGCAGCAACAGTGACTGTACAGGACCAGACCAGATCTGGACTGGTCTGTTTGGACCATTTTAATATAAAACCAAACACTAACTGAAGTGACTTGAAACTGACAAAAGTGATACTGAGAAGAAAAACAAACACTAAAATGTGTAACTAATAAAAATCATTACGGCTGTTAAATGTTGGTTCCAAATAATTATTTACAAACCAAACAAAGATGGACCCTTTATAAGAAACTGAAACTAATCTGTCCACAGGGACATGTCCAACTAAGGTGTGTCCTGTCTCTCAGGTGTCTTCAGTCTGTAATCAGTCAGCCTGTTTAAAGGATGACTGGTAGTCACAGGGCTGTTTGCTAACATGGCGTGTAACACACTGAACATGGACCGCAGGAAGCTGAGGACAGAGTGGCTCCGGAGCTTAAAAAGACAATAATGAACATCGTGTTGAAGGAACAGACCAGACCATCTCCATCAGCTTGATGTTCCCCTGACTACAGCTGCACAGATGGTTCAGAAGGTCCACAGGACTGGAGACATCCTCCCTGGACAACCAAACATTGGACTGCACTGGTGTCCTTCTGAGCCCTGATCTAAGTCTTGTTGAACATCTCCAGAAGGAGCTGAAACATCTGGAGGAGGAACCCTTCAGACCTGAAACAGCTGGAGCAGATTGATCAGGAGAAGTGGACCAGAACACCTGCGGTCAGGCGCAGAAATCACTTGAAGGGACAAAAGTTTGAGCACCACAACATAAAGTTCCAGCTCCTTCCTTTGTGTCGGTTTCAAGTTGTTTCAAGAACTTTGTGGGCTTCTTCTCTTTCTTTACTGAAAAGGTCCAAACTCAGACCAGAACATTTTGTTGCTCGTTGTTTGCAGCTCGTTTGCGTCAAACTTGTCAGATACTGAAGAGAGTTTGCATGGGGGGTCTCATGGTTCATTCGTTAGCTGCAGATCATGTGAGAACCCTGTTCTGTGGTTAAGTTTAGCAGAACTGACATGAATCATCTCAGTTCTTGGTGTGGTTAACACTCCACGGCCATGGGGCCGAAAGCAGATGGCTCTCATGTCCTGAGTGCAGCTCAGTAAACAGGAAGAGCTGAGTGGTTTGCATCAAGAACCGAAATGAGTCACTCACCGGAAGACTACGCTGCAGCAGCAAAACTAAAGAGTCTGCTCTTCACGGAGCTCCTCGTGTTTTACGTCTTTCTTCTTCATCTACTGGAAACAAAATGCAGATAAAAGCTTCAGTTGTTGAGAATCAACATGCTCGAAAATTATTTCGAGTTTTGCAGCTTTTAAACGTGAATTTCAATCAGAACAGATAATTTTAAACAAACCGTTGTAAAAAAAATAATAATAATGTTTGTAAACTCTTTTAATATTTCTGATTGGACTCTAAAGAAAGAGCAGTACCATCCTGTTCATCAAAAGGAGGGTCATCTTCTTAGAATGTGTTTTCTCATGTGTGTATAGAATATTTATGCAATACAATATAATATTTATTTATGAAGAGATCTTTGTTTAGCGGTCAACAAAATAAAATGCAATCATGCAAATTAATAAACATCACCATATATACATCCACTTCTAGCTTCTGGCTAGCCTTTTGACGCTTTTAGCTTTGAACTAGACTTTAGCTGCTTTTAACCTGTCTTTTAAATGCTTTTACCTGTAGTCTTTTTTAGATTTTTAGCTAGCCTATTGCTGTCTTTAGTTAGCCACTTGTTACTTTTAACTAGCTTTTCCCTGCTTTTAGCTATTTTTGCTGCCTTCAGCTTGCATTTTTGCTGCTTTTGACTAATCTTTTGCTGCTTTGAGCTTGCATTTTATGTTTATTTATTTATTAACCTTTATTTAATCAGGCAAATCCCATTGAGATCACAGATCTCTTTTGCAACGGAGGCCTGGGTATGAAAGTAGCCTAACGTGCATGTTTTTGATTTGTGGGAGGAAACTGGAGTACCGGGAGAAAACCCACTCAAGCACGAGAAGAACATGCAAACTCCACACAGAAAGGCCCCAGGTCCAACCGGGGATTGAACCCAGGACCTTCTTGCTGTGAGGCAACAGTGCTAACCACTGAGCCAACGTGCTGCTTTTAACTTGTCTTTTTAATAATTTCAGTTAGCCTTTTGTTGCTTTTGTCTAGACTTGTTGCTGTTGCTAGCCTTTAGCTGCTTTGGCTAGCTTTTTGCTGCTTTTAGTGCTCTAACAAGAGAAATGTGAGTATCATGTTCTGGGACATTAGAATATAAAAGTGGTGAAAAGTTGTTTGTGAGTTGATGGAAAAAGTAAATCGGATGCTGCAAGCACAAATAGAGACAAGAAGAAAAGATGCAAACATTTTAATTAATTAATTTAAATGAGTTTTAGGACTCCTGAGCTCAAATATGTAAAAATCAAGCTGATATAAAAAGTGTGAGCCCCGATGCTCCACCCTTCCTTCTTATTTGACTTCACCAGGCAGCTCAGCCACATCTGTTTCAGCCTGTAGCTCTAATCAGGAAGTGTCTGTTTTCAGAGGCATAAACTCAGGATGTCTGCCTCCATTTAACTCTGTGAAGATGCGGATTACATTCATTTTATTTTTGATTGGTAAGTTACAAAGTTTCTTTAAACTGCAGTAAATTTCCTGGTTGAAGCTGATTGTTGATTACCTGCTGGATACAAACAGTTTGTCAAAGGTGTAAGGGAAATAAAACCATTTTAAACATGTTTTCAAGTTGGAGAAACAAAACTAAACTGGAGTGCAGATCATTTTCTTTAGGTTTTCTCTGATTTTAAAATGTGGGAGCTTAGAAATATCACCCAACTGCAGTCTGTTTTCAGAGTTACTTTGCTGAAGGTTTTTAATAATGTCATTGAAGGGTTATTGTGCTGCACTTTGAGACCTGTCTAAAGCTTTTGACACTGTGGGCTATAGCATCTTATGTCTTAAGCTCTCAGAAACTGGTTTCTCAGTTCACACCATTTGTTGGTTCACTACTATCCCTCAGATAGGAGGCAATGTGTTCAACATAATGGTACTTCTTGCAATTATTTAACGGTTAACAATGGTATACCACAAGGCTCAGTCTTAGGACCCACCCTCTTCACAATCTACATAGGTAATGTAGGTCAGAGCATTCCTGATGCAGCATCAGCATTTCTATTCTGATGATACAGTTGTTTATTGTCGAGCTAAAACAGTTGGTAAGGTTTTGCAGCTTTTGCAATCCGCTTTTATCATCATCCAGTCAGATTTGCACTATCTCAGACTTGTCCTAAATGGGATGTTGTTTTCAAACAGGAAGTCGGTCCCAGCAGTTCTTCCTCTGTTTTTATCTTTGACTGGTGCTCCTCTTGAGTATGTCGATTCCTAAAAATACTGTATTTGGGTATATTGGTCAATTTACATCTTTCTTTTAAGCTCCATGTGGAAAACTTGGTAAGGAAACTGAAAGTTAAATTGGGTTTCTTTTTCAGAAACAGATCCTGTCTAACTCTGAATGCTAGGAAACGCGTTGTAACTGCAACTTTCCTTCCTTCCATTGACTACAGTGACATTATTGACATGAACGTTCCTACAAGCACCCTGCAGATGTTGGATGCCGTCTATCACGGTGTGCTAAAATTCATAACTGGCTGTAACTACCGTACCCACCGTTGCACCCTGTGTTCACTGGTTGGTCATCATTAACTTCACATATAGACTCTTACTCTACATTTTCATCTTTAAATCACTTCTTGGTCTGTTGCCTTCATACATCTCCTCCTACATGTCTCTGCGTGAGTGCAGCTACAGCGTGCGCTCTCAGGACATTATTACATGCAGTGTTCCCTCAATGAGGACTGAACTAGGCAAAAGGGCTTTCTTCTACTCCGTTCTTGCAAAAAGATCCGAAGCTCTCGACCTTGACCTCTGTAAGTGGCTTCAAACATCTGCTAAGTTCATGACAAAAACCAATGCAGATGTTCCTATTTTTAGTTTTCTACATCGCTTTACAATCTAGCTGTCATTTTTTAATACAGTCGTCTTTCGTTTATTCTTCTCAATTTATATGCTTTCTTTTATGATTGTTTGCTGTTGTCTTAGTTGTACTGTTGTCATCACTCTTTGTTAAAATCAAGTCTCTCTTGTAAATGAGTCCCCGAGGCTCAATGGGATTAACCTGTATAAATGAAGGTTGAATGAAAACTGTAGTAAAAGGTTGAGTTGCGGTGCTCCTCATAGTTTCTCATTTTAATGTCTTAAGTAAGAGTATGGTCCTTCTGATCCAGTATTTTCATTATCAAGGCTGCAGATAAACACATTTACAACTAAAATTGTTTATTTGTTTTTAACGCTTATGTTAAAAACGTGGGGAAAGACGTTCTTTCCGAGTCTGTTAGTGAACAGAGGCTCCTGTAACGCATACCAGATGGTAGGAGATTGAAAAGTCCAAAGTTAGGATGAGAAACCTCCTTGATATTTTTCCTCTCCCTGCCCAGGCAACATTTGGGTAGATGCACTCATTTGTGGGTAACTGAGTGTCAGTGATGTGTTGGACGGTTTTCACCACCTGTTGGATTGCCTTACGGTCAGACGCAGAGCAGTTAATGTACCATACTGAGATGCAGTTTGTGAGAATGCTCTCGATGGTACAGCGATAAATGTCCAGCAATATCCTCGAGCACAGGTGAGCTTTTTTAAAGCTTCGTAGGAAATAAATAAGCTGTTGCACCTTTTTTAACTTGAATTGAGGTGTTAGTGACCAAGAGAGATCCTTAGAGAGGTGAGTACCCATGAACTTGAAGCCGGACACCCGTTCCACTAGAGATCAACACATTGATGGCTCTTCTAAAGTCCATGATGATCTCCTTGGTTTTTACTGGTATCTGTTATCTATGTAAACATATGTTGACGTCCATGTACAACTCGCCTAAGTCTGCAACATTTCTGGTGATTCCACTGGGTTTTCTTGGTGTGGACACCAACTCGCAGACGTTTATCTACAGTCTGCCAGAGGAATTGAAGGACTTGGGCTAATTTAGACTTTGAATTTGTGGGTCTTGCATAAAGTCCTATGTCTTGGACATTCGGGTGAAGAGAGGGGCAGCACTGTCAACGGATCACCACCTGGTGGTGGCAATTGGATCCGGTGGTGGGGGAGGCTGCTGGACAGGCCTGGTAAACCAAACGCATTGTGAGGAGGAACTGGAAACGTCTGGTAAAGTCCTCGGTCGGTGCGACTTTCGACTCAAACCTCCAGGAGAGTTTTTCGTGTGACCTGGGGGAGGTCAGGTCATGGAATCCCAATGGGCCTTGTTCAGGGCCTTTGTTCTAGTTTATTTCAACAGAATTAATCTTTGCAAAAGCAATGTCCACGTTTCAAAGTTTCTAAGAGCTTTTAACTTTCTTCATCCTATTTTCAAAGGGGTTATATATGTGAAGCAAGAAAAAACTTCAGGCGAGGAGAAAAAAATCCTCTTTTTTTCCTATGATTCTTCCTCATTTTCCGTGAAACCATAGCAACTGCTGTGATACTGACACTTCTGATGTAATCTCCCAAGTGTTAGCTTTATTTTGACACCAAGGTTAATTAAACAGAATTTGTCATTGCTGAGAAACACCCAGTTTTATGTGGGCATGGTATTTTTGTGCAGGGTCTTCAAGAAAACCCCTTGGGACTTAAACTAATGAAAACACGGATCATGAAAGTGAGAGATGTTAAAGAACATCGCACTCTCATAGTTTAATGACTTTAATCTGTTTTTTTGTTTTGTTTTTTTAGAGCTGCTGCTGATGGTCTCTGCTGCTGAGGTGGAGGTGAAGGACACCCTGGCTAGACTCGTTGGAGGAAACATCACTTTCCCCATCTCAGTGAAGGAGAGTGGATTTCTTTTAAAGGAAAGACAGAACATTGCTATGGTCATTAGAGGAACATTTGAGTTAGTGGAGAACATTTACCAGAACCAGGTTGTCTGGGACAGAAACTCTGGTCTCTTTACCATCACAACCCTGCAGAAAAATAACTCTGGAATTTATACCATTGATAATAAACACGGACAAGTTTCAGTTTTATCCTATCACCTGGCAGTGTACGGTGAGTCCCGTTTTCTCGTAAATATAAATATAATATAAATATCTCTCGTCAGTGCATTGATGTTTCCAGTCTGACATCGAGGCTCCAGACTTCAATAATCTGGATGTGTTTTCTGTAGAGTTAACGTGAGATCAGAGACGATGAAGAGGTTTTGTTCACGAGTGAGGGACGAATGGAGCTTGAGACCGGTGCAGCTTCTGCAGTGTTGTGGACTCTGTGCCAGTCCGTTGTGGTGAAGAGGGAGCTGAGCTGCAGGAGAAGCTCCCTGTTTACCGGTCGGTCTACGTTCCTACCCTCACCTGTGGTTCTGAACTCCTCCTTAGGGAGGTGTTCTGGACACGTTCATCATGGAGAAGACCCTGAGGAAGACCCTGGCCTGACCTACTCAGACTGCTGCCCCAAGCCCTGACTCCAGAACAAGATAACAGATGGACATACAAGGCCTGCATAGAGCTCTGGGTCTGCCCCAGGGTCTCATCCCAGTGAGACATGTCCTCCTGTCTCACTGGGAGGAGACTTAATGAGATTCTCAAACAACTGACTTTTATTTTTTGAGCAGCAGCTCCACTTCGAGCTCCTCCCAGATGACGGAGCTCCTCACCTCATCTCTAAGGCTGAGCCTGGCCACCCTACAGAGGAGCTCATCTCAGCTGCTTGGGTCCAGGATCTGATTCGTAGATGGACCAGTAGATCTAGAGCTTTGCCTTTCTGCTCAGCTTCACTATGACAGACCAGAGCAGCTCCTTCATTACTGACAAGTGATGCAGCAGTCCATCTCCTGCTCCATCCTACCATCCAAACTCTTAGATACTACTGAACTCTCCTGTTTGAGGCAGAGACTCCTCCCTGATCCAAAAGAAGTGGTCTCAAGACTCCAGACTGAGAGGTTCTGACCCACAGGTCAGCCATGAATGATCCATTTTACTCTGAACAGAACCATATCGTCTGCAAACAGAGAGATTCCTTTACTGTAGCTAAAGTATTTAACTTACCTCAAGGTCGATTCTGGGCCTTTTTAACTGTAATAAAAGTAAAACTTGCTCAACTCACAGAACCTGAATTAGAATAAAGAGCAGGACAAAACAACAATTAGACAGACAGGTTGAGTCGGTAACTGAAGATCTAACCAGTAAACAAATAACAGAATAATACATCAAAGTTCATGAGAATAATACTGAACGAACAAGACAGACTTGCTCTCTGTGGTTCAAATCAGTTTGGTTCTTCAACACTTGTTTACAGAACACAAAGTCTGGCATGGAGGTTCTAAAGGTGTTTGGAAGAACCTGCAGACTCTCAGGTCTCCTTCCGGTCCAAAACCAGAAGTTAAAACTGACTCAAACACCAGACGAATGTAAATAAAAATCACAAAAACGTTTTTAATAAAAGTATTTTTACATCTCATTAAAATTTATCATGCAGTCAATAAATCTGGAGCTTTTTTTTTTAACTTTTTTATGATATTCTTAGGGATTTACTAGAAACAAACAAATTAAAAAATGTTCAAGTAAAAAAACAACAACTGGGCTTTATTTGTAACAGAAGATGTTTCGCTTCTCATCCGAGAAGCTTTCTCAATTCAAAGAGCAGAGCGTGTGGGGTTCAGGTTATAAAGCTAAAATAAGATACACATACATATACAGATTGACATATCACGCCTCACAGTGGGGGTTTGTTAAAGTCTTTGTTAATCTGATTCACAGATGAGGCCCCTCTGTTCCCATTTGATAGAGTCAATTAACAGAGGGGCCTCATCTGTGAATTAGATTAACAAAGACTTTAACAAACCCCCACTGTGAGGTGTGAGGTGTGATATGTCAATCTGCATATGTATGTGTATCTTATTTTAGCTTTATAACCTGAACCCCACACGCTCTGCTCTTTGAATTGAGAAAGCTTCTCGGATGAGAAGCGAAACCTCTTCTGTTACAAATAAAGTCCAGTTGCTTTTGTCTTGCTTTTGAAACAGGTCCAGATGACACGATTTAACCATTTGTGTTCTTTAAAATATAAAAATGAATTCACTTTAGGTACTGGAGAAATCCAAAATGTGAGAGTACATTACATGACAAATAGTTATTGGGCTGTGAAACACTGAAAAACACCAGGAAACAGGTTTCATAAAAATCTGCAGTAGTGTAAATTTTAATAATCGTGTTTTGTCTCGTGTCTCTGCAGACTCGCCTCCGACTCCTGTGGTGAAACGTCTGAATGTCAGCTCCGACAGCTGCTGGCTGCTCTGCTCCGTGGACAAACCCATTAATCTGTCCTGGTACCGAGACCAGGAGCTACTGAACCAGAGCAGCTCGGAGCTCTCTTCATTCATTTTGGTGCACAGACAAGACCGAGGCTCCAAGTATAAATGTGTTGCTGCCAACCCTGCAGACAACCAGACTCATCATATCGACCTGAGGGAAACCTGTAGGTTCACCGAGTCAGACGGAGATAACCAAATGAGACAATGTAAGACTCTTACGAACACTGATTTTTAAATATAAATATTACGTTTTAAAGGCCGTTCCTGTTGGTTCACAGTGTTTGTGTTTTGTTTTGGTCGACAGACTGGCTTCCAATTGGACTCGTCTCTGTGTTTATTGCATTTATTGGACTCTGCGCCTGTTTTATCAAGCAGAGATATATTCAAAGCAAAAAGGGACACAGACAAACACAAGGCAGGTACTTGTGTTTTAATTCATTGACACTATTTAAATGGATCATTTCAGGTTCATAAGAAGCCACCTACAGACAGTGAAACTGGAGCCTTTAGTTTCATACGGAGGTTAAATTTGACACAAACTTTCATTTAATGTAAATCCAACGTAACTTAATTATGTTAAACAAGTTAAAGATTCTTTGTTGTTTTATTTGGCTGTTTCTGGAGCTTGTGTCATTAATCTGGAGGGTATTCATATTGTCAAATTGTCCAAATCCAAGATGGATGCCACTATTAATGTCCACCCATGTTGTGAGCATGATAACTTGAAAAATAAGTGAGGCACCGACTTCCATTTTGATGTTTGGCTGCATCTAGATGTAAGAAAGCTTCCCTCTAAAAATTGGGTTGTCACATCAAAATTCAAGATGGCCACCAACACACACACGGCATAATGTTAGCTAAAAGCGACAAGTAGCACAAAAAGAACAAAACAGATGGAGTAGCTGAAGCAGATTTCACAGGAAACAATGTTTTGAAGGAACTAAATAGATCTTACTAGGGAGGCTAAGGAGAGTGATGCCCCTGTAATTGGAGCACAATCTCTGGTCCTTTTTGAAGAGAGGAACTCCCCCCCCCCCCCCCCCCCCCACAGTCTGCCAAACCAGCGCCACTGCCCCAGATGTCCATACAACATTGTAAAGGCGTGTCAACCAAGACAGCCCCACATCCAGAGCCTTAAGAAAAATAGGAGCAAATCTCATACGCCCCCCCCCCCCCCCCCCCCCAGCCCTGCCGCCGCTGAGCTTTTTACCTACCTCGGCGACCTCAGACACAATTTTGGACAGACCAACCCTGATGTCCCCTGACTCAACATCTTCCATGGAAGACGTGCTGATGGGATTGAGAAGGTCGGAGAAGTATTCCTTCCACCTCCCAACGACATCACTGGTTGAGGTCCACAGAGGTCCCTGGTAAGGTCTATTCAGGGGTAGGCTACTGGAGAAGCGAGTCCGATCATTGGTCCAACCTCTGATCCAGGAGGAATAATACAGGTTCTGTCCTGTCCTGGACCAGCTCTTTACCTTCACTAGGGTCCTCGAGGGGTCATTGGAGTTTGCCCGTCCATTCTATATGTGCTTTGTGGACTTGGAGAAGGCTTTCAGCCATGTTCCTTGAGGTACACTGTGGGGGGTGCTCTGTGAGTATGGAATTGGGGGCATGTTGTTACGGGCTGTTTGGTCCATATACAAGCGGTGCAAGAGTTTGGTTCACATTTCTGGCAGTAAGTCGGACCCCTTCAAGGTGGGAGTTGGACTCCACCAGGGCTGCCCGTTGTCATTGATTCTATTCATAACTTTTATGAACAGAATTTCACGGTGCAGCCAGGGGGCGGAGGGAGTTCGGTTTGGTGGCCTCAAGACTTCATCTCTGCTCTTTGCAGATGATGTGGTCCTGTTGACATCATCCTGCCATGATAGCCAACTCTCACTGGAGCAGTTCGCAGCCAAGAGTGAAGCGGCTGGGATGAAAATCCCAATCTCCAAATCTGAGGCCTTGGTCCTTAGTCAAAAAAGGGTGGATTGCTCTCTTCGGTTTGAGGGTGAGATTCTGCCTCAAGTGAAGGAGTTCAAGTATCTCAGGGTTTTGTTCATGAGTGAGGGAAGAACGGAGCGTGAGATTGACAGATGATTTGGAGCAGCGTCTGCAGTATTGTGGACTCTGTACCAGTCCGTTGTGGTGAAGAGGGAGATGAGCTGTAACGTAAACCTACTTTCTGGTCAGTCTACATTCCTGCCCTCACCTATGGACATGAACTCTGGTAAGGATGCTTCCTGAATGCCTCCCTAGGGAGGTGCTTTGGGCATGTCCGACTGAGAGGACATGAGATCTTTGGAGAATTTAGTTTGAAGAAATCCTCTTTTTGTTTCGGCTCCTCGTGTTGATGTTTGGACTGTTTTTTTATGTTCAGGCCAACAGAACATTTAAAAAATCTGTGTTTAATTAACAATGTTCTCCTACACGGAGGGACACTGATGTCGTCTTTAGACCATTCTGTCGTGTCTCTGTTTTTATTTTTGTTGCTTCTTGTTTGTGTGAAACTCTCTAACCTTTTTCCACAATAAACTCTACATTTGTTTCCATTTTGTTCGAGTGCAGGTTCAGACGGGGAAGTCCAGTATACGCCAATTCATATAAGAACGGACAGACAGACTCAGGTACGCTGAAATCCCCTGAGCTAATAAGGATCTTTTTTTTTTACCAGAACACAGTGTGCTTTGATTATCTGTGTTTGGTTTGGTTCCCTCCCGGAACAGAACAGCAATTCATCCTGTTTGCACAAACGGCTGAGCAGATGGTTTCATTCTTCTTATCTCTTTACCTGGAGGTTTGCTGCATACATCAGCTTTTATAAATGTTTTACCAGCAGGTACAAAAACAAGGCTGAGAAAAACATACTGTTAGTTTATTACCTCCAGCCTTTAGGTTCAAAGAACCGCAGGTTGGTTGTTTTGTGTCGGTGTGCACGCCTGGCTCTGTTCCTGTCTGGGAGCAGCAACAGGTGAAGCAGATGAAGCCTCAGAGGCTGATCCTCCAGCTGACATGCTGAGGATGAGAGAAACTTCTGGGATCCCTGATTGTGAGCCTCTGGCGTCTTCTTTAATTAATCCCCATAAATATGATCATATCATCATTCATTAAGCTCAAAGTATGAGAGGAAGTATTTCTATTTGTTGTTTCATTTTAATCCATCAATCTTTATTTTGTCACTAAATCTAAAGACTGGCCTGCAGCTCCTGGTTAATCCACCTTGAAGGATTTTAGTTCAGCTTTTTATATTTATTATTTATTATTACGTTTTTTTTTTTGTTTTTTTTTTATTTTACTTTTACTGACACAAAATAAATCGGCTCAAAAAAACATTTGTCCAGTCTGAAACTGCAGTCCATATTTATTTTATTTTATTTCTATAAAAAGTTGAAGACCGTTGATCAGCGAATAAATATTTTCCTGACAGGACAGGATGTGTAGGGACTAAAAAAGCCTCAGAGTAACGCTTCAATCAAATCAGAAGCTGAGTTTCATCTCCTGCCAGGTTGTTTCCTCCAAAAGTAGGCGGAGCTCAAAGGTTGTTTCCCCCCAAAAGAGGCGGGGCTTAGAGGCTTATTACCAGGATGTGTTGCTCCACTCTCGTGTTATTATATATCCTCATCGTGTTTGGTGAAGACTTAAATTCCCAACAGGCTGAGTGTTTCCTGACAAGAACCATCCACCTCCCTGAGAACAGACTGGATTTATGATGGTTTGCTCAGCTGAGCCTCTGATTGGCTCCTTGTGCATCACCTGATCGCCTGACTTTGGTTTAGTCAGAAGCAGTGTAGAGCGAGTCATGACTTCCTGTTTGTAATTAATGTCTTGGTGGTAATGTCGTTTTTAGGACTCACTTGTAGCTCACAGTTACTGACAGGTTTATGAAAAATGACGATACAGTAAGAACACAATTTTTAAAATGCTAATTTTACCTCAGACATGTGATCCAGAGAATAATAATACTCGGTTTTCTTCACAGTTTGAGTTGTGCTGTGACATTTTTCTCCTTTGAGTAAAAGATTTGGTTTTATTCACTGAAATGTTGGACCTGATTTTCATCTGCAGTAAAAATGTCCTGAGACAACAAAAAGTATTTTTGTCTTTTTGGTCTCTGAATGTTCCGACTGCAGTTTTAAATCTGTCAGCAGGTTTTTTACCCGCAGAAACAAACAGCCTGATTCAGATGGTTCTCTCTTTCTGGTTTTATTTCCTCAGGAAGAAAATCTTCCAGAACCACCAGGTCCTGCTGACCAGTCCAGTCTAACAACAATCTATGCTAAAATGGAACATCAAAGATCCCAGACAGAACCTGCAGCCATTTAACTGGGAACAGGACATTTCAGAGTTGAACGAGCTGCTGACTGTATATACCAAAGACTGTTTGTTGTAAACATTTCATCTGTCTTTATATTTATGGCTTTTATTCGAATTTGTTTAGTTTTTTTTACACCAGCTTCAGTTACTGTTTATCACATTATTTCATGAGGACTTCTCACATTTCAAACCTTGTTGGGTTTCAGACGTTCATAAAGGAGTTTTGTGGAGCGTCCCGAGCTTCGCTGCAGATTTAAACTCGTGTTTTCTTCCTCCTGATGTCAAAGGTCACGCCATGGACCAGAGCCAACACAGAGGTGTAACCAAAGATCAACAAAGTCAAACGATTTTCATCAAAACCAAACCTGACAAAGCTTCTTTCTCTTTAAAAACAAACTGTTCAACACGAGCCCTCCGTGTGCTCTGAAACCTCCCACATGCACATATTGTGTGCACAACACTCTCCCTCTCTTCTGGGTGTTTGGTCCATGGGAGATGTTTTGGCCACCTACATGAAGGTGTGGACTGCAGACCTGTTTGAACCTGCAGAAGCCCAAAGTGAGCTTCTGTTAATCAGCAGAGAAATGTAAAAGATATAAAAACTTCACAGCAAACTAACAATAGATATAACCAGGTGAGGTCAGACCTTTATGTTTTTCTACAACAGGAGATGACTCTTCTGTCCACCTACATTTCAAGGACAAGGGACTCATGAGGACAAGAATGTCCATATTGGACATGTGTAGCCAGAGGATATTACTGAGATAAACGAGATGTAATGAAAGATGTTTAAACAGTAAATATCTGGGAGTGAAAGCAAACCTTAATGTGTTCTTTGTTACCTGCTCAGGGGACTTTCTGCTCAGGTCTATTGTCCTTTGGTTGGATCATATTTAGGTGGTTTCTCCGTCTCATGAAGTGTCCACTTGCCTGACCTGAGGCAGAGCTGAAAAACACGTCAACACACGGGTGAGAACCGGTTTAATTTATCATCTGGAGTCAGTTATTGTTGTAAGAAAGGATGCAAATGTTCACCTGCTTGCTTCCAACCGCTGTCATCATCTCCTTTAGGATCAAAGTCATTAATGTTTTTCAGCCAGAGACCAACTTTTAAAAACATCTTTAGTTGTGACGGCCCCTGCTGGCAGGAAGACGGGACCTCAACTAAAATAAAGTGCTATGTGTCATCGTTGTATGTTCACATACAATGGCAAAACTGGTTCTCTGCATTTAGCCCATCGCGCCTGGGATGCACCCAGCTGGGGTGGTGGGCAGCTATGTGGGTGCCTGGGGGACAATTGGGGATTGGATGTCTTACTCAGAGGCACTGAGGCATGTGGGAATGGCTGGGGATTGAACCTGGGGCTTTGGGGTCCCAGATCCCTCTACCCCATCTCGGCTCTAAAAGCCTAAAGTAAAAAAATAAATAAAAATGTACACGTTTAAAAAATAACGTAAAAACTGAGAAGTCCAGGAAGAGCCAGAGTCCATAAAGTCTCGTACCTGCTTCAGTTTCTGAGTAGAGGAGGTTTTAGGACCCAAAGTGGCTCCAGATGATGGAAAACCAGGAGAACACGTCAGAAAGTTTAGTCTTTTCTGGGCTCCAGACGTCCTTTAACTACAGACAGATCAGTTGGTAACCTCCTACAATAAATAAATAAATAAAAAACTGATGTAACTGAAGATAAAATCCTCCAAGTTTTGTCTCATCTGTCAGAAACTTTTGTTCTCATCATGAATTTTGGACGTTTTGTGTTTTTCTACCATCCGTGGAGTCTTTTCCCATCGTTATGAGTCAAAATGTGACGAATGGTTCTCTAACTTTTCACCTTAAATGGTTTTGGACCCTTGGCTCATTTTCTATCATCCTCACTGATTGGTCTGGGGTTGCATTTCCTCTTGCGTCCAGAAGCTGGGAGGTTGACCACAGCCCTGTGAATTTTCTGCTTTTTATGAATCCTGTCAGCTCTGGTCAGAGGACCATGAAGCTGCTTTACCTCCAACGTGGACCTCTGTGATCAGACAGTTGTGTATTTCTGTGCTGCGTGTTCGATGTGAACAGAACCAAATGGGTCTGTTTGTTCCTTTTCAACAGACTCAATGTTTGATGAGAAGTTTGAAGACTCCTGAGATACTAACCAATGTCAACAGTTGGTTTGAAACTTCTGTGTTTTAAATATTAATTTTCTATTTAAGGAGACCAACAAATCTGTCCAAATTATTTAACCACCAATCCTCGTCTTAATCCACTTCTCCTGTCTGGGTCTCAGGGAGCTGGTGTCACCGTGCGAGAGGCGGGGGACACCGTGGACACGTCTCAGTCCATCTCAGCGACACATAGACGCAAACAACCATTCACACTCAGGGACAGTTATCAATCAGTCTAATGTGCATGTTTTTGATTTGTGGCAGGAAACTGGAGTAACTGGGAAAAAAAACAAAAAACAGGGAGAACATGTAAACTCCACCCAGAAAAGCTGGGAGTGGAACCTGCAACCTTCTCACAACATTGTTTTTTGTTTAGTCATCACAAACTGAAAACATGAAGATATATTAGTTAAAATCACCTCCATGAGAAGAAGCAGCTTCAAAGACTGAGTTTGTTGCAGCTCCTTGGACTGAAGGTCTTTTGAATAAAAGTTACAACAAAGAAGAATCCGTCCAGAGGACCTGACTCCGCCTGGTTGGACTCAAAGCTTCAGTCCGACAGAACAGGGACATCTGGTGGAACACTGAAGCTCTGACACTTTCAATCTCATGCCTGCAAGAAAAGTTCAGAAAAGATGGGGCGGTTGTTTAAATCTTAAGATATTTTTACTGCACCAATTATTGATTACATCATCTGTTCATATTAAAGCAAATTACATGGTTGTAGTTAGAAAACATTAGATAACGCAGCAGAACCACAACTAAGGCTGACTTCACGCTGCAGGCCAAAGTGGCCAAATCTGTGAGACCCACATCGGATTCTTTCAGACTGTCTGAATGTGACAAATCTGATTTTTTTCTAAAGCAACCCAGGTCTTTTTCATGCATGTTTCTAAATACTAAGTCCAGGATTTTAACCCTCAAGACTTTTTGTGTCTTTTGTAACCCAACGTTCTTGGCTCAAAGTAACAGAAACACCAACAGAAAATGTCACGATCTGTGTTTGAAAGAAGGAGCTTCATGAACCTCCATCCTGGATTATCAGGACTGCAAGGAGTCCACAGCCACTCTGCCATCGAGACAGGCTCTGAAGAAGATGGTGGATCTGAGGAGGAGAATAAGGCCAAGGTTCAACTGAGGCATGACTGACTTCTGACATGGACTTCTATTAACATGGACGCAGATCTTCCAGTTATGTCCCATCATGTGTCTGACAGCACAAAGATGGCCTCGGTCTAGTGTTATCATTCCCCCAAGACCCTACAGCTGAAAACATTGCAGCTGTTGAGAGATCTCTCATGGTAGAGCGGGGCATCATAGACCTTGAGACCGATGATGCAACAAACATGACCACATGGCACATCCCGCTGGGAGAGCAGACCAGAACTCTGTGGAGAAATTGTGGATCCTCTCTGGCCTGGGAACAGCTTCAGATCCTCCAGGAGGAGCAAGAGAATGTCTCTGGGAGGAACAGAGATTTGGGTTTTCCTCCTGGACCTGTTACCTTCATGAACCAACTTTAAATATGGATGGATGGATGGATGGATGGATGGATGGATGGATGGATGGATGGACGGACGGACATGCAAAAGCTGCAAAAATGAAAACACACAAAGTCTGGCAATTTTATTTTTGTGTACAGATCAAACTTTATGACGGTTGACAGAAATCAGTCAGTAACAAACACATGTATATTTATTAGGGATAATTATACATCAATGATGTCATTGTTTATTCCAACACAACCTGAACTCACCCAGAAAATATTAAACTGATCTTAGATCAGGAGCTCAGAAGAATCAGCCTGTTTTTCACAAACCCACTGCAGGAACTGCGAACACGGCTCGCTGCTCCACGACTGAACGAACCACAGAACGCCTGAAAAACTGTTAAAGGCCGCACAGTTCTGAGTCTTGAAGGGACGGACTAAAGACTGAGGCTGTCCCGCCTGCCAAAACCTGCAGGGAAAATCAGAAGAAATTTAAAAAAACGTGTTGATTCCAAGAGTCGTGAGTGATTCAAATAACGTTTAAACTCAGGGAACAGTGATTGTGTTACTTTTGTTTACTTGGCAGGGTTTAAAATAAATTAAAAACAGAAGAAAACAAGGACAAACTAGAAACTCTGTAGTTCATAAATGCAGCAACTCCAACATCAACTTTCCTCTTTGTAATAATCTGAGACAGGCTTTTATTTTGAAGAGTGTGTGATTGAAATATATAATTTATTGACTGTTTCCTGATACAAAATGTATGTGTTGTAGAATATTATTCATGATTTTTATTTTATTTTAGGTCACGATGTCAGTACGATTATTATAATCATTTTGATGTGGTGGGCAACACGGTGGTACAGTTGGTAGAGCTGCTGCAGCAGGTTGCCCCGGTTCAAATCCTGGTCCGGGGGCCTTTCTGGGTGGAGTTTGCATGTTCTCTCTGTGCATGCGTGAGTTTTCTCCAGGTACTCCCACAGACCAAAAACATGCATGTTAGACTGATTGGAAACTCTAAACTGTCCCTAAGTGAGAGTGAATATTTGTTTGTCTCGTTTGTCCCTGGACTGGAGACCTGTCCATCACAGTGATAGCTGGACATGGGCACCAGTGACCCCTGCGACTCGAATAAGGAAGAAGCAGGTAAAGATGATGGATGGGTGGATTTTGTTGTGGTTATCCGCAGAAAGAGAAGAGCAGCAGAAAGTTCTTGGTTTGTTGTTTTATTTATTTATTTTCAATTCCCTGGAAATCCTTGACGAATGATTATCTTCCAGCCAACTTCCCGCCGTATCTCTGCCTGCAGCAGTGTGGAATCGGACGGGTTTGGTTCTGATAACGATGTACGGGACGCGAGGGAGGGGGATGAATTTCTTAAAGAATAACAACGTTCCTTCAGTGAAATTAGAAACAGACAGTGGGGGGCACGGCTAACCAAAAAGATTAGTTTCGCTAACGCTAAACTGCTAACCACTCAGACGACCAATCATGTTAATTAAAGTTAATTAAAGCTTTTTTAAGTGTACACGTAGTCACGGACTCCTCGAGACACGCCCACAGCAGACAGGAACAAGATTGTGAAATTGTTAGCTGTTTAAATTTGGCGAAACCTAATTAAGCAGAAACGAACTCCGCTGTTTCCAAAGTTAGCAAAAATGCTAATCCGCTAAACAAAACAAAAAATTCTCCACTGTTAGCTGTTAGCTGTTAGCGGGTTAGCGGCGCTGTGCCCACCACTGTAAACAGAAGAGAAACGAGGCAGAGCAAGGCACTGAGAGTTTCTGTATTCTGACTATTTCTCCAAAACTTTGAGTTGAATTTGATGAAGAACAAACCGGAGGGTTTGTCATTCAGTTTGTTTCTAGGACAGTTGTCCCCGAGATTTATTTTTAAACCTCTTTCTGTTTGCTCTTTACGTTTTGTTTTACTTAAATACTGAGTTCTCCTCCTGACTCCGGAGGAAGCTGAGGAGTAACAGAGGGCCAAGCGGTCCGCAATCTTGTCTGTTGATGAGGCAAAAGTTTGGATGTGGGAGGAAACTGGTGAGGCCTTGGATAGAGACTCTCAGTTGGCTCAGAGAAGATTCAAGAAACCATCAGGCGGCTGAGGAGGGGAAAGCAGCGCTTTACCAACACTGTTTTCAGTGAAGGTGGGGTGCTGTCGACCTCAACCAGTGATGTCGTTGGGAAGTGGAAGGAATACTTCTTGGACCTTCTCAATCCCACCAGCACGTCTTCAATGGAGGAAGCTGAGTCGGGGGACTTCAGGGTTGTTCTGTTCGTAACCGTGGCTGAGGTCGCCGAGGTAGTTAAAAGCTCCACGGCAGCAGGGCTCTGAGTGGATGAAATCCGCCCTGATTTCCTGAGGGCTCTGGATGTTATGGGGCTATCTTGGTTGACACGCCTTTGCAGCATCGCAGTGCCATTGGATTAGCTCACTGAAGTGGTGGTTCCACTGTTAAAAAAGGGGAACCGGAGGGTGTGCTCCAATTATAGGGGCATAACTCTCCTTAGCCTCTCTGGTAATGTCTATTCAAGGGTACTGCAGAAGCGAGTCTGATCATTGATCGAACCTCAGATCGAGGAGGAACAATGCGGGTTCTTTCCTGGCAGTGGAACACTGGATCTGCTCTTTACCCTAGGGTCCTCAAGGGGTTATGGGAGTTTACCCTTCTAGTCTACTACATGTGTTTTGTGGACTTGGAGAAGGCTGTTGACTGTTCCTCAGGATACACTGTGGGGGGTTCTCCAAGAGTATGGGATTGGGGGTCCTTTGTTATGGGCTGTTCGGGCCCTATACAAAAGGCGCGAGAGTTTGGTTCGCATTGCCGGCAGTAAATTGGACCTCTTCAGGGTGGGAGTTGGACTTCACCAGGGCTGACCATTGTCATCGATTCTGTTCATAACTTTTGTGGACAGATATTCTCAGTGCAGCCAGGGGGCGGAGGGTTTCCACTTCAGTGGCC
The DNA here is from genome assembly GCF_014905685.2 of Nematolebias whitei. Lineage (NCBI taxonomy): Eukaryota > Metazoa > Chordata > Actinopteri > Cyprinodontiformes > Rivulidae > Nematolebias > Nematolebias whitei. The sequence goes on along the minus strand of NC_056513.1, from coordinate 7,749,229 downwards.
TCAGGATTCCTTTTCTGGAAGTCAATGAGAGTTTGGGTGTGTGACCTCTGACCTCTGGAGGGGTTAGAGAGAAATCAGTCCTGCAACAGGAAGACACATGGAGGGAACGAGGTCAAAAATATCTAGGACTGGATGGAGAAACTGGAGACGAAGGGGAAGACTATGGAAATAGTTTGTTTGCCAAAATGTTAAAAAGTTTAAAAACCTGAATAATTAATCAGACTTGAAGCTCTGAGGTGAACGTCTCCGTGTGATCGTGTAAAAAGTGTTGAATTTGTGAAAACAGCAGTGACCCGTTTAAATTCTGACTGATGGTTCTGCTGTGGTCTGAGCTGGCGGTCCAGACAGGACTGTCTGTGGGGGACGTCAGAACAGCGAAACAATCTGTAAAGACCTACATTTCTCCTGGTGATGCTCCATCAGTCCAGGTCCATGGACTTCCAGCGTAGCTTTGCCTCAAAGCGATCCAGAACTTCAGCTGAGTTCCCAGATTGTTCAGAAACATCTTACAGGAAATCAAAAACATCTGATTTACTTCCGAGTGACGTGTTGAAGTGTTTTTAGGTCAGGGAGAACCTCACCATCTCCTTCTGGCTGTTGACGATGACCAGGTCCGCTCCGAGTCCTGAACACTGATGTCTGCTGGACTCCCAGGTGTCCCTGGTTGAAGACAGCAGGTAGCAGTGGCAGCCGAACCTCCTCCACCCGTCAGGACACGTCACTGAGGACACAGAGACGTCACCAAGGTCGTCTTCTTCTTCACAAACTTTAAATCTTAACTAAGGCACTTCCTGCTCACCAGAGCTCTTCCTCAGTCGGTCCAGTTTCACTTCTGCCACCTCCAGACTGACGTTTAGCCAGTCCCTCTCGTGGGTCAGGTTCTGGTGCCTGATCAGAAGCTGCCTCCATTCTGCCGTCTGATTGGCCAGGTGTCCGGTCAGCTGATGGACGTCTCTGTTATCTGAGGGACAGAACCCGGCAGTCAGAACATCTGATGACCCGAGTGCCGGCTCTCCTTCCAGTTTCTGACGGATACTCACAGCTCACAGCCACAGCTACGACCGAGACCAGCAGGATGAAGCTCAGCAGGCCCAAACAGACCGCCAGAACTTTAATAGAGCCGCCGCTTTCAGTTTCCCTCCCAGCCACAGACTCAGTTTTCAGCGGTTTGTCTCCTGCAGGTGCACAGACTGTAACAAAACACAACAGAACATTAAATGAACTTTTATTCAAAACTCATCCATCAACCCAACGCTGGAGTCCAGACCCCACTGTGGGACCTGAAACACCAAGTCAAGTTGCAAGAAGCAAGACAACATTTATGAGCAGGATTTCATTAAGCTGAGACAAATAATGTCCCTGAGAAATTTGAATGAATTCAAACATTTATGTTGTGATTTATTGTTTCCTTTATTTATTTCAATTAAAAAATACGTTATTAAGCCCAAAGGGAAATAAAGTGTTGTAGCTCATCATCCTGGTTTCATTCAATAGTTGTTGGATGCTGATAGCTGTGGGCAGGAAGGATCTCCTGCAATGAATCCGAAGAATCTGACCACAGATACCGATCCATGTTCCCAGATCCAGCTTGCTGTCAGATCCGGCGGGCCTCTCAGTCCTCCTGGGCAGCAGGACGGCCTGAATGCCGGGCAGAATTCCTCCCTGAACGATGGTCACGCCTCCCAGCAGTGTGCCGAGCACCTTATCGCCACGGACAGACAGCTGAAGGTGCCGGGGGATGATCCCGGTCCTCCTGTTGTCACAAGTCAAGTTTCCCACCAGCTCCAGGATCTCAGCGGTCAAGTACTCGAGCACCAACGCCAGGTTGATGGGAATTCGTCCACGGCGCCTCCTTTTCAACTCATTTGGGATTTTGGGCTGCAGTTGAGGTCTTTGAGCTTTTGAGATGTTAATCAGCTGCTCCTGATTGTAAAAAAAAAAACTTGTTGCCATGGTTACGCATCATAACAAATGCCCAAAAGGAAAAAGGTTTCAGTAAAAATCCTTCCAGCTGCACAGCATCTGATACCAGAGGAAATAATCATCTGAACAGTGATTTACATCCAGAAAAAAGAGGAATTTAAGTTTTCAAAAGCAATAACTCAGAATGAACGTAACAGAGCGACTCCAACATGCAGCCGCCCCGAGCGGCACAATTCTAGAACTTTATGATGCAATTTATTTCAGGAATCCATCACCATTCTTCTCTAAAGGTGAGCGGGAAGCTGGAACGTTTGTGATTATGACAGAGACAGACTCTTATTTTGAAGATTATCCACAAGCTTTATTTTGAAACTCCAGCCTCAGCCCTCTTGTTTCCTGCCGACCCGCTAACCTCCTGAACATCAAAGCTCTGATCAGAGACGATATGACGATCTTTGTTGGTGGCCATGATGGAAACAGGAGGAAGAAAGGCATGGTGGGTAATAGAAGACTCAGAAGCTGCTGAGTCACTGAAAGGGGAGGGGCAGCACCCAGCATCACTTCAGACAGAACCACAGAGTAAAAAGTAAGCCTCAGACAAACAGTTTCTGTGTGGAGAGAACCCTGCAGAAAATTATTATTATAAATTATTATTATAAATTATTTATCTGGAGATAAATAATCTCACATTTCAGCAAACACAATATAAAGTCTTACAACAGATTTGTTTGTCAGAATAGAAACACAAATCCTCGTCCAACTTCATCTAAAGGACTTCATCAATCTGAGGAGCCGCAAACAAACTGAGTTCCACAAGCAGCACCCCCACACAGTGGACCAACCGGTTTGATGGTGTTAAGATGGTTTCTGGAGTCCACCCTCTCCCCTGTCGACTCCTCTGAGGCAGCCACAGCCAAAGTGGTTCAAAACATCAAAGTTCATGCTCAATAATCCAGGTAGAAAATCCAACAAAGTTCAGTCAGGTCATCTGGACAGTTGCTTTTTTTCTGTTGAGACTCGAACTGATGAAGTCCTTTGGATGAAGGATGAAACGTCTCAACAGAAAAAAAGAAACCGTCCAGACAACTGAACTTAGTTGGATTTTCTACCTGGATTATTGAGCATGAACTTTGAGAAATCCTCATTAAAACCTTTTTATGAAATTTCAGTTGGTCTCCAGAGATCTAGTTCTTTAATTTTACTGAAACTCTGAACACAAAAAGCTGCTGGTTCTTATTTTGGCCTCCAGTTCTTAATAAAATCATTTTAAAACGTACCCTGTGGGGGTTTGTGGTAGTCCAGCTCCTCCAGGTTCACGTAGATCTGGTCCTGGGACTCCATCACAGCCTCCAGTCAGCAGGAGATGTGTCTTCTTGTAGAGCACCGGGTCGAGTCACGTGGAGGTTTCTGTTCCCATTTATCACAACACGACGACCCGTATCATTTGGAAACCTTTAAGTTTGTCCTGTTTGTTCAAATTCACTCCAAATATAAGTTCAGTCTGTCAGAAGACAGTTCCTGTGACTGCATCACATTCCTTCATGAGCTCAGATCGTTTTGATAAAAACAATTATCAATTCATCTGCCTTTCTTCACAGGATCATTGTTTTATGTTGGTTTCAGTTTCAAGCAGAACTTCCCTCCGTTGGATCTGCTGTGGTCCCATTGAGGTGAAAAATGATGAAAAAAACTAATGAAATCTGAAAAAGCCTCGTCCAAAAAACTCTCAGGCTCCAAATCTAACGGCAGAAAAAGGTTTTCACATGTTAAGGCTGCTGAAGAGACTTCTGAGTTTTTGGCTCCCAACATTTCTCCATCTTGAAATGACTGTTCAGGCCTGAAGAAGCTGAAACTGCAGTTTTTGTAAAAATAAAATAAAAACGTGCATTTTGATGCTTTAATAAACGTCTTTTTACTCTGCCCATCAACATTCGACAGGCCACCTCAGTCTCTATTTTTAAATCTCTCCTCAAAACACATCTGTACTCATTGGCATTTAACACAGTGTGATCTCATTTGGTATTTCGTTGTTGATGATTGTGTTCATCCATTTTGCTTTTACTCCCTGACATTTAACGCAGGGTGATTTGATTTAGTATTTCATTGTTTCTCATTACATTTCATGTTTTTATGCTTTTATTCATGTTGTTGTAATATGTTGTTATTAATATTTGATGCTGTGATTTTTTTTGGTAAGCACATTGGTAACAGTTACTGTTTTAAATGTGCTATATAAATAAATGTGACTTGACTGTCTTATCTTACTTGTTGTGTTCTCCCTCCAAACCTCAAATCTACAAGGATCGTTCTGGAACATTATATCTAAGACAAACATTTGGAAAAGGAGCCAAATGGTCTCCTCTGCAGAGCCTCTGGTCTCAGGTCCATCCTGCACTGCTGACCTGGTGTACCTGTGGAGCTTATCTTTGTCCTTGGTCTTCATAGTGCTGCTTCAGCGTTCAGCTCTGAGGTCTGGTTGAGCTCATGGTTGCTGTTGGAGAAAAATATCCTCGCTTTATCTCACTTCAAAAGTAGGAGACAGAGATTTTTAACCTGAATTTACTTGCAAGGTCAGATTTTCACAGTTGACACAGATATACAGGAAGTACACATGAAGTACACATGAAGTACAGGTCTCTCTGCTAACCCAAACATATGGTTCATGGGCAGAGTTAACATTCTTAGTCTGTACGTGGGTGTCCAAAGTGCGGCCCGAGGGCCATTTACGGCCCTTGCAGTGATTTTGTGCGGCCCACAGCTGCAGTTTAATGGTATCATTTTGTCCAACAGGCTTAAGAGGTCGATGCAGACTTTCTGCAGATTTGTTGGAAATCCTTTTTTATATAATGTTTAGGTTTAACAGCAAAACGGATGAAAAACAATCTTCTCATAATGAGCAACATTAAAGGAAATACAAACTTGATTGTAATCATTTTATTTTCACTTCATGGTACAAAGTACCAAAAACCTTTACTGGTTTCTACCAGAAAGGAAACTTTTGGATAATGTTTCAAAAAACTTGGCTAAATATTGTAGTTGATAAAATAACCAAGAAGGAAATTGGACATTTTAAATGAATATAACGTGGTATCATCTACATGCGAGTGGATCAACTTTGCTGTAGCGACTGACAGCTGGACGGTTTTTCAGAACTTCGATCAACCTTTTGGGCCGTCCATGGTCCAAACGGTTGATCGACCCCCTTTTAAAAGGACACTTACTCATATTAAACTTTTGTTGCTGAGAACAGACCAAAATAAATTTTCCAAACACAAGAAAACAACAACCATGGACACAACAAATCAAACATATCAAATCCTTTTAAATAAAACATATAAGCTTAGTGTTTATGAGGCTTTTAATGTTTGTGATCTACAACAATTTAAAACTCTTTCTCCACCAAAATTAGTAAACTTTTGTCCTTTCTCCAAAATATCGTTCACGTTGAGAGTTAAATTCACATTTTTGTGGCCCACGAGTCCTTTCATCTTGATAATTTTGGCCCACAAATGAAAACATCAGGACACCCCTGGCCTAGTAGTTAAAAACATCTGTAAACTTTGACCAAGAATGTCCTAACCGTTACCAAAACGACAGTTTGTGTTTTGATCCATGAGCTCCTGAGCCAAGCTAGAAATGAGTCTTTTCCAATAACTCAGTGAGTCTGGTGACTCAGATGTCCCAGCCAGCCCTGAACGCAGCATCACCTTTGTGCACCTGGAGGTGAGAAAGTCTCTAAAGTGAAGTTCACAGGCGGCTGATCCGTGCACAGCAGGTGATTCGTGCACGTGTATTTGACAGTTTGTGCAGGATATTGAGATGTGTCCGTTAGTAAAACTTGTGGATCTTCTTGTTCTTCCTTTTGAGACTGATTTATCTCCATAGATCGGTCTTCATTACATTTACATTCAACTGATACATTTAATAAAAAGAACAGCTATAACATTTTATGATGGACCTTTAGACACTGCACTGTGACATTTTAACACTTGTATATTTTATGTTGTTACATTAGTATAAATGTTTGTGTGTTTAGATTTTCCTTTTATTGTGAAACACTTTGTGATGCAATATCTATAAAAGGAGCAATATAAAGAAACTTTACTTACAAACACATTTGTGAGTTAAACATCGGAGTTTAGTTCCGTCTCAGAGCTGGTTTTTATTTCTTTAAGTTACCTTTTTTTTGTTGTTGTTGTTGTTTCAGAAACAAAACAAAAACGTAAAAACAAACTTCCAGTGCAAATATAAAGTTTACAGCAGATTTACAACTCTAATCCCCAAAAGAGTTGACAATAAAAAAATAGGAAAACATTAAAATCTTGAAGTAAAATGAATTCATGTGACAGCTTTAAAGCTAAACAGGATCACAATAAAAACATTTGAGTTCTGCGACTCTTTTTAGAGTTAAAGAACAGGAAATGATGACAGAGTTTATGCTTCTAAAGATAAAAGCTACAAACTTTATAATCAAGGTATTTGGTACCTGGATGATTGAGCATGAACTTTGATGCATTAAAATCAAGCTTCACGTGTTTTTAGTAAAAGCTTCAGTGTGGGGTCGTTAAAGTCTGAGGGATTAGTAAACGTAATCCAGCATGATGTGAGACTGTGGAAAACCCGGAGTCCTCGGAGGAATCATCCGGAGGAGGTAGCTCTTATCACTGCTTTTCAAGCAGCTCCTGATCAACCAGCTGAAACATTTAGCAGCTAAATAAATCGCTCCGACTCCAAGGAGAACCCTCAACCAGCTGAAGTCACCTCCTGGGCTTCTCTTCCTCCTGTCCTCTTCATCGAAAACTGCAGGCAGAAAATCACAGAATCAGTTTAAACCTGACGTGTCTGCGTTTACAACTGATGCTCATTCCACTGCACAGAAATAAAAACACCTCTAATTTGTCATTTTTATTATTATTGACTGACGGTCAAGAGATTTGAGTTTAATCTTTCTACTTTTTGATTTATTTAAATAAAGTCAACCTGCAGCTCAGCAGGACTTGGGTGAGATGAATATAAAAACGCAAAGAATAAAAATTCAAACATAATCATCAACCCCCACTCCTTCAGACAAGCTCCTCGAAGCTCCGCCCCTTTTTGGAGAAAACAACCCATCCTTTTGGACTGAGAGTAAACAAACATCCTGAAGCGTTTGATAAAAACTACAGAAGTGCTTTGATTAAACTGGCCAAATATTATGATGTGTCAGACAAGCAGAGCCTCCTGCTCTCTATAATCACAGCATCGCACATAAATCATAAATCTGGATGGGAGGCTGGACGAACGGCGCCATCCAGAGACCTGCAGTGATGTGCCATGAATCCGGGGGTTATTTCACTGACGGCGTGTCTTTATTTAGCCGTCTGTTGTATGAAAGTAACAGCAAACTAATTATGTCATTGTTAAACAGCATGCTAATGAGAATAATGGAGAGGCAGCTGCAGAAGAAAAGTCCAAAACTAACAACAATCATCTTCAAGTAACCTCACCACAGGTACAGTTCTCCTTCCACCGTGTTCGTTTTATTTACTGACCATCTAGTTTAGACTTATTTACATAAAGAGAAGAAAAAACTGATGCCAAAGTTTAAAACTGAGGTCTCGAGGGTCATTTTGACCCGAAGGCAGCAGGAGGGTTAATCCCTTGCTGCTCCCGGCCTGAAGCCTCGTATCTGTTCTTTTAGAGAAGCAAACAAATGTAGAAATTATGTTTTTTTTATTTTCACTGCCGAAACTTTGAGGCACAACTCCTTTCTGTTTTCAAGAAGTTTTACATTGCTTGTTTATACCCAAAAAGGGGCGGAGCCTCTTGAAGAATACTGTTTTTATCCACAAGGATTTGAAATATGAAGGGTTCTATTTTATTTTTTACTAATCTCATAATTCTTTACCCTCATCATTATGCTGAACCTTAGAAACCAAAACATTAATGTTTTTTTCTTTTCTTTAAACTTGAATTGTGTTTTGAAACGGTTAATAACAGAAAAATCTGGGATGTGTCAAAGAAAACAAACAATATCAGGACAAACTTTAGGCCAAGCAGAAACGATCAAATCTTTCTCTGTATTCTGATGTAAATGTTGCGCGGGGTAAGACTGTTCTTAAAGTTGTTTGAGTGCAGATTTACTTTGAATAAACGAGAGAAAAAAACATTTAAAACTAAGCGCAGCGTCGTTGACGGGGCCTAACGGGAACACTTCCTGAACTTTGTGAAGTTTCATGAAAGATTTTGCGGATTACTTTAACATTTCAGTAAAACATTCTTCAGCACTATGAAGGTCTCAGGAAGCTCGTTCTTAATCTGGATTACACTGATGGTCAGATTAAACTGTTTCATAAAGACCTCAAAAACCCAGAGCTGAGCCCAGACTGGATCTTTACCTCGATACGGAAGCTCCCATCTCGGTTCCAAGTAGGTTTGCATCAGAACTTTCTGTCTCTTCTTGGCTTTGGACTTCTTGTTTTTCTGTTTCACTGGAGCGAACTTGGCCACGGGTCCGGCGCTGCTGTTTGAGCTGAAAGTGTACTGCTCCTGCTGGTCGCAGCCGGAGGGGTCAAAGGTCAGATCAAGGTCACCCAAACCTTCTGAGAGGAACCTGCAGGGATCGTTCTGCATCATGCTGAATATCATCTGAACCGACACGTCCGAGTCCTGCATGTCCTCCGTCTCCTGGACCGTCTCTTCGTCTTCATAGTAACCCATCCAGCTGAGGAAGGTGCTGAGGTCCAGCTGAGGGTCTCGCAGGACTCGGATCAGCTCAGGGCTGACTTCGTGAGTCCCGTCGGATCTGAACCCCCCTAAGTCTTTGTAGTCGTGCTCTGTGATGTAAACCTTCTCCACCACCCTGGTCTTCACCTGGTAACTGATGATGATCCGGTCCATGTTGGATCCGATGTGGTTCCGATCCATCCCATAATGCTCCCTGACGAACAACGGGAGGTCTGCAGATTCTGGGTAGGTCTTTGTGCTCAGGTTTCCAATCACAAAGTACGCCAACTAAAGAAAAGAAACATTTATTTTAATAAACATTATTTAAATCAGCAGAACATTTTTCAGCTCCTGATTTTATTTTTATTGTGACGATAAGAAATAAATCTCCCCTAAATACTCCAGAGTAATGGAGCGCTCGGGCACAAACGCAGATTAAAAACTGAAAACTAGAAGTTGGATTAAAGAACTTGTTGACCCAAGAGCAGCAGAAGGTTCTGGTGGTACCACAGGTTCTGCAGAGTTTTATGGAGGAGATATGAGAAGTTAAACAGAACCTTCACTTCCTGTTTGGAAGCTCAGATACAGTGGAAATCAATCTGGGTGTGACCTTTGACCTCTGAGAGGACACTATCTGTCCTCCAGCAGAGACACTCTGAGGGGACGAAGACAGAAAGACTGAAGGACAAACTGGAGAAGAATAAAAGTTATAGAGTACGTGTCTTCATGAAAACGATCAAACTTCAACTGTGCCTGTGTAAAAATCATAAATCAAATCAAAGTTTATTTTTAAAGCACATTTTAAAGAGATCAAATATAAAACAACAAAATCCAACACAAGCGGCTCTGATGTGCCCAGTCCTGAGGGATTTGAGCAGTGAATGTTTGTAGTTTACGAAATGAGTGTTTTTCTAGGCTGGAACTGAACAGAGAATGAAGTGAACCTAAATGTTTTTGTAGCAAGATGTTCAAACGAAGCCTCTGCTGGTAATAACACAAGAAACAAACGCTGAATCAGTCACTCTCTTTAGCTGCACGGACATGTTCCCGTGTGTTGAGGGAGCGGTTTAATCCACTACCAGGTGCAGTGGTGGAGCCAGGGGGTGGCCAACGGTGGCCTTGGTCCCCATAGATTAATCCTCGACTACCCCAGTCATTTGAAGAAATTATATATTTATGCAATATAAAAACTAGAAATCATAGTTTCCACAAATGACAGAGGTGGTGTCATGATCTGATGGTGGATTGAACGCAAAATGCAGGGAGGACTCAGAGGACTCAGGTTAAAAGTAAAAGTTATTTAATGAAAATAAACAAAAGGGCTGAAGCGGCAGCAACAACTTACCGTATTTTTCGGACTTCAAGGCGCACTGGATTAGTAGGTGCATTAAGCAAAACAAGTTCATTTTGACAGAATTCTGAGCGCCGTGTACCACATAAAATCGGTTCGAGGTCAGTAAACACAACCAGAACTAATACATAAGGCGCACCAGATTATAAGGCTCAATGTCGATTTTTGAGAAAAATAAAGGATTTTAAGGGCGCCTTATAGTCTGAAAAATACAGTACATGAACCATGAGAAGACACTAACGGAGACAAGACCAGAACGTGGTGCAGAACAGGGAACAGGAACAAGGCGTCTTCATGAGACAATGCCAGATACCAAAGAACAGGAGACACAGTTCACACAGTGGCACAGCGACCTACACAAGGTGAGGTCAGTGAACAAGGCCAGGCAGATTCTGGCAGATCCTGATCACCCACTCCATGATGAGTTCAGGTTGCTTCCATCTGGACGCAGGTTTCTGCAGCCCAGATGTAGAACAAACAGATTGAAAAACTCATTCATCCCTGTAGCAATCAGGTTTCTCAATGAACACTAATTTCAATACTGTTACTTTAATGTCGTGTGTGTATATGTACACATCTATTGACTGTGAAACTAATTGCCCCTCGGGGATAATAATGATACTTGAACTTGAACAGACATATACAGTATACAGACACTGACAGAGTGAAACCAAACCACCTGGGACATACAACAGGTGTAGGAGGCCGGGACTTGATTACATGAGCGAGCAATAACTGGGACAGACCACATGGTGGAGCCACACACAAAGGAACAGTCAAACACAAGGATCAGAAAAGGAAATTAAGACAAGAGAAAACACAAGGAAAACAGACAAAAGGACAGATTATGTCAGGTGTTTGGTTTACACACACATTATATAT
>NC_056513.1:7726015-7738268 GCF_014905685.2 Nematolebias whitei | reverse complement strand
ATATATATATATATATATATATATATATATATATATATATGCATAAATGGTGGCAGCCATCTTGGATTTTGACATGGCAACCCAATTTGTGACAGCGATCCTACTTAAGCTTTCGTGCAGGCACACCCCAGAACGATGGTGCGTTGCTTATTTTTCAAGTTATGTTCAAACACAGTAGGACGGAGGGTAGTTCCAGGTCCACTCTTTATGATGAGGAACAAAAATAAACTAAAAGGAGTAAAATAACAAACAAAAAAAAACACAAAAAAAAATTTAAATGTTTTGCTCCACTGAAACTAAAAGCCAGTAGAAAACATGGGTTTACGCGACAAACAACCATTGACTCTCTCACCCACACCTAATGTCAATTCAGAGATACAAACCTCCACCACGGGGGGGTCATGAGAGGAAAACAGATGAGGAGATCATGTAATCCACATGTGTCAAACTGAAGGCCCACAGGCCAAATCAGGTCCTTGCTAACATCTTATCTGGTCCCCCAAGATGATATTTTAAATATAAAATTATGATTTGGTGCGGTGGTTGAACCCCGATGCACGCAGGACTCTGAGACCCAGCAGGTAAAACAAAAACAAAAAAAGAACTTTAATTAAATAAAAGAGCTGTCGTGACAGCAAAACTTACTTAACCAGTAAACACACAGAGGAAACACGAGGAGCAAACGAGACCTCGCCAAACAATGGCCAGACATAAACTGACCTGAAACACTTTAAACACAAACACCTGGGACAGACAGCAGCTGACACATTACAAGATGGGACACTGGGGGCACCATCCTCACAAAAATATTTGTATCGTTTCTCATTTAGCTTAAAAATCTGATAAATACTTAATTTAGTAACAACAGATTATATTGTAATAAAATGTGTTTAATATTTAGGACTGGAAATGTTTGTTATTGAAACTCAGCGAGTGGTTCTTGTTTCTCTGTGAGACTTGAGATTTTGATATTTGACTGTAATCTGCTTCAGAACCAGAACCCATCTGTAGTGAAGCAGCTAAAATAAATGTTTCACAATAATTTAGCAAAATGTGAAACAAGCTCCAAAATCGACAGATTTCTGAATAATTCGACCCGACTGACCATCAAAAATCCAATATGGCTGATTTATTATTATTATTAATTTACCAATATGTGTTACCTGCAGAGTACAAGGTTACTGCTACAAGACACAGAGATCATTTGAATTCATCAATTAATTGCATTATCATGTTAGGCTGATTGGTAACTCTAAATTGTCCCTAGGTGTGAGTGAGAGAGTCAATGGTTGTCTCGTTTGTCTCTATGTGTCCCTGTGATGGACTGGAGACCTGTCCCCCGCCTCTTGCACAGTGATGGCTGGACATGGACACCAGTGACCCCCGCGACCCAAAAAGGAAGAAGCGGGTAAAGATAATGGATGGATGTGCAGAAATAGGTAAAAAAAGGCAGCCATCTTGGATTTTCAACTGGCCAGACGAGCAGGTTTGACAGATACCGGACAGACGATCACGACAGCAGGTTTGCTGCTTGTCTCACAGTTTGCATGACGTTAATATGATCGGCTCGCTGTGAGCTGAGTGGCATCGATGATGTCACACATGGTTAAACGTAAAACAGGAAGTCCTGCAGACCTGCTTCTTGCTCTTCTGTTTCTTGGGTTTGGAGAGGACGGGCAGAAGTTCCTCGATGTTCCCAAACCGGTGGAAGCCATAGACGCCTTTCTCCGGCGGACAGTCCAGAACCAGCTGTGGGGTCAGATCCAACGTGAGTCCAGTCAAATATCTACACCTGCTTTCTTCTCCAAAACAGGCTCGTGTTTAGGAGGTTTCTTTGATCTCACCAACATGGTGTCTGCGGCGTTGTCGGGGTCAAAGATCACGCAGCGGTTGGCGAACCAGAAGAGCAGCTGGAGTCCGTGTCGTGGAGGAGGACGACCAAACCCCGAAACGTTCAGGTGGTCCAGAGAGCAGAGCTGACACAGCACCATGGTGACCCAGAACCTTTACCGCTGCTCGAAACCTGCAGAAAGACCAGGTGGTTGTTGTTTATTTACAGGAAGTAAACAACAAACAAAAACAGACCCGAGAACGAGGAAAGACAGGAGGGGTCTTTGTTCTTCTGCACGAAAATGAGTTACATTTACTCATTTTACTGACAGAGAGATTATAAAGTTAAAGGTCCAAACAAGACACGGAACATCCATCATCCATCAAACCATCATCCAACCATCCTCCAGCATCCATCCAACCATCATCAATCCATCATCCAGCCATGCTCCATCATCACCAAACCATCATCCTCCATCATCCATCCAACCATCCATCCATTATTCATCCATCATCTATCATCCAACATTCACCCAACCATACATCTTTCTATCCATACATATGTGCATCCAACCATCCATTATCATCCAATCATCCATCATCTATGCAACCATCATCCATCTGTCATCCAACCATCCATCATCCATCCATCCTATCATCCATCAATCATTCATCCATCCATCATCCATTATCCATCCATCATATATCATAATCCATCATCCATTCATCCACCATCATCCATTATCCATCCATCATCATCCATCCATCCATCCATCCATCCATCCATCCATCCATCATCATCCATTTTCCATCCATCATCTATCATTCATCCATCCATCCATCCAACATCATCCATCATACATCCATCATCATCCATCCATCCATCATCACCCATTATCATCCATCATCATCCATCCATCCATCATCATCCATTTTCCATCCATTCATCTATCTTCCAGCCATCCACCATCATCCATTATCCATCCATCATCCATTATCCATCCATCATACATTCACCATCATCCATTATCCATCCATCATCATCCATCATACATCCATCATCATCCATTTTCCATCCATTCATCTATCATCATCCATTTTCCATCCATTCATCTATCTTCCAGCCATCCACCATCATCCATCATACATTCATCATCATCCATGATCCATCCATCATCATCCATCATACATCCATCATCATCCATCATACATACATATCTAGGAGAGAACCAGATCTCCCGCTCCTCAACAACACTCTCCCACTCCTCCTGGAAGATCTCGTTCTTTCAGTCCTGATCCAAAGCTCATGACTACAGGTGAGAATTGAAACATAGACAGATCAGTAATCCAGAGCTTTGCCTTTCAGGTGAGCTATTTCTTTACTTTGACAGACTGGAGCAGCACCCTCATTACTGCAGACAAGCCCTGATCCATCAGACCATTCTACCATTACCCAGGAACAGGGTCTCTCAGATACTGATCTCCTCAGTTTGAAGCAGAGACACTGACCTTAAGGCAACATCTGTCAGCCCCCTCTACAGAATCGTCACCTTCACCGGGTCGAGGGGTTTGAGTATCTCTGTGATCCTGGGGGATGAGTGGTCTGGGTCTTCAGCCCCTGGTAAGGTTTCCAGTGGCAGACTGGCCTTAGGGGATGTGTCAGACTGAGAGCAATTCAAAGCCTTGATGAAGGAGGTCCACAGAAACCAGGGCACCCTGCTGGATCCAGTCCTGGGGAGGGAATCTGTCCGGTGAATGCTTGGTGGTTGAGCCTTGGTTCCTTTGGATCAGCCAAGCCCAAAAGCCACTACAGGAAGCCTGCTCCACAAGGGCCCACCACCTGCGGGGGAGAAGTCCAGGTCAGGTTCTGAGTGACCCGGGTGGCAGACGATGGCGGCACGCTGATGTCTGCTGTCACAAACTGACAGAAACACCAGTCGTACATTAGAAGTTTTATTTCTGTTACAATTTATTACCAGAGCACACCATTTGTTTTGGATAATTAACGTCAGATAAATGGTTTTGATGCACCACAGAACTTACATTTCTCTACTCAAGTGATTATATTCATTTAATATTTTTTATGTCATGCTGAAGAAACCCCTCCCTTTGCTTTAAATAACTTTCACATCTGGGTTTTGATTTGTTTTTACAGCTCACATGGTCAAAATCAAAAACTGTCTGCAAAATCTGTCACCAAGTTTTATGTTTTAAATGTTTCTATAAAACTTTGTTTTAGCAACTAAATCATTTTAATCCACTGTAATAGTTACAAACCTAACTATTGTTGTGTGTCCCCTAGCATGGGACTCTGGTGAAACAACATTTTGCGTACAGTTCAGATGTGACGTGAGCGAACTGGACCCCATAAAGCACACGTGTCAAACTCAAGGCCCGCGGGCCAGATGTGGCCCGCCACGTCATTTTATGTGGCCCGCGAGAGCTTAAAAGGTCTGACTGTCGTATAATAAATAAGTCAAAAGGGTGCACTGACAACAAACTACCAGTACCGGTATATTTCCCATAATGCATGCCGATTATGTTACCTGCGAAGTAACAGCCTTTTGGCACCAAACAAGGTGCTAAATATGCCAAAGTGAGCCTTCAACCCTAATGTTATTTTGAGTTTATTAAATGTATTTTATTACATTATGTTAAATTTGCAGCAGTGTATTTGGGATTGTTTATGTGTTTATGCAGGTAAATGTTTCTATAATAATACCATCTCTCATTAATTGGATGTATGACCCTTTCCGGGCTGTGCGCAGCCATTTGTTTTTTGTAAAATGCTACACCTGTCACATGTTCTTAGCAGCTCACAATTGTTCATTGGACTGTTATTCTGCCTCTCTTAACTATGACAAAAGTTTTGAACAAAGTTAATGTCATAACTTGTTATTTTTCCTTATTCACTTGGAAAGTTTGGTCATTGATTTATGGAGTAATGTGGGTTTCATAACCTGGCAAATTAAAAGGTTTTATTATGTTATAACAGAGCAACAAGCAGACATATTTTTCTACATCTATGCAAACATATATATATGTGTGTGTGTGTGTGTGTGTGTGTGTGTGTAAGTTGAATAAATGATAAATTCAGAGTTATTTAACATTAAGGAGTAGTTGCATTTATTTTACATTACATGTAGTTAACTTTAGCTACATTTATACTGTCTTACATCTGGCCCTTTGAGGGCAACCATTATGCTGATGTGGCCCTCGGTGTAAATGAGTGGCATAAAGACACGATGGACCATTTATGTCCTCTGAGAAACAAAAAAGTCTCAACAAACTGAGAAATGAGACAGATGCCACTTCCTTGACGTCGTTAAGGATTTCCACCTGTCTGACCTGGCACCTGAGCCTGGATGTTTGAAAAGCAGTGCAGGCCATTTATTACATATTTATAACAAGTATTAAGCGGTCACGTGACAGCCTCACTTCTAACCTTTGAAATGTTTCATACATTTTGTCATCTTGTCAGCAAATCCTCCAGTGTTCCTAGAATTTTCTGGCATTAATACTCCTCGACTTGTTAAGCAGCTGACCGAATAAAAACAATAAAAACGCAAACACTTCCAAACATTTGTTTTGTTTACCGTTTCTGTTGTTTTTTTTCCGCCCTTCCTCGTTTCCTCAAAAGACTCACCGGTGTTGACGCACGGACACCGGACCAACGTGCTCGTTCCCGCGCGTTCAAGTGGACGACGTGCCCTCTGCGTCATTTGCGCGCCGCCTCGCTCCCGATGCTCTCGTTTTCCCAACATCCAGAAGATCGATGCTTCGAATTCAGGTGAGAATAGTTCTGTTTAATCGGCACCGAGTTTCTCCCGGACGTGGCTGCGGTGTGTTTACAGATGTCTGATGGTGGTTCCGGTCCGTGTGCGGGTTCTGGTTCGGGTCTTCGCTTCTGTTTGTGCGGCGAGCAGAGCTGAATGCGGCCTGCCCCGCTGAGCAGCCCGGGGGGACGGAGAGCGTTCCCCGCCACTGCTGGCTGGACTCGGTCGGTTTTTTCTGGTTGAGCTCAGTCTGTTAGGGATAGAGCAGAGTTTGATATCCGTCCTGACGCCATGCTGTAGAGAATAAATATTAAACGTGAGTTTTACAACGATGCTAATATGAAGTAACGTCAGAGTTAGCATCGAAGCTAACGGCTCCTCTAGCTGCCTGCAGGATGTCGGAGGGTCCAAGATGTTCGTCAGATGTGGTAATTTAGTCATTTTCAGCTATTTATTAAGGAAAGCAACAACCATATTCACCTTAAGCTTCATTAAGGTCACAGGCCTTTAAGGTAAAGGTTCAAAACAACAACTTGAAATGAGATGAAATGAAGTTAAAATAGTCCACAGGTCCTGTTTTGTCTGAGGATTAAAATGTTTCGAGGACTCAGGGTGACAAGTGTGTCTGAGAATCACTGAACTAATTTAAAACAAAGTTCTTAGAAAAGGTTGAACAATTTCCAGGGTTCTGTCCAGAGCAGAACATCGGAACCCGTTAAGGAACCTGGAGGAACTCCATGGAGCCAGACTGCTGTGATCGCTGATCCCTCAGGCAGAACCGCACCAAGAACCATCATTCATCCACAGCCTGTAGAACCACGTGGACCCACAGAACCAAGTGGTCTTTAAGACATGTTATATCATGTGACAGCACGATGGATCAGTGGTTCGTACTGTTGCCTCACAGCAAGAAGGTCCTGGGTTCAATCACCGGATTGGACCTGGGGTTTGTCTGTGTGGAGTTTTCATGTTCTCCTCGCGTTTGCTCATGTTAGGCTGCCTTCAGGTCCAGGAGGACCTGAATAGATCTCAGCTGGATTTACCTGGTTAAACAAAGATGATTAAAGAAAGTGTTCTACCACAGTTACATTCACCAATGTCTTTGGTATTGACCCGGTCCAGAGGTGCCACCTTGTCTCAGCTCCGTCTGGGTCAGACCATAACCCAATGAAAACCTGGATCAGATAGAACCTGAATCTTATTGACAGCACGGACCAAAAAGGAAAAGAAGTGTCCAGTCACTTCCCTGCAACAAGCCCAAAAGTCCAATCCTGGGACGAGTCTAAGTTTGGATCAGGGCTCTGGGATGAATCTGTGTTTGGATCAGACTCGTCTCATCACTCATCAGTTCCGCCCCACACCACAGGGCCTGCCCACTGCCGGTACCTACCCATGCTCGGCCTGGTTTATGGGACGGGCTGCTCCAAGGGGCCGATTCTCACGTAAACGGAGAGCAGCCGTTGACTGGCCAGTGGAGCTACGTCACTGGATGACCCACCCAGCAGAGCTACAAACTACATCAGAACCTCCACTTCCTGTCTGGTGGGAGTTTGTTTTGCTAGTTTCTAGTATGGAAGCTCCAGAAATATTGCCGTGGACCACTGATGAGGTCCAGACCTTCCTAACTTTATTGGTTGATGTTAAGATTCAGCGAAGCGTCAAACGCAGTGACCAGTTATGACCCCGCCCACTTTGCAATGACGATCCCGCCCACAGAGCGGGGAAATGGGTCACTGTGGGTATTCACCTCCACCTGAGAAGAACCGATGAGATGAGTGGAGCCGCACTCATCACTAGTTATCATGGAGCCTGATTCTGGGTCGGGACCAGACTGCCAGGTTGCCCTGGATCAGACTGGACCAACTCTGCTGGGATTTGTTCATATTAAACCAAGTTTAGTTTATCCTGGAGTTTTTCCTGGTGCAGCCTGGACTCTTTCGCAGATTAAAACATAATTTATAATTCTATTTTAATCATCGTTTAATTTATAAATAAATTTAAAGATGGCCGCCCTTGTTATTTTAAACATGGTAACTTTGTCTGCGGGTCATAAATGTGGTTTTCATTAAGATGAGCTCGGTGTAAAATGTTCTGGTTGTAAACGATGGGTCCACAATAAACTGACAAATGGTTCTGAGTGGAGACTGAGGACGGACTGACCTTTGACCTTTACCACATGCGCAGTCCCAGTTTTCACGGGGTGGGATCTGTGCAGACTGGCTCCAAAGGGTCAGGACCGACTGGAGCCCCCCATGGTTCTGATCTGCCCCTGACGGTCTGAGTGAAGCCATCTGCTGATCCTCCAGGAACGTTTCTGTCCGCGGACACAGAAGAACATTAAAGAGACATGTTACAGATGTTGGTCCTTGAATGGAGTCGTAATAAAAATTGCTTCTGCTTTTAAGAATTAAACGTAACACGTGGTTATCTGTCAGCTCAGTTTTTGTGAAAACAAGTGGTCTCAGATTTCGGAACCAGCATGGAGGTCGGATCATCAGCACCTCCAGGACCGGATCAAGTCTGAGTAGAAACGATGGTTAATATTTCACAGCCTCGCTGTTTGTTTCAGGTGTTTGTGGTCATTTTAACTGTACATAAAACAGCTGAATCATCCCTTTACTGTGTGAAGGGAAAGCATGTTTTTTTTTTTAATTGCGCATTTTTAGAGCGTTTGTGTCTCGTCTTGTTCCGTCTCAGCTCCATAATGTCCATCTGTGTCTCCCTCCAGTCCCTGGATGATGACTGTACGTTGGAGGAGGAAGATGAGGGGCTAAACGAGGAGGAAGATGAAATCGATCAGTTCAACGACGACACCTTCGGGGCGGGGGCCATCGGTGAGTTTTACACAAGAAAATTGACAAAACGTGGATTTTTGTGAATTGACTTCCGTTTCCAGAACGTGAGACTCTGATGAAGGAACGAGTCGACTCAGTCGGAGTTTTGAACGAATAAAAAATGTTTTAAGATTTTAAAACTTCTGGGACAAATGATGGAGTTGCTGCTCTCAGTGGAAGTTCTTTCAATTGTTTATGTATAAAAATAAATCAGACGGGTCACTGACATGAAATCAGCCGAAGGACGAGCTGAAGGCGGTGCAGAAGGAGCTGAAGAGGAGGATCAGGGAGGTTGAGAACAACCACAGGAGGAGCTGATGGCTCCATGCTGCAACCCTCCCACCTCACAGACACCCCCCACCCCCATGGCATCAGTTCCAGACTCCTGAAGTCCTCGGTGGACCAGCTGTGTGGACACATCCTCAACCTGAGCCTGAAGCTGGGCAGGATGCCCCAACCAAAGAAGACCTCCTGTCTGGGACCTGTCCCCAAGGACTTCAGCAGCTACAGATCAGTGGAGTTCACGTCCGGCCTGATGAAGACTCCAGAGCTTTGTCCTTGTCCATCTTCGTCCCCTGCTGAGCAAAGCGATGGACCTGCCGAGGATCAGGGCTGATGGTGCTGCCTCCTCTCACCTGGAGACTGTGAGGGTTGTTTTCAACGCCGTTCGGTTTCATGGATCTACTGTTGGACTCATCACAGACATGGACCACAGGATTGACACAGGACTTCCTGGGCCGGTGTCAATAGAACCACCTCCCGATCAGTGTGGGGAAAAACCAAAGAGCTGGAGGTGGATTTCAGCAGAACGAGGGTTTTCTGTCCCAGTATGGCCTGCAAACTGCAGATCTGTGGGTCTGTGGTGTAAATGAGTCCAGCCTGCAGAACTGATCTGAGAACAGCAACAAGAGACTGACGTCATTAGTTGTGTCACTGCTGTTTGTGTAAAGTTGCGTCTGAGAGAATCGATCAGTTCCAAACGTAACTTTTTATTTTTAAGCTTCACGAACGGCTCTTTGAGGATAAACGTCCTTCTCTTCTGTTTCTTCTTCCAGACGACGACTGGCAGGAGGAACACAAACGCCTCGCTGAGCTCGACGAGCGCGATGGGTTGGGGGCGGGGTTTGTGTTGGGAGGAGGTGGGATGGGAGGAGAGTTGGATTTAGGAGGAGCGAAGCGCTCGTCCTCCGTGCACCTCCCTTCCTCTTCAGGCCAACCCCCTCTCCAGTCTTCCCTCCTGTCCTTAGGTTTGTCCTCGTCGTCTTCTGGACCGCCACACAGACCAGGTCAGTGATGTCGGGGTCCGTGTCTGAAGGTTCCTGGGTCAGAAACTGGATTTTGTGGTTCTAAAGTCAGAAATCTTCTTCTCAGATGCAGAGGACCG
The DNA here is from genome assembly GCF_014905685.2 of Nematolebias whitei. Taxonomy (NCBI): domain Eukaryota; kingdom Metazoa; phylum Chordata; class Actinopteri; order Cyprinodontiformes; family Rivulidae; genus Nematolebias; species Nematolebias whitei. The sequence continues at coordinate 7,728,444 of NC_056513.1, read as the reverse complement.
AGCAGGAGAAGGTGGCTTGGCCGAGTCTCTGGCCAGACTCATCCTGGAGGCGGACCCGGCCATCGCAGGGGTTGGAGCCGCCGAGAGGCCCGGTTCGTCTCCCGGCTCCACAGGGTCCGGTACATCCTCTCTGCACAGGCTGGACCAACCCCGAGTCCTGCCGCAGTCCTCCATCCCTCAGCAGCACCAGCTGCCTCCTGGACCCCACACCTCAGGTGAGCTGCCTCCAGAACCTTCTGAGTCTGGTCCACCATCGTCAGAACTCTGTTGGACTCCCAGCGTCCAGGATGTGGACTGGGTGGGAAATAAGGAATTGTTGTTGCTCCTCTGACTGAAAACTAACAGAAATAAACTCATTTATGTTGTTTAAACCCTTCTTGCTGCATTTTTCTTGTCTCAAATAGACGAGTTCTAAAAACCTTCTGCAGCACTTTTTTATTTACAATCGTTACTCGAAGGATTTTATGATTCGAGTGTTTCAGGACTGAATCTTCGCCTGTTTTTCTGTAAACGCTCTGACGTCAGGTGTGGTACAAATTGAGTTCTGTTCTGACTGGACCCTGTCGCTCCTCTTCAGGCCTTCCTGCCTCCTCCATGCTCAGCTACCAGCAGCAGCAGCACCTGCTGCGCAGGAGCTCCGCCCCCATCGCTCAGGTGAGCTTCAGCTCCGTCTGATCCGTCTTGCACGAGGCGAACAGAACGAGCATCTTTCTTTCATACCAAAGTTTGTTCGTCCCAACGTCAGGTTTGTAAAATACTGCGACTCAAGCGAGCGCACTGTGTGTGTGGGTTCATCCCACCTGAGCAGGTGTGCTGTGGGACAGGAAGCTGCTAACGATGCCAAACGTGTTCAGAACAGACAACTCGAGGATTCAGACCCGGCTCCAACGAGCCCCGAGAGCTGCAACGAGAATCAAAGATGTCAGTTTTAATATTTGACGAGTTCTAAAATAAGAAAATGTTTTAGAGCTGAATATTTTTCAAGGCTTGTTAAAACTCATGAATCTGGTCACGTTGGCACGAAAGAAACGTTCGTTCATTCATCGGGCTCGGAAGTCCAAGAAGTTCTTGTCAAACCAAACAAAATAAATTTATTGTTGACACGTCAGCAGAAATCAGACGTAAATCTGGTTCATCAAATTATGATTGTGATCGGTGTCAGATATTTGGGTGTTTCGTAGGGTTTTCCTGGATGTTCCCTCCAGCCTCTCGGATGGAAACAGAAACGTCTTCAGCTACAGAACCGACCCGGTTCCGTCTGGTTGTTTTTGTATTTTTTATATTTGTTTTGTCTCTTTTAGATGAACTCTCACAGTATCTGGGAGAACAGTATGTGTTTTGGACCGGTCAGCGTCTCTCCTGGACTCTCCACACACATGGAGGTAAAGGAAAATGGCCGCCGTTTGGCTTCAGATTAATCTCAGCCCCGCCCCTCAGGTGAAGTAAAACATGACCCTTTGTTTCTGGTCCAGGACAGTCCACTGATGTCCATCATCAAAGAGGTGGGTCTTCCTAAACGAGCCCCTCAGGGGAGGAGCGACGAAGGACGGGATCTGTCTGAGAGGGTTCCACCGCCGCGCTCCTCCTCCCCTGTGATTGGCTCGCCTCCGGTGAGGGCGGTGCCTATCGGGACTCCACCCAAGCAGCCAATGAGCCACGCCCTGAACCATCAGGTGACGGTTCCGTCCTCCCCCAGTGATTCAGACAACTTAAATGTGAAAGCGTGGAGTCGTTTCCAGCCCTCTGTTTTTCTGTCGTAGATCCACCACCCCACAGCGGTTCATGTCCGAGCCCCAGCCCAGCACAGGTACCCCACCCCCTTCCCTGAGCGCCTGTCACCCAACGCCCTCCTGAACATAGCTGTGAGTCCCTCCTCTTCCTGTTTAATCTGAACCCATGTGGACACTGCGTCTTCACAACACTTTGTCCCGTCTGCACGCAGAACTCTCCGCTGTGTCGCGGCCCGTTTCCCCCCAGAGTCGGTCCAGTTCTGTCCCAGATCCAGAGAGCCCAGCTGCTCAACTCCCAGGTTGGTACTGAAGAGTTTCAGGACTGTTCAACTTGAGGCTGAGAAGTCTCTGATCCGGTCCTTGTTTCCGTAGTTTCCTTCCAAGCGGTCGGACCGTCCGGTCTTTATCAGCAGTTCTCTGGACCTTCTGAGGCTCGTTCAGAGTTTAAAAATTATTTTAACAAAGGATCTGTTTTAAATGAATCGAGACCAAAGATTGATAGAAATAAAGATGTTTGGTCCAAAGAGCTCCTGGTCCTGGTTCAGGATGTGTTCTCATTTGAATTCATCCAACATCCCTTTAACTCCCAGACCCTCCAAAGGTCACGTTTTAAATCCTTTAATAACCAACAGAGTATTTATTACTGAAGGTTCTGAACCTGCCGCTGAAGGTTCTGAACCTGCCGCTGAAGGTTCTGAA
>NC_056513.1:7714248-7726005 GCF_014905685.2 Nematolebias whitei | reverse complement strand
CTGAACCTGCCGCTGAAGGTTCTGAACCTGCCGCTGAAGGTTCTGAATTATTGTTAAATCATTAAACAAAATATTTGTTTTAAATTTTAGATGAGGAAACCTTTGATCTTTGAAAAGTTATGAAGTGTTGAAGAATAAAACGTTGACACCACAAAGTTTTCAAGCTCATTTGGACTTGGTCCCAGTGAGCAGGACCAGAACTTGAGCAGGTTTTATCTGGACTTCTGTTCCTGTCCGTCTCCCTGCAGGTGGGGGGTTTTCCTCGCGGTGGCCCCGGCCCCCCTTTGTTACCTGGTGGAGGCTTCAGGCCATTCTTCAGTGGCCCCCCTCCTCCGCACGGCCACAGGATGGGCCCGCCTCCTCTTCACGGACCCCTCAGTCATGCGCCGCCGGTCCGGCACAACACCACGCACCTCCACCCGCAGCACCGCCGAATGCTCACCCAGCGCCTGCAGAGCCGAGGAGGGTCAGGCCCTGTGGTTCTGTTAGCTTAACGTCTTGATCCAAACGGTTCTGAGGACGCCACCTGAGGTCTGTGTCTGTCCCTGCAGGGACCGTGTCAGGACGGGACTGGACCGGGGCAGCAGGGACCCCTACAGTAACCTGATGTCTCAGAAGGAGAAGGAGTGGGTCACAAAGATCCAGATGATGCAGCTGCAGAGCACCGACCCGTACCTGGACGACTACTACTACCAGGTCAGACTGGGCCCAGTTCCACCTGTCAGCTGGGGTGTTTCTCAGAGGTGAGAGCTTGGTCTCATGGTTCCGGGTCTGTTTGGGTTTTCTTGTAGAACTACTATGAGAAGCTGGAGAAGCGTCAGGAGAAGGAGCGAGACAGCAGCAGCAAGAAGGAGCACGCCACCAAGCTCATCACGCCGCAGGTCGCCAAGGTGGAACATACCTACAGGCCCGGTAACAGCCAGCAGAACCCACCTGGAACCCCAGAGATACTCCCAGATGTTCTGACAGATGTGTGATGTCTGTCCACAGTTCAGTTCGCCGGCTCTCTGGGGAAGCTGACGGTGTCGAGCGTGAACAACCCCAGGAAGATGATCGACGCCGTGGTGACGACCCGCTCCGACGATGAGGTCCGTTTACGTTTGTTTCCTGCAGTTTGTGTGAGGGTTCTGCTGCACGGACTGAAGAACCGAACCCGTCAGTGGGTTTTCGTTCTGTGGAGGTTTATTAATAATAATCTGAATTATTCTCAGCTCGTAGCTCGTTCCAACAGTTCATGACTGAAAACGTTCGGCTCATTCATTCCTGCCCCGACTTCTGTTGTTTGTTCAGTTTTGACTTTTTGACACGTTTAGCTTTGTCGGCCATGTTTCTCTCATTGAAATGAGTGGAGCTCTATTCAGCTTTTTCTACACATTTCGGCTATTTTTCAGCTGCTTTCAGCAAACGTCAGCTGTTTAAATTCAGCTCTCATTAACCGTTCAGAGAAGAAACCGTTTCAGCAGATGTCATTTTGACAGGAAGTGACGTGTCTCCGGTTGTTTTTACTTCCTGTCTGCAGGAGAAGAGGGAGAAGCAGGTGTGGAACAAGAGGCGACAGATTCTGTACACTGTGGAGAAGGTGAGCAGAACCGACCCAAAACATTTCAGCTCTTTAGATTTAACCGTCATCTTTGTGAAAATAGTAGAAAGGTTTTAAACGTGAAACGGTTCTGGTCGTCCTGGTTCTCCTCCTGCAGATGTACACTCTGCTCCTGGAGGTCCAGGACTTCGAGAAGCGTTTTGTTCAGACCCCGGAGGAGGAGCGCCAGGCTCTGCTGGAGCAGCACAAGTCCAACATGGAGCAGCTGTGCGGCTCACTGAGGGAGAAGGAGTGGGACGACAGGTGGGTCTGAGGCGGGGCGGGCTCAGGTTCTGGTTCTGGTCCTAACGCTTCATCTCCTCCTTCAGGGTGAGTGATGAGCTGTGCGTGATGATCATGTCAGTGAGGAAAGGCAAGCGGCTCATCGCCAGGCTCCTCCCCTTCCTGCCCTCAATGCAGGCTGCTGCTGTCGTCATGGCGATCGCTCGCAACCTCCCCACGTTGGCTAAGAAGGACAAACAAGAGCAGGTGGCCATCTTTGTTTGTTCTAGAACATGTTCATGTGTATAATAAAGGTATAAAATAAATAAAAAGATTAATAATAAAATTTACATATTTCTAATTTTTCAGTTTGGTTGTAAAAGGCATGTTTTTAAATATTGTTACTCTTATTTTTAAACTTGTCTTACTTGTTTTTATTTACAAAAGAAAACCATGAATACCAAAAAAAAGTTAAAATTAATTAATAAAATATAAATGAAAAGATGGATGTAGAGAAAATAAACTTTACTGACAAAGATTTATTCAAATAAATGTATGCTTTAACATTTCTCTGGATATTAGTTTAGTTATAAATTAGTTGTTTTTTATTTCACTTATTTTCAGATTCAAGCCATCTTTTCCCTTGATTTCATTATTTATTGATGAGTTTTAGTTCAATTTATTTATCGTTATCGTCCGCATGTTTGACGTTAAATAAACCGATGTCCTGAGTGTCCGTGTCTGTCTCACCTGCTCAGGTGTTGTCCTGGTTGGTGGAGCCGGTTTCTGCTGTCGTTCAGTTGCTCTCAAGCTCCGCCCTCACAGATCTGCTGCAGGAGCTGCAGGGCGGCGAGGGACAGCTGGCTGCAGTTCTGCAAAACAAGGTAAACAACAACAACCGGTTAGCTTCAGGGGTTCTGATGGACCGAACAGCAGACTGGTTCTGGTAAATCTGTTTGTGTTCAGTTCGGCGTGACGCTGCTCTACCTGATCCTGAGCGAAGGAGAGAGGATGCAGAGCTCCGACCCGAACTGTCAGCTGATGGACGACAATCGATGGTGAGACGTCCTCCTCCTGTCCCCACCTGGGACACGACCTTTTGTCTCTGACCTCCGTGACCTCAGACCTCTGTGTTTGTCTCCGTTCAGGACCGAGCTGGTGTTTTCTGTGACCAGGGAGCTGCTCGGCGTCCCGTCTTCATCCCTCTCCCCTCCCCTCCTCACCCCACCCAACCTGCTGTCCCTGTTCTCGCGCTACGTGGACCGACAGAGGCTGGAGCTGCTAGAGGACAAGCTACAGTGAGTCCAGAAAACCTGTAGTAATCAAAGTGAATTAGTCTGAGGGAGTTGGTCTAAGTGAGATGGTGTGAAAGAGTTAATCAGAAGGAGTTAGTGTGAGCAAGTTAGTCTGAAATAGTTACTTTTGGTGAGTTGGTCTGAGCGAGCTACACTCGGAGAGATCTGAGTTAATTAATCTGAGTGAATTAGTCTGAGCGATTTAATGTGAGCGAGTTAGTCTGAGTTAATTTAAGTTAGTTGATCTGAGTGAGTTGGTGTGAGCGAGTTAATCTGAGTGAGTTGGTGTGAGCGAGTCAGTCTGAGCAAATTAGACTGAGAGTTAGTCTGAGTTAGTTTCAGCAAGTTAATCTGAGCAAGTTAGTCTGTTAATTTAAGTTAGTTGATCTGAGCGAGTTGGTGTGAACAAGTTAATCTGAGGGAGTTAGTGTGAGCAAGTTAGTCTGAAATAGTTACTTTTGGTGAGTTGGTCTGAGCGAGTTACACTCAGAGAGATCTGAGTTAATTAATTTGAGTGAATTAGTCTGAGCGATTTAATGTGAGCGAGTTAGTCTGAGTTAATTTAAGTTAGTTGATCTGAGCGATTTAATGTGAGCGAGTCAGTCTGAGCAAATTAGACTGAGAGAGTTAGTCTGAGTTAGTTTCAGCAAGTTAGTCTGAGCTATGCAATTCCAGCGAGTTAGTCTGTGCAAGTTTGAGCAAGTTCATCTCAGCGAGTTAGTCTGTGTGAGTTAGTGTGAGCAAGTTGGTCTGAGCGAGTTACACTCAGAGAGATCTGAGTAAATTAATCTGAGTGAATTAGTCTGAACGAGTTAGTGTGAGCCTCTTAACCCAGTTCTTAAATCTCAGTGTTTAATAATCTGTTGTCTTTTTCAGGATCTCTGCTTCGTCCAGGTAGAAGTTACTACGGCGTGAGCACGACTCCCCCAAACAGTGCAGAATTATGCGTGTTCAGTGTGTGTGCGCATGCGTGCGTGTGTGCGTGTGCTGGCTCTTGAGGTGAATCCATGGTGGATCGTGATTTTGCAGCAGAATCTAGTCACTTTTTGTTTCTCGGTGTTCTCTGTGTGTGTGTGTGTGTGTGTGTGTGCGTGCGTGCGTGTGGACGACTCACTTTGTGAAACGTCTGAATTATGAAAATTAAGTCTGCATTTTTAAATACCTTGTTTACGATTATGCCTGTGATAAAATTAAAAGTATTTCTATTATACAAGAGTGTTTCTGGTCTTCGTGTCTTTAAATGGAGACTCCAGTCGTTCTCTTCTGCCCTCGTGATGTTGGAACTCGGTGTTTAACAAAATAAAAACTGCAGAAACTCCTGAGCCCGTCTGTCGCTGGTTGAATTAAAAACTCACAAGAATATTTTTAATGAACAGCCACGCCAGCCGGTTTAGCATTTATCCACCCTTTGTGCCTAAAAGATGATGAATCTGTTTTTAGTAACGAGTTCTAAATCAGATCTTAAGACCCGTCATTTGGTATTTCACGCCCCACGGTGGGGACGGGGGGGGGGCCCTGCTTCGAGAACAAAAACTACATTACTAATTAAAAAGTATAATTCTATTATGAACGTCCTCAAATTGTGGCCTGCGATCCACATCCGGTCTTAAGTCTGGACTCCACCCACTTTGCACCCTGCGGTGAAAAGTAGGAGTTTGAGCAGCGGTCTGCTCCGTTTGGATCAACATGGCTCCAAGTTCGCCAGTAAAAGAAAGGTGGACAGTGAAAACGGGCAGGACTGAACAATTTGTTTTAGTTTTAGTAAATTGAGAGGTTTTGGGCTGTTAGGAATGAGCTACGAGTGTTTCTGCCAGAGCAAAAAAGTTCATGGAATTCCTACAAAATCCAGAAAAGATTGAAGCTGTTTCATTTTTGGCTGATGTAACATCTGAGCTAAATGTGAAGCTACAAGGGAAGAACACTGAGCTGATATCAGCTGCGCTTTCCAGAGAGAACTGGAGGTTTTACAAAAGTGACCTACAGGTAGGCTGTTCAATGTTTTACACCACACATCTACTGAACCATTTCTGATTTTTAAACCAAACTTAATCTTTTATTTTTCAATCACAGGGAACTGCTCCACTTCCCAAAACTTACGGATTAGACCAAAGAAAAGAAAGATCATCAGCGTAACGATGAATTTGTGGAGAGGCTGATTGAGTATTTCAAAATCTGCTTTGATAGCTTCACATTTTGAAAACAAATCTATGTGGCGCCGTTTGTAAAGTTACAGTCAAAAATTAACAGCAATATTTTGTTTTATTTAGCCTTTCATAAGGAAAAAAAAACTTTTCAAGTCATATTTTCACCATGTCATTCATGCATTTATACATATCATGGTTCCAAACTAAATATTTTGTTTATAAACTAAATACTTCGCTTGTAAATTAAATAATTAGTTAGCAAACTATATTTAGCTCCATACTAAATATTTAGTTTACAATCTAAATGTTTATGTCCAAGATAAATGTTAAATATTTAGTGAACTAAATATTTAGGTGTAAATTAAATATTTAATTTCCAAGCTAAATATTTATGGTCAAAGGTAAATATTTAATTTCTAAACTAAACATTTAATTCCCAAACTAAGTATTTAATTTGCTAACTAAATACTTAGCTTAGACCTAAATATTTATTTTCCAAGATTAACATTTAATTTCCAAAATAAATATTTAATTTGCTAACTTAATATTTAGCTCGGACCTAAATACTTGTTTTCCAACCTAAATGTTTAATTTCCAAAATAAATATTTAATTTGCAAACTCTATTTAACTTGCAAGTTAAATATTGAGTTTGTAAATTAAACATTTAGCTTGGACATAAACATTTAGTTTGTCAACTAAATATTTCGTGTGGAACTAAATATTTAGATTGTAAATTAAATATTTAGTTTGGAACTATGACATTTATAAATGTATGAATATGAAGGTGAAAATATGACTTTGAAAAAAAAAACTTTTTCTTTTCTTACGAAAGGCTAAATAAACCAAAATATTTAATTTTTGACTGTAACTTTACAAACGGCACCCCATACAAATCCTATTGATTTTATTTTTTTGTTAAATTGAAAAATACATTTTGAAATATTTATGCAACTATTTAAATTTTTGAATTCCTCAGTTCCTTGAATCATTTTAGACTTGCACATTTTGTGGCCCTTTGTATTAAAAAGTATAACCCCTCCTTATATTTGTTTTCTATTTTTTTTTCAGTACTTTCTTTTTCAAGTATTTAAATTTATATTTAAATTAGAATGGCAGCTTATTTTTCACTTTTTTTTTAATTAAAATAACACTTTTTTTTATATACACGAGTGATCTGGCATGTGGCTTAACCAATTATAATAAATGGATCTTTGTCTATTTGAAGTGTTTGTGGACCTTCAGCATTTTTATATATAAATAATTTAACATTATTTATGTGAGGAGCAGACTGCTTTGAGTTTAACTCCAACGCAGAACTCTCATCTTGAGCAAGCATGAAGGCGACAGTGGAAAGGAAAAACTCCCTCATGAGGAAGAAACCTTTAGCAGAACCAGACTCAGGACAAGCGGCCATCTGCTTCAATTGGCTGGGTTTGGTAGTAATAGATACACAATGGCAGGTCCAGAATCACATGTAATAATTTCAAATTCAAACCATTCAATTGTAACAATTCATTTTAAGAAAGGAGGTAAATTTGTTCTAGTAGTCTAAGCCTATGGCAGCATAAGCCAACCCTAACTATAGGATTTATCAAAAAGGAAAGTCTTAATCCCAGTCTTAAAACTGGACAATGTGTCAGCCTCATGGACAGAAACTGGAAGGTGGTTCCACAAGAGAGGAGCCTGATAACCGAAAGACCTTCCTCCCATTCTTCTTTTTGGAAACGCTAGGAACCACAAGTAAACCTGCAGTCTGAGAGCGAAGTGCTATGTTAGGAAAATACAATAAAATCTATAATATAAGATGAAGCTAGGTGAGGGCTTTGTAGGTTAGAATTCAATTCTGTATTTGGCAGGGAGCCAATGGAGAGAAGCTAAGAAAACGTAGGAGATGGTTGTGGACTTCAGAATGAACAAACACCTTCCCCCCTGAACATAAGAGGATCTGTGGTGGAAGTGGTCTCCAGCTACAAGTACTCAGGTGTGCACCTGAACAACAAACTCAGCTGATCAAGAAAGCTCATCAGAGACTCTACTTCCTCAGACATCTGAGACGAGCTGGTCTGGGAAGCTCAGTCTTCACCTCCTTCTACTGGTGTACAGTGGAGAGCATCCTGTGCTCCAGCATCAACGTGTGACATGGAGGCTGCACAGCTGCAGAAAGAAAAGCTCTGCAGAGAGTGGTGAAGGCTGCACAGAAGATGTTGGAGTCAGCCTCCCCACCATCACAGACATTTACACCTCCAGATGCAGGAAGAGAGCCACCTGCATCATGAAGGACCCCACTCACCCAGCACACACACTTTTTGCCCTGCTCCCCTCAGGAAGGAGGTTTAAGGAGCATCAAGTGTAGAACCACTAGACTGAGGAACAGCTTCTACCCTGAGGCTGTTAGATTCATGAATCTCTAACTAGAATAATCACTGTGAAAAAATCACATGGTGTTGCTGCTGATCTGTTTGATGTTGCTGCTGATCATGTTTCTGTGTTCATGCATGCTCATCTGCTCACATAGACTCATGTTCGTGCTGCTGTTCGGCGCATTTTGTTTATATGCTAGTGCTTAGTGTATATTTAGTTTATGGTTTTTTTTGTTCATATCTTAGATCTTATCTATATACTGTATTTATTTTACATTTTATTGTTAGATGTAACTGGGACCCTGTGTTCATAATCTCGTTCGCACCGACAATAAAAAAACTCTGGCTGACTCTGACTCAAACTGAAACGATATGATCTGTAATGTTCTCCCGCAAATCTGAACCAAAACAGAAAAAACTTGCGCCCGAACAGGGACTTGAACCCTGGACCCTCAGATTAAAAGTCTGATGCTCTACCGACTGAGCTATCCGGGCTCTGAGTACAGATGCATAGATTATGTTTATTAATTCCTATTCTGGTGTCTTCGGCTGTTACATCCTGTCTGGTTGGATGAAAACCGGATTAAAGCTATAGAAACGCATGAAAACCAAGTAAACTGTGGTGCATTCGCTGCGTCATCCATCTTTCTTCTTAACTCGTTAGCTGATCCCCGTTAGCCAAAACAGGTAGCACTTCCGCTTTAGTGATTCAAAATAAAAGCACAGTGAAATTTGTTTCCCTGCACTGATTCAAACTTAACGATTTGATTTAACTCCACGTGTGATCATTTCATGATTAAACTGTGTTGTGCCAAAAAGTGATGGCCTGCCAAAAAATTGATTGGCGCACACTCGCTGTTTCAGTTCTTCGAAGCTTAACGAGATTAACACACAATTACACAATTATTTGTTTGTTCGAGATCATAGCGAAGGTGTGTCTCTGTTTACCTTTTGCTCATTAATTTCACTTTAATGGTAACAAAAAAAAGCTTAATTTCGCCTGCCTGCCAAAGATCGATTACGAACTGTTAAAAATCGACTGGCCTTTCTGCGCAGTTTACATGCTCTCCCCCGGTTTTCTCCAGGCGCTCAGGTTTCCTCAGCATCACGTCAGGTTCTTTCTTCTTGTGTTAGCTGTTCCCTCTTCACTTGTTTTTTCCCATTAACTCAGCCTTTATTTATACAGATAATCACTTTGAGCCTCGAAGACTCATTTACAAGTGAGATCTACTTGGAGCACTCAGCTACCAGGTTTTCAGCGCCTTTTTTTGTTACAAGGCCAGGCTGATTCTGGCAGATCCTGATCACCACTCCATGGTGAGTTCAGGTTGCTTGCACCTGGACGCAGGTATCTGCAGCCCAGATGTAGGACGAACAGACTGAAAAAGTCATTCATCCCTGCAGCGATCAGGCTTCTCAACGAAAATGATGATTTCTGTTATTTTAATGTCTCAATGTCTTGTTTAGTATGGATGTTTCGTGTGCCTGATGACTATGAAACAAATTGCTCCTTATGGATAATAAAGATTCTTGAACTTGAGAGCTCGAAATTCACATTTCGTCTGTGCAAATATAAATGGTGTGCACTAAAACATGCAAGCTGTGACAGGTTCATGTGATTAACACGTGCATGTTTGGTAATGAATGCTTGTTGTGTGTGTATTCTCTTGTGGAACTGTGGGCCGGAAGGCCTTACAATCCCCAATAAAATACTCACACAGAGAACCGTTCACACATAACATGATCTTCACTTTGAACATGTGCAGCAGAGTAATATCTACGGGTTCATTCATGAGACTTCTCTCTCGTTCTTTATAAGGCCAGCTCCACATATCGACCCAGTTCGGAGTTTTTACAGCACCGGTCCAGTAATGAACAACACGGGGTGTGGTGGTGATATCTGCTTGAAATAATGACAAATATAGTTGGTTGATCCACTACGAGAAGGTGCTGTTTATAAGACTGAGTTTGTTGCAGCTCCTCAGACTGAAGAAGTCTTCTGGATAAAAGACGAAACGTTTCAGCAAAGAAAAGTCCGTCCAGAGGATGACGACTTAATCTTGTGATCATTATTTCTAAATTTGATAGAAAAACGTATCTGACCCACAGGTGTCACGACGGTCTCAAAGGGAGGAACACATGGTTTCTCAGTACTTGATAAAGTCAGGAGACCAGAAGGAACAGCTCCATCTTGGCCCACATGTCACACCGTGGATGTTATCAGTGGACCAAAACCTAAATAAAGTTTGTTTACACTGAAAAAAACAATAAAAATATAAAACGTTTGACAAACATAGCTTGTCAACGAGGGTCCGAGCACTGTAAAAACGTTTTGTGATTGTAAACATGAGTAACAATAAAGATAAATTGTGTTTCAGTTTGTCAAACGTTGAAGGACGAGCTCAATGTTTTATTTTGAAGGCATGCTTGATCAAACCGGAAGCTGTTTGAATTATATTCCGGTGGATTATATGACAAGACCACGTAGCTGCGATTAACAAATTATATAGGAAAAAAGAACACGATTTAATGTTTCAACAAAATGTTGAGATTATTAGATCAGGCTTGATTCGGAGGTAAAAAATAAAGAAGATGGCGCTTTTTTTTAACAGCAGCTAATGCTAGTTTAGCTTCGCTCTATGCTCGTGACTGAGACTAAACCTGTAAAGGTTGAATATAGAATGAATAATAGCAACGTGCTCGCGCTAGATTAATGGCTGTGAGATTTCCGGTTTATTAAACACATCGGAACAGGAACATAAATAAATCATGATATGAAGCACAGCCATATAAATCAGGTCTGAGAACTTTCATTAGATCTTTTGTCTCGCTATTCAACAGGTGGCTCCGTGGCGCAATGGATAGCGCATTGGACTTCTAGTCAAGCACTTGAGGAGTGATTCAAAGGTTGTGGGTTCGAGTCCCACCGGAGTCGCATTTTTTTTTTTTTTTTTTTTGTTATTCCTGTTTTACAGAAATGAATGATCAGCTGCACACTGCGTGACTAAAGTCAAGTAAACGTTAAATGTGGAATGGAGAAAAGGCTTGACGGAGTTAAATGTTTGTCTTTCCTCCAGCAGAGGGAGCCTCCAGATGTTCTCAGGTCAGTGCAGCTGCAACGACCGGACACCGGCATGCAGACCCAGGAGGCAGTCAGCGGTTCTGAAGGGTTCAGTCCAGTCGGACCTGCAGAGACATTCAGACATCATGTCGGTTCCGACATGTGTTTTTCTCCTCCAGCTGGCTTCATCTGTGGCGGTAAGATTTATCATAAAACCTTTAAACTTATTAAAATTGAGTTTCAATATTTAAATATATACAATACATGTTTTTATATATAAATGTTTTTATAAACTTTTTAAATTGTAATCTTGTTTTAGGTATTAATATAAATTCTGTTATAAACTTATAATAATTGTTTTATATAAAGTTTCTTCTGTATGTTTTTCACGCTCCTTCAGCTACTTTCAGCTGTTTCAGCCATTCAGGCATCAAAATGTTCTGCTCCTTCAGGCTCTTCGTTCACTTTTTATTTCTTGTGTTTTTGAACTAATAAACTTTATTTACAATTATTTCCTAATCAAAACAAACAGAAAATGTCACATTGAGAATACTGCTGTATGATCTAAACTCTGATCTTTAACTACTGTTGTCCTCAGGTTGTCTTCAGGTTGTCCTCAGATTGTCCTCAACTTGTCCTCAGGTTGTCTTCATGTTGTCCTCAACTTGTCCTTAGGTTGTCTTGAAGATGTCCTCAGGTTGTCTTCAGGTTGTCCTCACACTGTTCTCAACTTTTTTAATTTGTCAAAGGAAAAATCAATATAATCCTGAAAAGCTAAATGATGAGTCACCAGTTAGTTTTATGAGTCAGCAGTTTGTTTTACAAGTCAGCAGCTTTTCTGATGTCAGAAGTTTGTTGAGTCCGCCGTTTGTTTTACGAGTCAGCAGTTTGTTTGACAATTAATCAGTTTGTCTGATGAGTCAGCAGTTTGTCTGATGAGTTAGCAATTTATCTGAAAACTCAGAAGTTTGTCTGTTGAGTCAGCAGTTTGTTTAATGAGTCATCAGTTTGTATGATTAGTTGGCAGTTTTTTTCTGATGAGTCAGCTGTTTGTTTTACGAGTTAGCAGTTTGTTTTATGTGTCAGCAGTTTGTT
>NC_056513.1:7706301-7714238 GCF_014905685.2 Nematolebias whitei | reverse complement strand
GCAGTTTGTTTTATGTGTCAGCAGTTTGTTGAGTCAGCAGTTTGTTTCAGCGTTTTTGTGGGTCTGGGTTTGTTCCAAGTATGTTTTTATTAACTGTATTTTTGACTCAGCAGATGTGTCAGTGTTGGTCCATTGCATTTGTGGGCACAGTTCCTATAATCTTCTAAATAGTGGAGTCATCTTTACATGTAGCAGGTTAGTGTTTTCCCTAACTTTGAAAACCATTAGTGGAATCAGCTTCAGCTAAATTTAAATCCGGTAATGTCAAGTCCGCAATTTTTTTTCCACACAGTTCCCGACTCTAAAAGTGTACAGAAGACGGTGATTGACACCAAGGTATACTATACTATGCTATGCAAAGCTAAACAAATCGTAGCAACACCGGGTGATGTCACCACCCTTGCAGCGCTTTTTTCCTCCTCATCCCTACCTCCATCAGTCTCAGTTTACAGCCAATAACAGAGACTTTAACAGAAATGAAGCCAAACCAGAACAAGAAAATAATATGAAAACCCCATTTTCACACTCAGAAACATGGTAAACATAATCCTTACCTGGTCCATGCATTTGTCATGTCTAGACTGGACTATTGCAATTGTTTATTATCTGGGTGTCCAAAAACTTCTTTAAAAAGTATTCAGTTGATCCAAAACGCTGCTGCCAGCGTTTTAATGACAGTTGATAGGAGAGATCCTCTCTCTCCAGTTTTAGCTTCTCTCCATTGGCTTCCTGTCAAATTCAGAACTGAATTCAAAATCCTGCTTCTAACCTACAAAGCTCTCAACAACCTAGCTCCATCTTATATTACAGATCTTATTGTTCCATATTTTCCTAACAGAGCACTTCTCTCTCAGACTGCAGGTTTACTTGCGGTTCCAAAAAGCATCATGGGAGGAAGAACTTTCAGTGATCAGGCTCCTCTCTTGTGGAACCAACTTCCAGTTTCTGTCCTTGAGGCCGACACATTGTCCAGTTTTAAGAGTAGGCTTTTAGGTTTTTCCTTTTTGATTAATCCTATAGTTAGGGTTGGCTTGGGTTTCCTGAGCTATCCCTTAGTTATGCTGCTATAGGCTGAGACTGTTGGATGACAAACGGACCACATTTTCTCTCTCTGCTGTCTTTACTTGCTCTCCCTGTTTGTATTTGTAATTATTTCTATCTTAACGTGTTTTTTATCGTTCCTCCTATAGAAAGTTCACCAGAACCTGTCATTCTGTGTTTGTTTCTACTTCCTGTCCTCTCAAACCTCAGCTGCTCGAAGAAGATGGCCGCTCGTCCTGAGCCTGGTTCTGACGGAGGTTTCTTCCTGTTCAAATGTAGTTTTTCCTTTCCACTGTCTCCTTCGTGCTTGCTCAGGATGGGAGACGGTGACGAAGTGAAGATTCAACACAACCTGCTGCTTCCTTAGAAAGAGAACTTTTACTAACTGGCTTTTATAATGTATGTAAATGTTTTTATACAGTGAACTGAGACAACTGCTGTTGGGACTTGGAGCTACAGAAATAAACTGAAATGACTTTGCAATGCTCGCACTTGTCTCTGGGACGTGACTCTCTCACACATTTCACACATCTTTACATTAGTGCAGATTTATTACAGAGAGAATATTGATGTTGATGCACAGCAACTTCGTAGTTAGTTTATAAAACCAGTTCAGCACAGCGCAGTTCACATTAGACAGTCGAACAGCAACAGCAGTGGATAATAAAAGTTAGCACTTTAGCGTTAGCTTCAGATAATTTTTTTATCTGTTTAGAGGTTTAGCGTTATCAAAGCTAATGTTTTAGTTAGCTGAGCCCACCCTCGGTTTGCTGTGTCCCAGCACCCGAGGTTCTTCTTGTCGTTCTAGAGAACAATGTGCGGTTCTAGTGGTTCAGGAGGTCTGTGTGTTTCGGTCCAGGCTCCCCTTGCGTGTGAGAAGAGGGTGGCCTATCTGGATGCTGAGGTCCGGAGTCTGAAGAACGTGATCGACCAGCAGCACAGCTACATCATGGAGCTGCAGAGCAGACAGTCACAGCAGCTGCTGCGCATCCCCAACACCCACCTGGGCCTGCAGAACCTCTACAGAGGTCCGTTCAACACTCAGAACCTTTAAACACTTCCATAAAGAAAAGTGAGTTGGTCAGATTAAACAGCTGTGGTTCTTCTCACGCTGGCCGGGTTCTGCCGGGTTCTGTGCAGACTGCTCTGAGGTGTACGCAGATGGAAACGTGGCGAGCGGGCTCTACGTGATCCGACCGGACGGCTCGCCCACGGAGCTGAAAGTCTACTGCGACATGAACAACGGAGGAGGGTGGACCGTCTTCCAGAGGAGGAAGGACGGGAAGGAGAGCTTCGACAGGTGAGTGTCGGCCCAAACCATCAGCCCTCCACCACCATGCTGACAGCTGGGAGGAGCTGCTTGCAGCAGTGCATTCTGGGTAAACATCTGTCCTCTGGTTCTGGTCCAGAACTCTTCTGGTTCCATAAGATGAAACATTCCAAACCTTAGTCGAGCTGCCATGTTGTTTTTAGAGGGAAGAGGTCATGACCTTTGACCTGCTGACAGAGGCCTGTAGAGTCACTGCACGGTCTGACCTTCAGGGTGAATCAGCTGTCTGAAATGTTCTCTTGTGAAGAATCTTTCTGTAGAACGACGGACTCTAAATGACCTTTGACCCTTCACAGATTGCTGCTCTGTCACTGCTGATGTCTTTCCATCTTGGCATTGTGTTAACACACCAGCAGAACCTCCTGCTGAGGATCAGTTAAACAGCAGCTCCTGATCCTGGACCTTTTTTTATCCGTTTCTGTTTTTATTCTCTCATATAAATGTCACGTTTCGGTTTTATCTCATTTTATTTATTTGTATTTTTCACATCAAGATTCTTCTGTTGTTCTGATGATCATGTCTGCAGGACCTGGGCAGAGTACAGTCATGGCTTCGGGGATTCCTACTCCCCTGACGGCGAGTTCTGGTTGGGGAACCAGCCTCTTCACCTCCTCACCTCTCAAGGTGCGTTTACCTGCTGAGCACGGCAGCGACCGTCACCTGGCCACTCGCCTGACTCTCCTGTCTCGTAGGAAACTACGACCTGCACATCAACACCGAGGACTTGGAGGGGAACCAGCGCTTCGCCGAGTACAAGAACTTCAGAGTGGACGATGAGAAGGTGAGACAGGCCTGTTCCCATTCGGTCCGTTGCTGCCTCTAACCTTGCCTTCTCAGTTTCCCAAAACAGCGGGCCGTCCTCAGACTAAACAAGATCCTTTGTTGCCATGGAAACGAGAGCAAGGTCGTCCGGCTGGCCTACACCCCGAGTTCCCAAACTGAAACTTTACCGAGCCGTGGATCCTGACGAAGAAGCCTCACCTGTCTCTCCTGCCTGACCTGTCTCACCCGTCTCATCTGTCTCATCTGTCTCACCTGTCTCACCTGTCTCATCTGTCTCACCTGTCTCACCTGTCTCATCTGTCTCACCTGGTCTGGACAGTAAACACATTCATGTCTCCAGACGGTTTCACTCGTTGGACTTTCTCTGATCACTGTTCGTTTTATTTATAAAACTTTCAATAAAAATTATCAATAAAACAACTGTAACTACAAACCAACACAAATTTAAAGAAAAAAAAACATTAAAAAAAAACATTTTATGAAATTTTAAAACGGTCAGCCGCATTTAAAACAAACATCTTAAGGTCATCTTCAGTCATCAGAACATAAAACTGTCAGTTTGTTTTGAGTTCAACACTTTGGACTTTAGTCAGAATTTACAAATAAAAATATATATATTTTTTTACATCTTTTATCAGCTGTGAAGCAAACGGGTCAAATAAATACATTTGTTAAATTCAATCAGTGAAATAATTCAACTTTTTAAAGATTCTCAGTTCCTTCTGAAATAATTGGACCTTCTTGAACCCGTTGACCCTAGACCTTTGAGAACCTCACACATACAGAGTTCTGTTCTGTTCCTCACAGGACCAGTACCAGGTCCACGTGGGTGAGTATTCTGGGACGGCTGGCGACGCTCTGGCCGACGCTCGCGGCCTGGATCCAAACAGTCCCTGCAAGGGCGGGATCAAGTTCAGCACCTACGACCACCCCGGGTACAACGAGGTCGACAGCCAACGCTGCGTCCGCTACTCCAAGTCCGGCTGGTGGTTCTGCAGGTAGGTCCGGCTGGTGGTTCTGCAGGTAGGTCCGGCTGCTGGTTCTGCAGGTACCTCTGGGTGGGGATGTTTAGGCACCACACGGTCTGATTCCGAGGCTGTAATGAGGACCGAAGATGATCACCTGTAATCTACAACTTCAGACAAGGATTGTTTGGACCTACAGTGCCTGTGGTTCTGGTTTTGTTGTAGTCTCATTAAACTCTGAGGTTCTGACCCGCCAGCAGCAGAATCCAGTTTCTGAAAATCTCAGCCTGTTTCTGCGTCCACAGCTAAGAACAATGTTCTGGACCCAGCACCTCAGCTGCTGTTGGGCCAGAATTAATTTATCATCAGAAGGTTCATAGAGTTGGACATGTCCTGTCAGAGGACAGCGTCCTGCAGCCCTGAGACAGGTTGGACACGTCCCGTCAGAGGACAGCGTCCTGCAGCCCTGAGACAGGTTGGACACGTCCCGTCAGAGGACAGCGTCCTGCAGCCCTGAGACAGGTTGGACATGTCCTGTCAGAGGACAGCGTCCTGCAGCCCTGAGACAGATTGGACATGTCCTCAGACACCGAGGATTGTTTCTTTTTACGTCTTTAAAACTAAAAAAATTAATCAGAACCTGCTGTGAACAGATCGACACACCTGGAAACTCACTAGTTGCAACCCAGGTGTCAGCGGCCCAGATGTTAGCATTAGCAGCCCAGGTGTTGGTGTTAGCATCTCAGGTGTTAGCAGTCCAGGTGTTAGCGTTAGCAAGTTACAGAGCAGCTCTTCTTCACAGTCCAACTGTTTGTTGTCAGAACTTATCAGAAGTTTGTTCTGCAACCATTAAACTTTATTTTCATAAACGGAACCAAAAAATGTCTGAACGAGCCCAAACACATCACACAGGACTGACCTAGAACCCTGAGGAATCGTTTATTCATGGTTCTGTTTATGGTGGGGGTCAGAGGTCATGTTCCTGTGACATGATGGGAGTCTGCGGAACATCTCCTGAGGTTTGTCGAGTTCTCAGGTTTCTCATGTGGAGTTTCATCAGTTCTGCTGCTTGAACTTTGAGCAAATCTTTTTCTGTAAGAAGCTCCATCGTCTCTGGAGAAACGGCTGAATTGTGACAGAAAACGTGTCCAACTCAAACACAATGAAAATGATTCGACCAGAATCATTTTGTGCAGCCTGGTGAGAACCCACCAGAACTTCTGGGTCCAGCTGTGAGGTGCTGCAACGTTCAGTGTAGGAATGAATGTTTTGAAATTTATTTTTATTTAGTCAGAACCAAAACTTTTCCGAGTGAAATTAGAGAGAAACTGGTCTGCCAGTACAGGACCAGGTCTGAGTGTCTCCTCCTCCTCCTCCTCCTCCTCCTCCTCCTCCTCCTCCTCACAGGTGCGGCTCAGATAACGAGGAGGAGCAGCACTTCAAAGGTCCGTTTGAGGCGATGAGCGACGACGGCGTGGCCTGGTACGTCTGGCACGGCTGGTCCTACGCCATCAGGTCCGTGGTGATGATGGTCCGAGCCGCCGACCTCCAGCAACTTCCGCCTGGCGCAGAGCAGCGGGCGCCGCCGCTCGACCCTACCATGGTCCATCCCCGCTACGACCAGTAAAAGGAGGACCGGATCCACGGTCCCACCCCCTCCACGTGTCTCTGCTGCTGCTCAAATAAAACATTTTGACGTTTATCTGCCATTTTGATTTTATTCTGTCAAAAATAAACAATGAGGCATTTCAGGTACAGCTGAGGTTTTTCAGGACAGGAAGTGACACTTATTTTGAAAGAACAGGCCTGAGTGGCAGGTAAAGTGTTTCCATGAGACAGAAACGGAGTTTGATTCCAGTTTGGGCACAAGATGGTGGAAGCAGGGACAACAAACACGCTTCATGGTAAATTAACGGATTATTTGGCTCCAAGTCAGATTACATTCACAAAGTGTCAAGTTCAGGCTGGAGGGACACAATGTCTCTGCTCAGTTCGTCCTCAGAGGGACAGGAAGTCCATCATGTTGCAGAGCTCCAGTCTGTCTTCAGAGGGACAGGAAGTCCAACGTCCTGCAGAGCTCCTGTCAGTGATTGAGGGACAGGATGCCCACCGTTGTGTAGAACTCCAGTCTGTTCTCAGATGGACGGGATGTCCAATGTAGTGTAGAACTCCTTTCTGTCCTCAGATGGACAGGATGTGCAATGTCGTGTAGACCTCCTTTCTGTCCTCAGAGGGACAGGATGTCCAACGTCATGTAGCCCTCCTTTCTGTCCTCAGAGGGACAGGATGTCCACTGTCGTGCAGAGCTCCAGTCAGTGATTGAGGGACATGAAGTTCACCATTCTGCAGAGTTCCAGCCAGTGATTGAGGGACAGGAAGTCCAACGTCAGGTAGAGCTTTCTGTCCACAGATGGGCAGGAAGTCCACCTTCCTGCAGAGCTCCCATCTGTCGTTAGATGGATCGGAATACACCGTCCTACAGAACTCCTGTTTGTCCTCAGATGGACAGGATGTCCACCGTCCTGCAGAGTTCCAATCAGTGATTGAGGGACAGGATGTCCAATGTCGTGCAGAGCTCTTTTCTGCCCACAGAAGGACAGGAAGTCAACCATCCTGCAGAGCTCCCATCTGTCCTTAGATGGACTGGAATCCACCGTCCTGCAGAGCTCCTGTTTGTCCTCAGATGGACAGGATGTCCACTGTCCTGCAGAGTTTCAGTCAGTGATTGAGCTTCGCTCTTTGAGAAAAAACACAAAAAAAACACTACGCTCCAGTACCCGTCATTTCATTCGGTCTCCATCAGTTTTCGTCCTCTTTAAGAGACTGACTGAGGACAAGTTCATTATAAAATAAAAAGGGGTTGCCATGACGACAGCCAGGATATGGACAGGTCCTGAGGTGTGCCTGCTGCGTGTCCTTCAGATGAAGAAGCGCTCATCGGATCAGGCGTTTTCAGGTAGTGACAGGCGAGGTCCGTCCCACGCTCCGACCGCAGCACATCCAAACGTCCAACAGGCGGGACACGTCCCTGTCCTCGGGAGGTGGGGACAGGTTATCTGGGAGACAACGGTGCAGCTGTAGGGAAGGAGGCGGAGTTCCGAGGCGAGCCGAAGGGGGAGGTCGGGGAGGGGCGGCGAGGGCTGGCCAGCAGGTCTCCGTTGTGCAGCTTCCAGAGCAGCTCCTCGTTCTCCATGGACAGACGCTTGTTGACCTTTGACTCCTTCTGCAGCGTCTGCTGGAGGACGGCCTGCTCCGAGGACAGCTGCCTGCAGGGACACACAGAGAGTTTCATAAACATCTTTTTTACATTAAAGAAAGGGCAGATCTGAGGGGGGGCCTGTGGGGACCTGGTCCCTGGTGGACTGAGTCTTTACAGACCAGTAATGTGTCTAAGAACTAAACTGATATTTTTATAACATGTTAAAAATGAGACAAATAAAAATAAAGCTGATAAAATAACATTTCTATGAGAGCAAACGTGTTGGCGCGTTATTTTTGCTTGGTCCAGGGTTTGTTTTTAAAGATGGCTCCACCACAACCCCAAGTCAGAACTGGCCCAGATCAAACACGAGCTGATCAGAGTCACAAAACAACTACAGGTAAATACAAAATATTACAATACGACCTTACAATCAAAGATTCTAAACAGTTGCCAATTATAACATCTGTTTACCTACATAAACAGAAAAGTGCATTTGTTTACCTACATAAACGGCCAAAGTGTGTTTGTTTACCTACATAAACAGCCTAAATATGTTTGTTTACCTACATAAATGGCCAAAGTGTGTTTGTGTATCCACATAAACAGCCAAAGTGTG
>NC_056513.1:7704440-7706291 GCF_014905685.2 Nematolebias whitei | reverse complement strand
GATACAGCCAAAATGTGTTTTGTTTACCTACATAAACAGCCAAAGTGTGTTTGTTTACCTACATAAACAGCCAAAGTGGGTTTGTTTACCTACATAAACAGCCAAAGTGGGTTTGTTTACCTATATAAACAGCCAAAGTGGGTTTGTTTACCTACATAAACAGCCAAAGTGGGTTTGTTTACCTACAAAAATGGCCAAAGTGTGTTTGTGTATCCACATAAACAGCCAAAGTGGGTTTGTTTACCTACATAAACAGCCAAAGTGTGTTGTTTATCTACATAATCAGCCAAAGTGGGTTTGTTTACCCACATAAACAGCTAAAGTGTGTTTGTTAACCTACATAAGTGTGTTTGTATATCCACAGATACAGCCAAAATGTGTTTGTTTATCGATAGATTCAGCTAAATTGTGTTTGTTTACCAACAAAAACAGCTAAAGGTGACACCAGTGGCGGAGCGGTCAATAACTGAAATCCAACAGTTTCATGTATTCATGCTCAGATTTGTTTATGTTGTTTACTCTGCTTTGTTTACATGGAGTACATCCCCACATTTCAGAACTTTAGAGGAATAAAACGTTTTAGGACTTTGGTTATAGTTCAGGAGAATCTTTAGATGTTTGATTTTAAAGACTCCTGGTGGAACCTGGACGCTCAGATCAGTTTAAACCCGGCAGGAGCTCGAGCCCGGGGTGGAACCTGCACGTACTTTGACAGCGCGGCGTGTTTGTCCATCCTGGCCCTGTAGTCCTCGTTCTCCTGCTGGACCTTCTTCAGACACTCCTCCAGTCTCACGTTGGTCTCCACCTGAAACACAAACCGGACCCACGTGAAGGAGAGTCCTCCAGAACCCGGCTACAGAAGCACAGAGTCCTGGTACCGACCAGCCGGTCCATCTCCAGCAGCTTCTTGTCCTTCTGATGCAGCTGCTGGTTCTTCATGTCCAGAACCACCTTCAGGCTGTCCAGCTCCTGCTCCAGGTACACGGTGTGAGAGTCCTTCTGCTCGACACAGGAGGAGACGATGGGAGTTAGGGGCAGCAGGGGGCGCTCATGAGCTGATCAAAAACTTACTGCTCCTTTTAGCTGTTGTTCTGCTTCAGCTCGTTTAAGCTTCTTTCCGTTAATTTCTGCTTCTTTCAGCTAATTTCAGCTTTTAGGGCATTTTTAGCTGATTTTCTGCAAATTTTAGCTGTTTTGTGTACTGTTCAGCTTCTTCTAATTTTGACTTTTTATGTTTCTTTTGGCTTTTTTTGTTTTTACTTATTCAGGCTTTTCACACTTTCAGCTTTTCTCTGCTACTTTCAGCTACATTTTTGCTCAATTCAGCGTGTTTCTGCTACTTTCAGCTTTTAGTTTTAATAATTGCTAATTTTTGCTAATTGGGTTTCTGATACTTTCAGCTACTTTTAACTACTTTCTGCTTTTTCCTGTTAATTTTAGCTACTTTCTTTACTCATTTCAGCTTTGTTGTCCTCCTTTTAACTCATTCTTTCTATTCTTTAGCTCTTGGTATTTTTCAAGTAGATTTTAGCTTCTTCAGCTGCGTTTTCACAGGACATTCAGTTCTAGACTTTAATTCGATTTCCAAGGTTTTGGTTGTTTTGGCTTCTCTTTTTCAGGGTTTCGGTTATTGTACCTTTTCTTTTTCAAGGTTTGTTATTTTAGCTTCTCTTTTTTTTTAGTGATTTGGTTGTTTTAGCTTTTTTCAAGGTTTGGTTCTTTTAGCTTTTTTCAAGGATTTGGTTGTTTTAGCTTCTCTTTTTTCCAGGTTTGGTTGTTTTAGCTTCTCTTTTTTCAAGGATTTGGTTGTTTTAGCTTCTCTTTTTTCAAGGTTTGGTTGTTTTAGCTTCT
>NC_056513.1:7697127-7704430 GCF_014905685.2 Nematolebias whitei | reverse complement strand
TTTAGCTTCTTTTTTCAAGGTTTGGTTGTTTTAGCTTCTCTTTTTTCGGGTATTCTGTTGTTCATTTTGTTAAGAACGTTGTGAGAACGTTTCTGTGAAGCAGTTTTGTCCTCAGCTCAGCACCGGAAGTCCTCCGGGCCTTTTGGACTTTACCAGGTTCTTGTCGCTCTGGATCTGCCGCCTCCTCTCTTCTTCTGCTCGCAGCGTCTCTCTCAGATCCTGGTTTTCAGCCGACAGCTCAGAGAGTTGCTCCTGAACAAAGGTTCAGGTAAAAACATGTTCAACTCCAAACTGAGTGTTTTTCCTGAACCAGCTGGAGGACCAGAGGCTCGGCTCACCTGCAGGGAGGTCTTGGCCTCCTTCAGGCTCCTCTGCTGCTCCTCCAGCTCAGCCTGCTGGATCCTCCTCAGCTCTGAAACAAAAGACACCATCCACACATTCAGTTGGAGACAACAGAACTGCGGGGGGTGGGGTGGGGGGGGTCCAGTTCTGCTCACTCACCCTGTACGGAGTTCTGGTACTCCTGCTTCAGAACCTCCACCCTCTGACTGTGGAGCTCCTCCTGGTTGTTCTTCTCTGCTTCCTGCTGGCTCCTCAGCTCCTCCACCTGAAGATCCAAACACAAACATGAGCGGCGGAGAGTCCTGAGACCTGATCGGACCCAGATCTGGGTTGGGTCTGTGATCGGGACCTGATCCAGACTCACCTGCTGCTCCATCAGCAGGCGGCACCGGTCTGCCTCCTCCTGGTACACCTGGTGGACTTTGTCCCACTCGGTCTGGTAGAAACTCCTCAACCTCAAACAGAACCAGAACATTTGATCCACCACAACTGTTGGAAGACCCAGAGACTAAACAGCCGAGACGTTTGGACCGGGTCAGAACCGAACACCATGGGGGGTTTACAGTTCTCAGTGAATTGGTCTCTCAGTTGATGTTCTGGTACCAGAACTCCGACCAGAACGCAGGTTCTGATGGGTACCGTTTTGGGTTTTGATCATTTTGCAGCAGGAGACGTGACGACGAACATAAATGTTTTTATTGACGTCACTCCTGAGCCTCAGGCAGAAACAGGAAGTGAGCTTCATCACTTAAGGACGTGACGATGAGGAGGACGCCGCCTGATGAAGAGTCTCAGAGCGTTTGTTTGTTTGTTTGTTTGTTTATGGACCCGTCTGAGGGACCAGAGCTCATGGAGGTCCAGCTCAGACTGACCTCTGGTTCCTTGAGGTTCTGTCAGTTTTAATCCTTTCACTGGTCTTTAATCTGAACGTCGAGTTTTGACCCGACCGGGTCTCAGAACCTCAGAGGAGCGGGAACGGGTTTCAGTCTGAGCTGCCGGACGGATGGATAAATAAACAAACAAACAAATATATAAAACAAACAAAAAAAATAAATAAATAAGATTCATGAGAAAATAAAATGAAGCCGGTTACAAAAACTAGAAATAATCTGCGAGGCTGTAATCTGTGGTGTTGAACCCCATCATCTCTCACCTGTTCTCCAGCTGAACCAGGTCCTCCTCATGCTGCTCCTCCAGCCTCCTCAGAGCCTCCTCCAGGTTGGAGCGCACCTCCTCCTTCTCCTCCTGCAGCCGCTCGCAGCACAGAGAAGACGCCACTGGAGAGAGGAGTGTTCAAATGTCAGGAGTGTGTGTGTGTGTGTGTGTGTGTGTACATTCCACTTTAATGAATCCTGCTGCAGATGTTTGATCCGACCTGAAACATCTGTGTCAGCTCCGAGGCATTCGTGTCCTGACTGCAACACGCCTGCCCCTCCCTCTCATTAGTGGTTCAGGTGATCTGGAACCTCTGAGAGGTTCTCCAGAACCCGAGCAGGGGGCACCTGGACCCTCCTGCAGCAACATTCCCACCCTGGGTCCACTCCGCAGCTGCAGGACAGCTGGCGTCTCCTCTGAATGGAGTCCTCTGTGTGGACGCCTGTTGCCGTGGAGACGGAGACACAAAGCCCACAGCAGCTGACGGCGGCTCGGACCAGAACCGGTAGGCAGCAGGTGGAAGACAAACGGTTTTCAGTAAACAGAAACCACCTGACGTGTCTGAAATCTGGTTTTATCCCCTCATCGTTCTTCCAGCCGAGCCAGAGGCGATTTCTGCCCTGTGTGTGTGTGTGTGTGTGTGTGTGTGTGTGTGTGTGCGCTTGCTGCAAACAAACACTTTTCTGAAAAGAACCTTTAAAGCGATCTCCAACTACGTGCACATATTGGCCTTAACAATTAACATGTTAATTTAAAAATGATACATTTATTACATTTTTCACCCAAGGGCGTCGCCATTATTTCACCGGTGCAATGCATTGTGGGGTGATGACGTACATCTGTTGTAATGCCATATACACTGCCTGGTTAAAAAAAAAAAGTCACCACCTGGACTTAACTAAACAAATATGTCCGAGCCTCCTATTGGACAATTACTGCATCAGCTGCAACAAGTTATTGAACCCCAACTGGTGCAATGAGTTGCTTCTCATTTCTTAAACAACCGTGTTGAAAGACGCATCGCGTGGTCGTGGAAAAGATGTCCGTCTGTTTGAGAAGAGTCAAATCATCGGCATCAAGCAGAGGAAACATCTAAGGAGATTGTAGAAACTACTAAAATTGGGTTAAGAACTGTCCAACGCATTATTTAAAACTGGAAAGATAGTGGGGACCCATCGTCTTCGAGGAAGAAATGCGGCCGGAAAAAAATCCTGAATGATCGTGATCAGCGATCACTTAAACGTTTGGTGAAATCAAATGGAAGAAAAACCACAGTAGCACTCAGGGCTGTGTTTAATAGTGAAAGTAAGAACATTTTCACGTGCACAGTGTGAAGGGAAATCAAGGGATTGGGACTGAACAGCTGTGCAGCCTTAAGAAAACCACTAACCAGTGAGGCTAACTGGATTAAAAGGCTTCAGTTTGTTAGGGAGCATAAAGATTGGACTGTGGAGCAATGGAAGAAGGTCATGTGGTCTGAAGAGTCCAGACTGACCCTGTTCCAGAGTGATGGTGCATCAGGATAAGAAGAGAGGCAGGTGAAGTGATGCACCCATCATGCCTAGTGTCGAGTCATCAATGCAAGAACTTGGTGAAAAATTAATGCAACACTGGATGGAAATAGATCGTGACGTTGCAGAAACTTATCGAAACAATGACACAGCGAATGCATGATGTAATCAAAGCTAAAGGAGGTCCAACGAAATATTAGCGTGACCTTTGTTTTTGGCCAGGCAGTGTAGATTAGTTCTGGAGCGAAGGTGAAAGCTCAGTAATTTCTCAGTTCTGTCAACGTGCTTTGGTTCAAATTAAAAGGGCTGAGCGTGAGAAACGTCCAAAATTAACATTCAAGCTGAAAGAAGCTCGTACCGGAGCAACCCGCCTACGTCATTTACCCACAATACATTGCGGTGTAAACAGAATGGCGACGTCTGTCATTAATTTTTAAACAATTATAAAAACTAAACAGCCTGCAGTATTTGTACCGTCTTTATAGCCGAGTTAATGGTTTGTAAAATATGTTGTTGTTCCAACTAATCGGTCTCTTTCAGGCGCGTGGCGGCAGGAATGAAGTTCTTCTACGATATAAAACTGTCAGAGCAGAAAACTTTCTGTTCACTTTGACTTTCAGACCCAAAACACACAGCTGCTGTGTGTGTGTGTGTGTGCGCACATTCCTGATATTTCTCAGCTGCATGTGAGAAGACTAGCCGACAGAAAACCAAGTAGATTTGAGAACGAACAGTTTGTTCTTCAGGTTTTCCTCCAACGATCCAGATTATCCTGTGGTTCTGTTACAGAGGTTCTGTTACAGAGGTTGTGGATCAGCAGGTCTGCAGACCTTCTGAAGGTCTCAGAGGAGCAATGCTTGGTGGACAAACTTGTTTCTAAAGGTTCTGGAGGTTAGACTGTCAACAGCTGGATCAGATTATCGGGACAGGTTCGGTTCTGGTTAATTTAATCTCCGTCACACGAAGTTCTGGTGTTGAAGGTCCGAGCTCCTGATCCAGACGCTCGTTTGGATCGGTCCGTTTGTTTGTTTGTGTTCCAAAGTTAGAGCAGCACACACGTGGAACAACTGACATCAAAGGACTCTGTGTGTGTGTGTGTGTGTGTGTGTGTGTGTGTGTGTGTGTGTGTGTGAGAAACTCACCCAGCTGGTTTCTGAGCGTGCTCAGTTCCAACTTCAGCTCCTTCTTCTGCTTCAGAGTTTCTTCACGCTGCAGAGAGAAAAGATGTCAACCTCAGGAAGAACGAAACATCCAACCATCATACATCCATCATCCATCATCATCCAACATCCATCATCCATCATCATCCATCAATCCTCCAACCATCATCCAACATCCATCATCCAGCCATAATTCATCATCCATCCAAACATCCATTCAACCAGCCACCATCCATCCAACAATTATCCAACCATCCATCATCAATCAACCATCATCCATCTATCATCCATCCATTCAACCATCATCCATCCATCAGCCAATCATCTTCCAACCATCCATCATCCATCCTTTTTATCCTTCACCAACAGAGCCCAAGTGTCTTCAAGAACCAGGAACTAAAATATCTGCCAGAGTTCAGAGAAATTCTCTGAAGGACCTTCAGAGGATCTGATGAACTGCAGATCCAGAACTGCTGTAACGTGATGAAAGTCAGAGAGAACCGGGTCAGAGTAAAAGAACCAGGTCAGGGTTTAAAAAACAGGTCAAGTTGAAAGTCCTTTCCGTCAAAGTGTCATGTTTGGTTTGAGTCTCCATCTGGACCTGCAGCCATGTTTACACAACACGTCCATGCTGTGGCCCTGAGGGGGCGGGGCTTCCTCTGACTGAACTCTAATGACCCCTCATCCTGACTCCAGGCTCTGATAAATGTGGTTCAGGTGTTCAGCTGTCAGCCCCGCCCACACCACGAGGATCAAAGACCTGGAGCACTGACCATGGGCCTGAAGAAGCCAACATCCTGATGTGACACATCTGCAGCAGATGGGTCAGAACCGATGTACGTCTGCTCTGATCCAAATGGGCCGGGTCGGGCTCACAGAATCAGTCTTCATAAAAAAAGATCCATTCTGAGAATCAAACCAGGAGGAGGAGGAGCAGCCCAGGAGTCAAACCAACCTTTTTTTTCTTCCTGCGGCGGAGCTGGGGGGTCCTCCTGGGTCCTGGTCCGGTTTTACTCTCCGTGGAGCCCATTTCTCTCTGAACTCGGACTCCAACACACTCAGCAGACAGCTGCTTCTGTTCTCGTCACCAACCAGAACCTCCTCCTCCGTGTACCTGCTCCTCCTCCCTCAGCTCCAGGAGGAGGAGGAGACCCTGACGCAGGAATGCCAGTAATCTGCTCCTCCTTCCTGTCCTCGAGTCCGGACCAGTCAGACCCGTGGGTCTACATTCAGCTCATTCCTCTGCTTAAACTTCAAACTCAACCTCAAACTTTAATCTTTCAGATCTTCAAACAAAAACAAAAACTTTAAAAAGCTGTTATTTTGAATCTTCTGTTTTTATGCAGATTAGAAAAACTCGTGATGCGTTCACTGAACGCAGGAAATCATAACTCTGCTGCCTTTTCCTTCGCTGCTCACTGCAGAAAGACAGAAAACAAAACGTTTATAATTCATTTAAAGTTTAAGGATTTTATTGAAGGGATCTCAGCAGTCTCTCCAACCCCAGTCAGCCCAGTCCCCCCAGTACCCCACAGTCCAGTGGGACAGCAGCTGCAGGAAGTCCTCAGACTCACTTTTAAAGCTGGCAGCAGATTAGATTCAACTTCAGGCTTCAGATAAAAACATTCCAGGTCCAGACAAACTGCAGAGCTCCTCCAACACATGAAGGACAGAAATCAGCCTTCGGGTCAAACAACAGCTGCAGAACCACCTGATCCATGCATGTGTGTGTGTGCACGTGTGTGTGTTTATGACTGCAGATAAGAGCCGAGACAATCATCAACTCTCACTGCGACACGTGGAGATAAAAAGAAGCAGCCTGTGAGCAGACGAGTTCAGAACCACGAGATCTGCAGGTCTTTAAGGAACAAAACGGGTCGGTCGGTCCAACAGAACAGAACCCAAATGCTCAGACAGAAACTTTTCAACAGGCTTTTATTCTGAAATTTGCAGGAAGCTTTATGAGTTTTTCCATAAATGAGAACAAATATTGACACATCCGGGGCCAGGTGGCACCAACATCCTGCTGCTCTGAGCCAATCAAAAAGCTGCCGGACCGGTCCGCTACAGGAAAAACTCACCTGAGCCATTTGTCAAACATCATGCAAATATCAGAACTCACCTGGGTCAGATTAAAAAAACCCTAGAAAGAGACCTGGAGGTCTGGAGTCCAAAACTAAATTTAATAATTTAATTCAGGAGAGAACTCGTTAGATTATTGAACCTTGGAACGAGTCCTTCAAGGACCTCCTGAATCCAAATACCCTGTCCACAATGTCCATTATGATCTCCCTGTCCAAGAGGTTCCATGTATCCACCAGGTCAACTATGTCCACAGTGTTTAATAAGTCCAATGTGTCCAAAATGTCCACCTCAGAGGAAGACGAGTCCATTACCGTGAACTGGTTTCAGTTAATGTAAAGTCCTGAGTCCACTCTTCCAGTCAGAACCAACATGTTTTCAACAGCTGGCATCATATTGATCATTTCATAAACGCATGTGACAATAAATAAATAAATACACGTGACAATGTTATATTCTGTAAATAACTGTAAAAAAATTAAGTTAAAAGAAAAAGTTGATCACTTTTATACAGAACACCATTTCAAAATGGCTGCACCATCACTTTAAGGGTCAAACTGCTGCAGACCACAGTTTCAAACTCTTTGATCTTTTTTAAAAAATCTTAGATGGTTTTCATGGATTCAGCTGAAGAAACGAGAACAAACGACGTCTCTAAACAAGATCTGGACTGACAACGAGTAAAAGCAGCTCAAAACGTCACTTAGACAACATGAAGGTTTGGATCACTGGTAGAAAGGTTGTGGATGTTCCAGGATCTCAGTGCCTCACATCCATCATGTCGTCCTGGGTGTGGACAGACGTCTCCCTGACGCCTCCGAGCGTCCTGACACAAACAGCAACGATGCGAACAGAAGAGGAACACGTCGATTCAACCACTGAAGCTTTAATTACAGGCTGTTCAGTCTGCCTGAGGGCAGGGAGGATGACGACGCAGATAACTGATGGTTCCCCTCAATTATCCACTGAAGTGGAGCGAAAACAACCTGCTGTTACACGCACCAGCGTCCTGTCAGCCTTTAGACTGGGCACCAGCATCCCGTCGACATTAGA
>NC_056513.1:7696086-7696727 GCF_014905685.2 Nematolebias whitei | reverse complement strand
GTCACCAGCATCCTGTCAGCCTTTAGACTGGTCACCAGCATCCTGTCAGCCTTTAGACAGGACATCAGCATCCCATCGACATTAGATGGGACACCAGCATCCTGTCAGCCTTTAGACTGGGCACCAGCATCCTGTCAGCCTTTAGACTGGGCGTCAGCATCCCATCGACATTAGATGGGGCACCAGTGTCCTGTCAGCCTTTAGATGGGAGCTGTTTATTTATAACATTTTTTGTTTGCAAACATCACTTTTCATCACCACAAATCAGAAATTCACATCAGACTCCAGATGTTGTGACATTCTGGTTGACATCGCTGGCAGTAAGTCAGACCCCTTTAAGGTGGTAGATGGAACTCAGCCAGGGCTGCTTGATGTTACCGATTTGGTTACTCACTTTTTTTATGGACATAATTTCTCGGTGGATGGAATCTGGTTATGTAACCTCAGGATTCCATCTCTGCTATTTGCAGATGATGTGATCCTGTTGGCGTCATCATGCCGTGATCTCCAGCTCTCACTGGAGTGTCTGGAATGAGGAAGCTCTACGTTCCTACACGTTAACGCAGAGACCGGTGAATGCAGAGACCAAAGAACGGTGAACGCAGAGACCAGAGAACGCAGAGATCAAAGAACGGTGAACG
>NC_056513.1:7669272-7696076 GCF_014905685.2 Nematolebias whitei | reverse complement strand
AGAGAACGCAGAGACCAAAGACCGGTGAACGCAGAGACCAGAGAACGATGAACGCAGAGACCAGAGAACGGTGAACGCAGAGACCAAAGACCGGTGAATGCAGAGATCAAAGACCGGTGAACACAGAGACCAAAGAACGGTGAACGCAGAGACCAAAGAACGGTGAACGCAGAGACCAGAGAACGCAGAGACCAGAGACCGGTGAACGCAGAGACCAAAGACCGGTGAACGCAGACCCGTGAAGAAGTCCGTTTACATTGCAGTAGAAAGTTACAAACAACCATTTTTACACTTTTTTTGTTTCTGAATCATCTCAAGACTCAAAACTTGACATTTTGTGACCCATAGCTGGACCCCGACCCAAAGGTTGAGAACCACTAGAGGAACCGTAGAGAGAAAACAAATGTAACATTATCTCACTTTTAACTGACCGCAGTTCTGTTCAAAGGTTCTGACCCAGAACTCCTGATCCAGTCTTCATTTTCTGTCAATGACCCAGACGGTCCTGTTCTGTGGTTCTGGATCAGCAGTTCTGCAGATGTACAGGTCTTTCAGAGTCTATTTTTGGACTTTAGCGGATTTTCTTTCAGCTTCGGTCCAGTTCTTGTACCAGCCCATTTCCAAAGTAATGTTTAAAGAACCGGACCGAACCGGTGTGGAGTACCTGAGTGAGGAGATGCTGGACCACAGTAGCCAGAGCCTCCACCTTCTGGTTCCCCTGGACCAGGAGCCTCCTCAGCTGGACCAAGGCCTGATTCTTCTTCTCCACTTGCTCTTTGTTCTGGTTTTGTTTGGCTGGAACCGGCTCCTCCAAAGATGCAGTCCTGCCTGCTCCGGGTCGGGAAGCATTCTGAGGACGGAGCCCGGTTCTAGGGCTGGATCGTGACCCAGTTCTAGCCTTGAACCTAGAACCGGCAGGTCCACTGGGCCCGGATGTTGTGCTGGCAGCATCGGGGGCTGGAACTGTGGGAGCTGCTGTCGCTGGGCTGCTGGTGTTCAGAACCTCTGGACCCTGATTGAAACAAGACAGAACAGCTGAGTTTGACATAACAGTTCTGTTGGTTCAGTTCTCAGATGGACCCAAACAGAACAGAACCGCACACAGTTCATATCTGAAGCAGAAAAACAAAACATAAATTCTGTTTGTATTTAAAATTTGTGTTTGAAGACTTTCCACCATCAGCTTCCGCTCAGCTCTGGTTCTATAGAAGTTCTGCTGATTGAAGCCTAATTTTAAACCCCAATGGAACGGGACGTACCAGTTCAGCCGGCTGAAGCTGCTGGTTCTGCTGGTTTCCCGCTGTGCTCTGGGAGCTGGTTCTGCTGGTGCTGCTGGGCCGGGGCGGACCCTCTCTGGGCTTGTTCTTGTCCACTGAAAGAGAGCGGCGACCCGTTAGCGTCCGAGCTGCAGGAATAGCATTCAGCATGACGCCTCTGACCCAAACATCAGAGCGACAACAGGATCAGAACCGTCTGATCCAGTAAAACACGCCCTTCAGTGTCACAGATGCATCATGGGAAAGTGAGGGGATAATGGATGGTTGGACCCTGGTGGACATTAAGGATCCATTAGCTGCAGGAGGACCCATTAGAGGTCAGAACTCCAGCGGTTCTGTTCGCTCTCCACTCAGACTCATGGAAACAAAAGCCTCTGACCCGGCTTAGATCCGATTACTGATCCGATATCGATCACTAGAGTTTCTGATATTTTTCTGGTCATTGATCATCGTTTCTGCGTCAGGAGGAGAATCAGCTGTTTGTGCTTCCAGTTGTGAGAAAAAACAAAAAACACAACAGATTATAAACATTAAAATATGTAATAATTATCATATTGATAATTAATAATAATAATAATTAATATTCAGTAATAATTTGATCAATATTTCATAAATTTTGCTGAAATGTTTGTTGTATTTTGAGCCTTTAAAGTCTCAGAGGCCTGTTTTAGTTCTTTTAATTCAACTTTTTTAAATCCACTGAATTAAAGTGTCTGATCGTCCCCTCGGTGTCTTCAGACCGAGTCCAGGTCCAGTTCTGCTGAGCAGAACCGTCTGGTGGTTTGTCTGAAGCAGAACACCGCAAACGGATCTGTCCAGTTCTGCTCCAGATACTGGTCTTCTGTTGGACACTTTGGAGACCCGGCTCCTTTTTCTGGTTTCTACTCGTTTAGTTTTCTCAAACGTATTTTATGATAAACATTAACACATATTTTATGATAAAGATTATTTAAATGTATTTTGGAGCAGGTGTGTCCTGTGGAAAGGTGTGGTGCTGAGAGCAGGTGGTGGTCTGTACCTGAAGTCTGCCAGGCAGAAAGGCAGAGCTGCTGAGCCCAGACTGAGACAGAAACCACACGGTTAGTGTGCAAGTTGCACAATGGACATACAAAGACACACACTTCCTGTGTCGTCATGAGGACCTGCGTCAGGCCGTGTGAATACGTGGCGACTTTGGTGAAGATGGCGGCGGTGAGGTCTGAATGATTCAGAGATTTTAAAGCAGCTGGAGATGATTTTGAATCGACCGAATGAAGCATCGGAAGCAGATCCGCCAGGTGTTCACCACGGCCTGAGGGGGCGGGATTAACTCAGCTGGAGGGTCAGCAGGTAAAGCTGAGAGGAGTCAAACTACAAGGAGTCAAACAACAAGGAATCAAACTACGAGGACTCAAACTACGAGAAGTAAAACTACGACGACTCAAAGTACGAGGACTCAAAGTATGAGGAGTCAAACTGTGAGGAGTCAAACAGCAAGGAGTCAAACTACAAGAAGTAAAACTATGATGACTCAAAGTACGAGGACTCAAAGTATGAGGAGTCAAACTGAGAAATAAAACTGATGACTCAAACTACGAGGATTCAAACTACGAGGACTCAAACTGCAAGGAGTCAAACAGCGAGGAGTCAAACTACAAGGAGTCAAACTACGAGAAGTAAAACTATGACGACTCAAAGTACAAAGACTCAAAGTATGAGGAGACAAGCTGAAAGGAGTCAAACTGTGAGAAATAAAACTGAGGACTCAAACTACGAGGATTCAAACTGTGATATATCAAATCAAACTACTACTATAATCATATCCAACTAAAACAACTGCAAACGTTTTGTTCTTCAAATGTAACCCCTTATCACAAGAAGAAAACCCATCCGTATGCAGACGACACTCTGCTTTATTTTTCTAATGAGGTAAAGAAATTAAATGCATCCAGTAATTATTTTCTACTTTTGACATTCAGACAAATCTAAAATTTTATTTTTGGATCTCACATGACTCGTCTGTTTGATGTAGAACAGAACCAGCAACGCCGGGTGTTCATTCAGTTTGATTTGGTTTCAGACAGTTTTCAGTTCACCGACCCTCCCATAGAAAAAAAAATTACAAAAAATAAAAATCATCACGTGTGTCGACCAGGAACAGGGAGCTCTGAGTTTTAGCAGCGGAGCGTCGTATGACAGACGCGAACTTCACTAAAAACTCACCAACATCCAACAGAACCGGTGGTACCATCAGAACGACCTGAGGCTTACATTTTACTCTGTGTTTTGGCCTGAAGGGCTGCCGTGTGCTGCCCTGCCGCTTTTGGCTCTCCATAAAGACAGGAATCACCATGGCAACCACATTCTCTACAAAATAAGAGTCCATTTCCACAACAGCTCAGATTATTACTAAAGGAAGTCCTAACTTCCTGTTGGACTTTAGAGAAGGAAGCTGATGGATGATGGAGCAACAGAGCCTTCAACATTCTGCAGAAATGTTCTTGTTCTCTCACGTCTCAGTGTTGTTGTTCAATTGTTTTTGTTTGTTTGTTTACACTCTTCTGTGAGGCTTGAAACTAAATTAATCAACTGTGCGACACGTGAAATACACGAGGCCCTTCCTGTTTTTGACAACGTTTTGTGCAACCAGCCAGTTCAGTTTGTTCTCCTACCAAACAGCCTGGAGTCGGATTATTCCCACGCCACTGAACGCATCACTGAGCAGAATCAAAACATCAGATCCCAGCGTGTTGTCAGTCTTTATTTAATCAGATTTAACACGGACCTCCCACAAATCCTCTGAGAAGAAACCGTACAGCAGCAGAGAGGCGTGAGATTACTGTGCTGCCACGTGGCGCTGACAGATTAAACCTTACACCGTAATCCAGATTAGAGCTGGATGTGTGTTTACAGGACGGGGAAAGTGTGCCAGCAGAGGATGTAAACCAGCAACCTTCACCTGATGGAGTCAGGAAATCTTTGATCCAAATCAAACCGTAATAAATCACTGTGAAAATTAAGCGTGGACGCTGATTGGCTGCTGAGATTAAAGCAGCTGAAACTAAAGTTTACAGCTAAAAAAGGAAACAAAGCAACAAGAGCTGAAAGTAGCTCAGGTCGCAGTGAAAGCTGCTCTGACTCACAACTGCTGAGAGCATCGTCTCACCCACCTGTTACCATGGAAACAGGCGTGCAGAGCGCTCATACGTGCGCTCCGTGACCCTTCGGCATTGAGCGCCAGCGTTTCCCTTCAACAACTTCCTCTCCGTCCTCGTTTCTCTCCTCCAGAGCGAGGACGTAAAGAAAAGCAGAAAAGAAAAAGATTTCCAGAAAACGAGAGAAACGAAGAACAAAACGTCAGATTTCCGTTTCCTGAGGAGTCGGACGTTTGTTGCTCTAAACCCTCAGAGTTAAAGATTTATTCTGTTTTGTTCTTTTAGTGGATCTTCACCTCCTGATGTTCTGCTGCCAGACAGAACTTCCTGTTCCTGACCCAAGGTTCTGATGGTTCTGATTAGTGAACAGGTGATGATGTTTTTACTCCGTCACCTTCAGATAAACTTGTAAGAAGAGGCTAAAGCAGGATTTAAACCTCTGAACTGAGAAGCAGACGTGTCTACAACGTTTATACTCGTGGCTAAAATAGAAATGATTTATCTCCACAAAGAACATCTTCACCTAGTTCTGCAGTCATTAAAGAATCTTCACGTTCAGTCCTTCAGCTGGATTATAAATCAATAACAAAACTCATCTGCCCACATCTGGAGGAACAGCTGAAGCTCTGCAGCCTGATTGGTCGACCTCAGCCGAAGCTCCGCAGCCTGATTGGTCGACCTCAGCCGAAGCTCCGCAGCCTGATTGGTCGGCCTCAGCCGAAGCTCTGCTGCATGTTGACTGAAGCCTCTAACCTACATTTCAGCTGAGGCCAGTAGGTCTGCAGCTTTCCAGGCCAGATAACTCGGAGCAGCAGAACACGTGCCGCTGAGCTCGGCTGGATGAACTTTCAGAGGGAGCGTCTCGCCAGCTGCTGCTGGATGTTCACCACAGAACCACAGCGAGCCAAAAACACACCGAGGAGCCGGATTTACTGAGGATTTAAAGCCGAGCAGGAGATTTGATAATTTGTGACAGTTTAATCTAGAGACGCACGTGGAAGATTCAGAGCAATCCTTGTTGGAAAACAGAGAAACGTCCAGAACTGGATCAAGATTTTCTCATTTAGCTTCTGACAAAAACGTTTTAGAGATGAAAAGCCTAAAATGATTGAAGGAACGCATGTCGCCCGCCAGCTTTGAGACACGATGGAGGCACACTTTACCCATTACCCAGCATGCTCCAGCTGTGCTCCAGCTGTGGTGCACACTTTAATGTTTTTAGGCAGAAATTCTCTCCTGTGAATGATTTTTAACGATAAAGGTTATTCAGAAGGTCGTTAAAAACATGATTATTTCTGTTAAGCCATCATTGTTTTATTGTATTCAATTAAAAATACATAAATAAATAAATCCTGTGTTTGTTATTAGCTGCCATGATTTCTACTAAAACCCCAAACGGACCAAAGTTTACAATGATCTGTCACCTTTTAAATTTCTTTGTTTTACCGCATTGAATCATAAATGCAATAAAAAGAACCCAGAAACAAACAAAAAAAAGTTATTTTATTTTATTTTTTTAATGAAGTGGGATGGACCGCAGTCCTCCAATTGAATAGCCCTGCACTAAACGGTTCTGAGCATTTATTAATTTTACAGGAAGAGGCAGCAGGAGGTTCTGACGGGTTTGGGTCTCACTGAGCTCAGTTCTGACAAACACTTGTTCTTTCCACAAACTCCAAAATCTAAATCCAGGAGGACAGATCTGAGCGGACTCTGATTTTAAAACGAGGCGGCGCCGTGGATCCTGAGACGCTGGACTCCTTTAGACCCCATGGATCCTAAGACCCGTGAATACGTCTAACCCGGCTACAGAGGAGTCTTGGTTTCTGTGTGAGGAGTCACGTGATCACAGCCGGCAGCCATGTTTCATGATTCATCATCACACAACGGCTGAGGCACTCGTGCAGAAAGATCAAATGTTGATTTTTAAAATTCAGCCCGACTGAACCGAGTGTTTGGAGCAGAGGGTTTTCGTGCACGGCTCGAGCTCGCGTCACGCCACATAACTAAACTGTACTCTTGGCCGTCCGCGTTTCTGACTTCATCTCAAGGGTGCCGAGATCAAATCCAGCTGACCCCTTTAGACGTGAAGGTTTGGACCGGTTTATAGTTTTTAAATATTTATCATCCGTCAGTTTTTGGAGCTTTCTGTCGCTCCTGCAGAGGTCAAAGTTCATCGGAGACACCTGAAACGACGCTTTGACAGAAAATCTGCTGCAGAAAGTTGACAACTTGTCCTCCGTTTGAGCGACAGGACTGCGCCTCAGACTCATGCGAGGAAGACGAGGAGGTTTGGAGCCTCCAGCACGACAGTCAGAAACCACTTTTACCGTTTTAACAGCCAGAAAAAGGTCAAAGACTGGGAGGAAGGTGAGGAGTTCTTATATGAAAATCTGACGCACAAAGCTCAGGCGGGGCTCATCCGGACACACCCGTATTAAAACCATATTTAACAGGACTCGAACCACCGGACCGCTGATAAATTGCGTTTCTGGGCGTGGCAGCTTCAGCCCCTCCCTGCCATGTGTGTCTACAATGGGGAAGGAAGAGAGTTGTTTCTGTTTCAGGCCTTCATCCCGAGCACCAGGAGGAAGAGGAGGATGCTGGGTAATAGAACCTCTGAGGTCGGAGATGAAGGTCTGAAACGTCATGACGGGTGGAAGGAGGAAGATCCAGACCTGCGTGAAACACCACCGTGTTTTTCCTGCATCCCGGCAGCAGCTGAAGGTTTCGGAACAGTCCTTTGGCCGTCAGCTTCACGTGGAAGTTGGACAGAGACAGCCTGGGAGACCACAGCATCGTCTCCGTCTGTCCTCGCGTCCTCCCGAGAGACGCTCTCAAACGCACACCGGTCCAGATGTTTTCTCCAAATCAGAGTTTTCTGCTCCTCGAAGAACTCCAACCGAAGGAAAACCCAAACTTCAGATGATTTCACGCGTTTCTTGTTAAAACTAAAAGATTTCTGCTCTATCTTTTAAATCCACAAAAAATACTTTGAATATAAAATTAAAATCTAGAGGTTTTTTTTAATTCACAGGAACGACGCGGTGAGGAGGAAAAAAGGTTTCAGTTTAAAAGACGAAATCTTTGCTCGGGTTCAGCGACTCAAACGGGAAATTTAAAAAAAAACAAGCAGACAAAAGAGGAGCGAGTTAATCCTCCATCGTCGGAGCGACGAGCTCGTCGGTCGTCACGACAACAAGACCAGGAAAATGGCGCCAAAAGCAGCAGTCGTCCTCGCTGCCGCTGCTCAGGTGGACAAACATCCAACGAGAAAAAACTCAGGAGGAGCTCTCAGTCGAGTGTGTGTGTGTGTGTGTGTGTGTGAGGATGCAGGGAGCACAGAAGAAGAGCCTGTGAGGAGGATGAGGATGATGAAGATGAGGAAGATGCAGCAGCGACGTTTCCAAGCACCACGGAGGAGACGTCAGCAAACGTTCACACACAAAGGAGGATTCACACACTCCCTCGGCCGCTGCTCTGACACCCAGAGGAGGAGGGGGCATCTGAATAATCTCCCTCTGCTGCTGCTGCTGCTGCTCCTCCTCCTCCTCCTCCTCCTCCTCCTCCTCCTCCTCCTCCTCAGCTTCCCTCGTTCGAAAAGAGCTGCAGATAAATCACAGCGATGAGATGAAAGGACGACAACGAATGACTGAACACACACACGCTCCTCGTCACCTGTCAGCAGCAGGTGGATCACTGAACAGAGAATGAAGTAAACCTAAATGTTTTTGATTAAAAATACTCAAGTGCAGAAGAACAGAGGGAGGATCCTGGAGGGTGGAGGGAGACGTTTCCTCCACTGCCAGGAGCAAGGGAGGAGCCAGGGGGTGGCCACTGGTGGCCTTGTCCCCGATAGATAAATATTGAGCCTCCTCAAACATTTGAGGAAACTATAAGTATAAGTTGTTTTTTTTTTTTTTTTGTTTTTTTTTTGTTTTTTTTTTGGTTTTGTTACCTTTTTCCTTTTAGCCATCCTATTTTTTAAAAAAAAAAAAAAAAAAAAAAAAAAAAAACTGTAGTATGAGTTTTTATAACTGCTTATTGTTGTTGCTGTTGTCCATTGTTGTCATCTTTCTTTGTTGAAATCAGGTCTCTCTTGTAAATGAGTCCTCGAGGCTCAATGGGATTTACCTGTATAAATAAAGGTTGATTGATATACTTTTAAGCAGAATAAAAACTAGAAAAATAGTTTCCTCAATGGTGGCAGCCATCTTGGATTTGGATGTGGTAACCCAGTGTTCAAAGGTCATTTAGGACTAGCCCCGCACCAAAAAGGAAATTCCTTGTAAAAGAGATTGATGATCTCAATGGATTTCTCCCTGGTAAAATAAAATAATTAAAAATAACTAAATAAAAAAAATATATATATTTTTTTTAATTCAATTTCCCCTTTTCGCTCCTTTAAAATTCAAACTGAGTTAACAGACCTGAGCGTCCCGTGTTCGATTTAGATTTCAGCTCTGAGAAACGACGATCGACGCTCGGACAGCCGCCTGCAGCAGCTTCACGTGTGACGGGAAATAAGACGACGGGACGAGGACATTCTGGGAGACTCTGTCCAACGTTCAGACCGAGACCACCTGCATTAGGGGCCATACGGGTCCGATGCATGGGCAGTACCTGAAGGCGGGGCCTTGGCGCTCTGACCCTGGCTTACCAACGCTGGCTCTTGGGACATGTGACCTCTCTGGTGGGGAAGGAGCTTGAGCTTGTGCCTGAGGTTGAGAGGTACCAAGTTGGGCTCACCTCGACGCACAGCATGGACTCTGGAACCGATCTCCTTCAGAAGGGCTGAACCTTATTCCACTCTGTTGCCCCCCCGACTTGGTGCCTGTGTGTTGGGAGTTTTCCCCAGTAGATGAGAGGGTGGCTTCCCTTCGCATTCGGGTGAGGGACGGGCTCTGATGGTTGTTGTGTGCCCATCCAGTCTACATGTGTTTTGTGGACTTGAAGAAGGCATTCCACCGTGTTCCTCGAGGTACACTGTGGGGGTGCTATGCGAGTAGTGGGCCGGAGGTCCAATGCTACGGGTAATTCAGTCCAGATACAAACGGTTCAATAGTTTGGTTCACTTTGTCAGAAGATAGTCAGACCCCTTCAGGATGGGAGTTGGACTCCACATCTCCAAATCTGAGACCATGGTCCTCA
Organism: Nematolebias whitei; assembly: GCF_014905685.2. Taxonomy (NCBI): domain Eukaryota; kingdom Metazoa; phylum Chordata; class Actinopteri; order Cyprinodontiformes; family Rivulidae; genus Nematolebias; species Nematolebias whitei. The sequence continues at coordinate 7,686,514 of NC_056513.1, read as the reverse complement.
GTCAGAGGGTGGATCGTCTTCTCTGGGCTCGGGGTGAGGTTCTGCCTCAGGTGGAGGACTTCAAGTATCTCTAGTTTTGTTCAGAAAGATCAATGCAGCTTCTGCAGTACTGCAGAATCTGTGCCGCTTCTTTGTAGTGAAGAGAGCTGAGCTGTAAGGAGAAGCTATCCGTTTACTGGTCAGTCTATGTTCCTACCCTCACCTGTGGTCCTGAACTCTGAATAGAGGCTGAAATAACCAGATCCTGGATCCAGGAGGTCTATTTGAGCCTTCTCTACAGGGCATCTGGGCTCTCCCTTAGAGATAGGGGTGAGAAGTTCAGTTCTCCAGGAGAGGCTCAGAGTAGAACCGCTGCTCCTCCACATCCAGGAGACAGCTGAGGTGGTTCAGGCATCTGGTTAGGATGGACTCTGGACGCCTCCATAGGGAGGTGTTCTGGACAGGTCCACCTGGAAGGAGAAGACCCAGGACACTCTGGAGGGACCGTCTCTCAGCTGGTCTGGGAGCACCTTGGAGTCCTCCCAGAAGAGCAGGAAATATGGGAGGGAATAAAGAACTCTGGTGAACGTTTTGAGACATTTTGGCGACTTCCTGTTGAGTGTCGTTCTGTCAGTCGCAGCTCAAAGCGACACGGAGTTCACGCAGAGAGCAGCAGCAAAAAGACCGTCAAGTTTCAACATGCTGGACTGCTAAACATTATTTACTTTAAATTTAAAAAAAACCGTTGAATTAAAATTAACAACCGATCTGGTTCCAGATGAGACTTCATTTGGACGCAGATCCAGACCACGGTCCATCATTTGGAAACCCCAGGACTACAGTTGTGTAGGAACTGCAAGTCCTCAGAAAATCCACAGATTTCAGATTTCATGGCCATTTCTGGGCTCCAAATGGCCTCGAAACACACAAACACAGAAACTGACCCTCTGAAGAGCGTTTTCCTCAAAGTTTTCAGCTGCTCAGCGTCGCCCCCACATGGCGGCACCGCGCAACTCCTCCTGAGAGTTTTACATAAACTGCTTCTGTTCGAGCTCCTGCAGAAAATGAAACGCGTCAGGAGAAATATGAAGTTCAGACTTCAAACAGCAGAAGAAGACCAGACACAGAAAGTTCTGGGTAATTAATCCAGAACCTTCTGGGTCAAACGGCTTCAACAAAGACCTGATTCAATGGGAACACCAAGAACCTCAGAAAACCACAGAGAGCTCCGACTGAAACCGCGGACGCCTGAGGGCTGCTGGTGTCACCGCCACACCACCGCGTCCGACACGTGTGTGTTCAACATGTGTGTGAAGGAGTACTGGTTCCATACAGAGGACAGGCAGGCGGGCGCCCCGATCCAGACTAGAGAACCCAGATGGAGGGGTAGAAAACCACAACCAGAGTCGGACTCACAAGAACCGGTTCAGAGAACCAGCATCTGTTCTCCTGACTTCCTACTTAAAACTGAAACTGATGAAATCTGGAATAAAGTCATAAATTTAAAAAGCATTGAGGTGACTTTATCTCAACAACATGAGACAAGAATAAATTCATGTTGGAATAAAATAAAATAAAATATGAAAGTAGCTTCTATAAATCTGAGTGATTTGATTTAATGTTTAAATAAATAAAATATAGAAATGTTGAAGATCACTGCAGCTCAACAACCTACTTTTACTAAATCCAACAGGAATCTGGGACTTATTTACCAAAACATAAAATCTGAGCTTTGACAGAACTCTTATTTTGAAAGAAGATTTAAGTTTAATTTTGAAAGTTCAGAGTAATGCCTCTTTCTGTTTGTTTTAAGTGTTTTTAACTTAAATTCTGGAATAGCTTTTATTCATTTTCACTTAACTTTAAAGTTATAATCAGGCCAAAACCGACTGAATTATAAAAAGGACAAAAACAACAACAACGATTCACTGATATCAAATCTGCTGAGTCACTGGTTGTCATGGTGATTCCCAACTTTTATGGTGAGCAGAAGGGGGAGGGGCAGCACATTATAAGGCAGGCAGAACTACGTAGTAAAAAGTAAGCCTGAGACAAACAGTCTGTGTCTGAAGACTAGAAGTCAAATTAATAAACCTGTGAGCAGCAGAAGGTTCTGATGGTACCACAGGTTCTGTTTGATGGTTCTACAGGGTTTGACGGAGGTGATATGACGTTCACTTCCTGTTTGGAGGAAAAAACGCTGACCCAGTATCTGCTGAGTCACATCATGGCTGGTTGTCATGTTGATTCCCGCCTTTTATATCAGAACCGTCATAAAAGGTATTTTTAACTCTGAAGCAGCAACAGCTGCTCCCGCTGATGTAAAAAACTTTAGACTGAAGTGAACAAATAAAACCCCATCAGAGTCCAGAGAGTAAAGTTAAACGGATGTTTTAGTGACAGAAGACAGAAACCTCCTTCAGAGGGACTCCCTGATGATGTTTTTATCACCCGTCAGGTTTACCTGAGCTGTTCAGTCGGCTGTTTCTGGTTGAGCCTTGTCTCTGCAGTGGAACGGTCTGCTTCGATAAACCCGGTCCGGCTCCAGACGATGCCTTCGCAGATTGTTGATTGACAGCTGCCTTTGATGTGATGTGGCTGGAGATGGTCGGAGACTTCAGGCCTGCAGAACCAGCGCAGGAAACAAACACCATCACTTCCTGTTTGTCTTCACTCACCGCTCAGAAAACTTTCAAACCTCAGTAAGTCCCAGGCGTCAGGCCAAGTCGCCCTGAAATCTGCTGAGTCATAGTTCAGGTGGTTTCAGGCGTCAGGCCAAGTCGCCCTGAAATCTGCTGAGTCATAGTTCAGGTGGTTTCAGGCGTTACGCCGAGTCACTCTGAAATCTGCTGTCATTAAGGTAAACCAGTCAAAAGTAGACGTTGGTTTGATTCTGACGAGTCCTGAGTGTTTCACATCTGCAGGAGCGGTTCCGTTTATTCATCCCGCCCCTCAGGACCACATGTTCTACCCAGAACCTGACCCAGTCAGGATCCAAACATCTGTCTCCTTCAGAGTCCAGGTCTGTAAACGCGACCTGCAGTCAGAATCATGACATCAGCAGGAGCTAAATCCCTGATGACTTATTCACATCTGGAGTCAGATTTGATAAAAACCCGTCAGAGGATCGTCATGGCAGCATCTGCAGATGTTCTTCTGGATCAGTGGTTCTCAAAGTTTGGGTCGGGGCTTTCAGAAACAATGTTTAAAAAACAGTTGTAGATGAAAACGGATTAAAACAACAGTTCTAGAGATTAGTCCTGCATGTTAAACGATTACAATGATCGTTTCATCAGCATCTAAACCAGCTGATGGCACCAGAACCAGAGACTCTGTGGACCTGACGGGTCACCTGCAGCAGATGTCCTGGCCTGCAGGGACGGAGCCCGGCTCCTCACAGCCGGAGGCCTCGGAGCGGGACGGGAGTCACTGCTGCAGGTGGCTGGGGGGTCACAGCTGCGGGGTCTGATGGTGCTCGAGTCTCTGCTGGGACGCTCATCGGGCTTCAGCTCTGTCGGAGCTACAGGACCAGCTGCAGGAGGGACGAAGACAGAGACATGTCAATCCTGAGAGCAGACATTCAGATGTAAGCCTTAATCTCATTAATCTGACGACAGCAAACAAGCGTTTCCATTTTGCACACGCCGAAGCTTTGAACAAACTTACACGCTGTTACGTTTTCAGATGACTCTCAGCTACAACCAGGCTAAAGTTTAGCTCATTATCTGTGAAACCGAGCTTTAGCCTTTTGGCACTTCCTAAAGTGGGTTAGCGGACAACTTGAACCAGGTCGACTCGGTCACAGACGCAGTAGTTTGATCAAATTCTGGTTCATTAGATATTTTGCTAACAGACACACACTGGCACAGGCAGTTACATAACCACCCATCTTTCATGGTGATTACAGATGATATTACTTCAGCTGTGGAAACAGGCGAGCTCAGCTGTAATCTGGTCACCATGACAACAGAGGATGAGAGCTTCGGACCGAGGAGTGACAGTGAGGCGTTTGGAGCTGCAAACACTTAAAACAACAAAATAACTTGAAACTAAAGATCTTCACGTCTAATTCACAAGAGAACATTTCAGACAGCTGATCCACCCTGAAGGTCAGACCGTGCAGTGACTCTACAGGCCTCAGTCAGCAGGTCAAAGGTCGTGGCCTCTCCTCTCTAAAAACAACATGGCAGATCGACTTAGATTCATCTGAAGAAACCAAAATACTTCTGGACCAGAACCAGACCAGAAGATAGATGATTACCCAGAATGCACTGCAGCAGACAGCTCCTCCCAGCTGTCAGTACGGTGGTTGTGGTTTTGGCTCCTGTCAGTCACTGAGTGGACCAAAACTTCTCCTGAACCAGGAGAGAGACTGATGGAAGTCCTACAGAAAACCACCGAGGGTTCTGCTGCTGGAGGAGCTCCTGGATCTGGACTGGAACCAGTTTTTTCACAGTTTGATTCAGGTTTCAGGACAAATTAAGTTACTTTGATCTGAAGCTGAATTTATTTAAATTGAAACAATTAAAGAACGATGAGTTAATATTCTGACATGAGTAAAGTAAAACTGCAACAACACTGAACACATGACCTGAAGTGACCTTTGACCTTTGAAACTTCCAGCTTCTGTCCGTGAGGCTGACACTTTGTCCAGTTTTAAGACTGGACTTAAGTCTTTCCTTTTTGCTAAATCCTACAGTTAGGGTTGGCTTGGGTTTCCTGAGATTTCCCTTAGTTATGCTGCTATAGGCTGAGACTGCTGGAGGACAAACTGACCACATCGTTTCACTCTGCTACTGTCTTTATTTACTCTGCTCAACCTGTTTTGTATTTGTGATTATTTTTCTATCCTCAACATGTGTTTTTTTGTCTTTCAGATACACCTGGACCTACAATTCTGTGTTCGTCTGTCTCTCCTTCCTATCCTCTCAAACCAGCCGGTCAAAGCAGATGGCCGCTTGTCCTGAGCCTGGTTCTGCTGGAGGTGTCTTCCTGTTAAAAGGGAGTTTTTCCTTTCCACTGTTGCCACTGTTCTTGCTCAGGATGGGAGACTGCGATGAAGTGAAGATTCAACGTGTCTGCTACTTCCTTAGAGAACTTTACTAATTGTCTTTTCTATGTATGAGAATGTTCCTGTAAAGTGCCCCGAGACAACTTTGTTGTGAATTGGCGCTTTATAAATAAACTGAATTGAATTGATCTCTGCGCAGGACAACTGCTGAGGACAGAGTCACCGTCCTGATCGTCCTGAACACTCCATCCAGCAGGAGACAGGAAGTGACGTCATCAGGGAGAGGTAAACAACAACAAACCTTTGCTGGCTGTGTCGTTCTCGTTGCTTCCTGGAGACGAGGTGCTCGGGCTCACAGGTGAAGCTTTAACAGGAAGTCTGGAGCCGGCAGGTCGTCCTGCTGACGCCTGATTGGCTGACGCTTTGGGAACGGACGCCGTTGGGCTCTGGACGCCGGCGGAGGGTCGTTCTGCGTTGGTGCGGGGTTTGAAGACACCTGGGACAGGAGGAAGTGAAACTGGTAAAATATTTGTATTTTATGAATAAATAGAAGACTTGTGATAAAAGTGACCAGCTGTGGTTCTGCTGCATGTCTGGAAGCAGAATCTGAAGAACATGAAGAACATAAAGAACAGAAGAACAAAGAACCTGAAGAACTCTGGTCTTTGTCTCAGTTCAGGGATTCCCTCTGAACGTCTTCACTCAGAAGCGTGACAGGAAGAACTGAAGGTTTTATGTTTTATTGTTTTTATCCCGTCATGCAGCGAAGAAGAGGAAATACCATCAGTCTGTCCGTCCATGAATGTTGAGATCTTAAAAATTAAACAATAAAATTAATTAAAAATTCCAACCTGCATCTAAGAAAGGTATGACGGTAGAAATGGTCACGATTATTGCAACAGAAAAGTTATCACGCTGGGACAGACGGGATATTTCCAAATAAATCAAGCTTGAAACTAACCAAGAGTTTCTGGTTTGTTTGGTTTCACACAGTGAGGTGGGCTGAGGTCAAAGGTTAATTACTGGAAACGGTTTTTATTTAAACGATGGAAGCAGAACTTTGAAGATTTGAGTCTGATGTTAAACAAAAACGTGACGCTGCACTCAGACCCATGGTCTCTGTGGACCGAGTCACACATCTGTCCAAAACCCAAGACGAGCAGAACCTGAGACTCCTCCTCTTTCTCCTCCTGCTGCTCCTCCTCACCAGTACAATAAACAGTGAATATGAAGGCTTGAAGTTTTAAAAAGACGTAAAGTTTAACTATTGGAGTGATTTTTATTTTTTAACTTTATCTAAAAATGAGAAAATCTAAAAGAACAGAGACTGACTGTAACATTTGTTTTAGTTTAATCGCAATTTCTCTTAAACTGAACAATTATTACAGATCCTGAATTAATAAAGAACGACCTGAACCTCTAGAATCTTCTCTGAACAGAAACTGCTCATTAAATCAAATTATGTCACATTTTTTAGCTCTAAAGTATAAAAACTGTTTATTGTTCTTTACTGCTGTGCTGTAATCTACGGTGGCCCTGAGGGACAAAACACTCAGCATCACGCAAAACCAAAGATAAGACAAAAACTACAACATTCAACAAGACAACACTTCAACACAAATACAAATACATGAAAGAGAAAAACTTCAGGAAAAAAAAAAAGATTAAAGAAAAAGGAACAAAACTTAAAGACAGCTGACATTAAGAATATTTACTGTCCTCTCAGGGCCACCGTACACATGGAAACCTTCAAACAAACTTTCTCTGGAGTTTAAACACACACACACACAGCAGGAAACATCTGGCTGTGTTTGTTAGGGGGACCAGCAGCTGGATCGTGTTTCCTCACAGATCAGACTGAAGGTGCGAGTTAAACAACAACAAACAGTTTGGACACACGTCCCTCTGGTTGTCCTCTGGTGTCAAACCTCAGAGACTCAGCTGTCTTCGAGGACCTCGTCTTCTGCAGGGACAGAGGATTTGTCACCAGGACTATGTCAAACCACATTCTGCCCACAGACTGGCGAAGGGCAGGGGACGGGTTCTGGACAGGTTCTAGAGAATCACAGTCAACACTGTGTGGGAAGAACTGGTTCCAGTCCTGATCCAGAACCTCCAACAGCAGCAGAACCCTCAGTGGTTCTCTGTAGGACTTCATCAGTCTCTCTCCTGGTTCTGGAGGAGTTCTGGTCAACTCCTCTTTTCATCACTGAGGGTTCTGCTGAGCACTCTGAAGATCCACCGCAGCATCTCATTCAGGTTCAGGTTCTGTTCTTTCTGACCCGTTCTGTTCTGGATCAGGGTCCTGTTGGACGCAGTTTGATCCAAGCTTCAGCTGTTGGACTCCAGAACCCTTTGGTCTACAGGGGAGTTCTGGTCCACTCAGTGAACGGCAGGAGTCCAAACCATCAGCCCTCCACCACCGCGCTGACAGCTGGGAGGAGCCGTTTACTGCAGTGCATTCTGGGTAAACATCTGTCCTCTGGTCTGGTTCTAATGTTTTGTTTCTGTTTGACGAATAACGACTCGGTGGTACCTGCTGCGTCCCCCTGAGACCGGACCTGGATCATTTAGAACCTGATGAGGTCCAGATCAGTTCAGAATCTGTTCTGATGCTTAGGATAAAAATCTGTAAGTCTGAAAATAAATAAATAAATCACAGAAACTCATTGAAGGACGTCTCTGAGGTCAGAAGGCGTCCAGTTGTCCCAGAATCATCGTACAAGAGGACAGACTGGCTTCTGTCCCCCAGAATGTGACCTTTGAGGACAAAGACCGGCTTCAACCCACAGGCTGACCCACAATATGACCCGCTGCAGCTGCAGAACCCTGCAGGCCCGACCCGCAGCAGAGAGGAGAGCTTTACCGACAGACATGACAGGAAGTGCCTGAACAGAAAACCACAGAAGAAGAAACTCCACTTCCTCTGCAGCCAGACACAAACTTCACTAACGGATCACGCCTGTCAGGGTGGAAAACACAGCAGAGGGTTCTGAGGTGGGTGTGGGGGGACCACCTTCTGGACCAGACACACGCACACACACACACACACACACAGAGCTGTGCGTTGACTCACCCTGGTTCTGGTTCTGGTCCCGTCTCGTTCTGGTTTCTTCAGCAGAACTCTGTGCAGCTCCTCCCTCTGGTTCTGGAGGTCCGGTCCTGGGTCCTGGAGGAAACCTGGAGGTCCGGTCCTGCTGCCTGGCCCCAGGTCCGATCCTGGATGAGGCTCTCTGCAGGAGGAGCTGGTGTTTAGTGACAGGGTCCCAGCCGAAGGGCCGGAGCTCGGAGCTGCGCAGCGACACCATGGCCTGAGCCCCGATCCGAGTCAGAACCAGAACGAGGGAGGAGAGGAAAAAGTGAGGGGGGAGGAGAAGGGAGGGCTGGAGGAGGTAGGACTAAGGGGGAGGAGAAAACAAAGGAGGGAAAACTGGGAGTGTGCTGCCGCCTCAAGAAAAGAGAAAAAGTTTTTTTACGGAACATTCCCCTCGAGAGACCTGGTTCTGAGCAGTCCTCCCCCAGACCTCCTCCCCCCTCTATAAATACATGAGGGGGGTTTGTGGACCGAGGTCTGGTTTGTGTCTCTCAGGCGTGAGTCACTCTGCACGGACTCGTTCTCAGACTTTTGTTCAAAAACTAAAAGACATTTTTGTGGGACAGAGCCTCAGGTTACAACCGGACCCATAAGTCCAGGTCCAGCTGTCTGTCATGAGTCTGCAGTGGCCAGTAATGTATAAGCCTCTCTCAGTGTGTCTGTTAGCAAAATATCTTATGAACCACATGATAGATTTCAATGAAGACCCCAGGAAGTAATAATCGATCATCTACAACTTTGGTGTCAGCTGGTTCAAGATGGCTGCCGTGGTTTAATAAGCACAAAAATAGCCGTTACTCCGCCGACTCCACCAACACCGAGCAGAGATTTGAAGTGGTAGTAGCCGAGAGTCATCCTTATTAGCACCCAATAATCAAGCGAGACCTCCCAACGCCACAACAGACGCTTGTTATTTCCACGTTTTGACCAAAAACAGATTCAGCTCCGTAGTTTCTGAACATCAAACGGTTTTGAACGCTGCCGTGAACGAAGCGGGCGAAACTCGTTCCTTCATTTCCTCCCAACGATCCAAACACTCCTGGAATCTGGTCAAGTGGTTTGGATCTACGGTTCCTCAGGTCTGGGTGAAAACATCTTACGGTCGATTGAGTCTGCAGGTCTTCGATTCGTTTTCCTGCTTCGTCAAAGATTTTTAGATTCTGTTCATCTAACGAGGAAAGTTTTTATTCTTCTTCTCCAACGACCGTTTCCTTAAACTGGGAGAATGTGTCAAATGAAGCGTTTAAGGAGTGAAAAAGACCTCCAGAAAGTCTCTGGAGATCTGTTGATCCGGATCACTTTGAGTACCGTAGAGTCTGATCACTGGGAGAAAGTAGAAAGAACTGAGGGCCGGATCAGAACTGGATCAGGACCTGACGGGTTAATGGCGCTGCTCCGTCGTTCTGGTTCAAAGCCCTGAGGCGGCCTATGAGGGAATGCGCTGGGGCAGGTCTGAAAGCTGGATTTTTAAAAAACATACCAGAGACGAAACACGCTTCTGAACCACTCCCTCATTTCAAATTGTGCACACCTCAGGCTTGAGTTTCTAACTGTGACGCTGGAAAAGTTCACCGATTTACTCCAGTCTACAGACGAAGGTTAATAAAGTCCAAACAGACCACAGGTCAGAGGTCAGCGTCCTCACACTGCCACCGGTGGGGCAGTTTCCTCTCCTTCAGCCATTCAACAGACTCAGTAAGAGACGCTTGTCCTCTGCAGTTTGTTCAAACTTTCAAACAACCTATTTGGTCCGTAACTTCTGAAGATTGTTCCTGCTGATTTATAAAGCTAAAACATCTCCGGCAAACATCAAAGCTGACAAAATGGTTCATGATCAAAATTTATTTTAAGAGAAAATTAAAAGATCCCGTAGAGAAGCAGCAGCATGAATCAGGGTTTTACAAAGACTACTTGTACACATACAAGAAGGGAACAAAAGTGTTCCAGCAAAATTTGATCTTTACCCGTTTTGCTGAAGTTCTAGGTTCACCGGGGTCATGCTCCCTGACGTAAGCTTCAAGGTGGGCTAGGGTTAGTATCTAGTATCTTCACGACTGTTGGCCTCTAGGTCCACCGGAGTCGGACTTCCACCAGTGTTGGAGTCTAGGTCCACCGGGGTTGGACTTCCGCCGGGGTTGGACTTCCGCCGGGGTTGGACTCTAGGTCCGCCAGTGTTGGACTCTAGGTCCGCCAGTGTTGGACTCTAGGTCCGCCAGTGTTGGGCCCTAGGTCCGCAAGAGTTGGGCCCTAGGTCCGCAAGAGTTGGGCCCTAGGTCCGCAAGAGTTGGACCCTAGGTCCGCAAGAGTTGGACCCTAGGTCCGCAAGAGTTGGAGTCTAGGTTTGTGTTAGGGAACTTTTGGTCAAAGGTTATGGATGTTTTTAACTACTATGGCTTAGAATGTTAACTCTGACCATGAATCATATGTTTAGGTTAGTAGAAAGCTGAATGAGGAGCTGGGTGAGGCGGCTGAGTGCAGGTGTCCCTTTAAGGATGCCTCCTAGTCTGCGAGTTCATCAGAACTGACAGGAGTATAAAAACAAGCTGTGCACACAGATCATGGCAGATTCTCGTGATTGTGGAACCTGTCCTCAAAATCTGACCTTGCAAGTAAATACCAGTTAAAAATCCTCTCCTGCCATCGAGTGTGGTCCTTTTATTTAAATAAGTTGAGAGAGTATTTTTCTCCAACAGTTCACAACAGTTGGACTCTAGGTTAGCAAGAGTTAGCTTTAGATTTGCATGAGATATTGTGTAGGTTTGTTAATGTTGGCTTTTAAGTTTGTACCCAAAATATTTGGCCATCATAAGATTATCATTATAAATCATCATATCATATGACAATATATATATAGTCTATAATGATATTAATCATTATATTATCATCATTACAAGACCTTAGACATGGTGTTCATGCAGGTTCTCACCCAGACAGGACTTTGTGGTTTCTGCTCAGATGGTCTCATCATTGAAGCCTTTCTCCTTTGCTCCTCTTCATCTGGTGCAGTTCCTTCACTGGGACGTTTTGCCTCCACGCCATCAGGCACATCCTGGTCATCCTTCAGGGTTCCTCCTCCCTTAGACCCATGAGAGCGAACTGAAACAGTTCTACTAACTGCTACTTTTTTACCATCAGGGCCATCAGGGTTAGATGGTGCCACCGTCATGTATCTGGACTTTAGATTTAGATTCAGATTCTTTCCTCTGCTGGATTTTAAGACGACTGCCATTTTGACCGGACCTGCAGGTGGTTTCCGATTCACGCTACCATCCTCCTTCCTGGGAACGGGTGTCTTTCCTCCAACGGGAGCTGGTTTGTTCTGCTGAGAAGAAAACAGAGTTTAAATGTTACAGGGTGTTTGAGGAGCTTCTGATGAAAATCTTCAACAGAACTCCAGTACCTGACGAGGAGTTTTAGATGGAGACCTGTTGGTCCCTGACCCAGTTTTATTCCTCATGGGTTTAACGTCCAGTTTGGGAACTTTCTTTGATTCCAGGTTGAATGTTTTCACACAGACCGGTTCAGTTTTTGCTGCTGTTTGGGTTCCATGCGTTTCTGGTTCCTCAGCAGGAGGTGGAGGAGGCAGAGGAGGAGGAGTAGATGTGACTGGACTGTTGGATGGAGAAGATGACCTGAGAACCTCTTGTGAACCAGGAGGAGCATCCACAGGAGAGCAGATTTGCAGTTCTTCAGGCCCCGGCTGTGGACCCTCATATTCAGCTCCTCTCAGAGCGGTGGGCTCGTGTTTCTTAAGCTCCGCCCCCTCAGCAGACCCACCTGGATTTACCTGTCTGAACGTTACACACATTTCAGAGCTCACAGAGAGGAACAGAGCCTCCTCACCATCATCATCAGGAATCTCTGTGGCGTCAGAGTCTGGGGTGGGGGAGCCACACCCCCTCCCGCTGCTTTCATCCTCACTGTTGCCACGGCAACCACTGTTTGTGTTCAAGGACAGCGTGACGTCGTCACTCCACGTGTTGGCATCCAGGTAAACCGACACAGAGTTGTCACTGGACTTAGTGTTTCCCACTGGAACATCTTCATCTTCATCATCAAGCCCCACCCCCTCCGGTTGCCATGTGGAGAGCACCACGTCCACAGTCTTCTCCGTTTTCATCACCGAGGTCATGAAGGTGGCCTCCAGCAGGTTGTAGTCCAGCGGGCCCCCGCTCAGACTCTGCAGAGACTCCGGAGAGGACTCCCCCAGGCAGGACGAGGACGAAGACGAGGAGGAGGAGGAGATGGGGAAAGCGTTCCCATTGTGGTCTCCAGAGCGATGAAGAGGAAGCTTCATGCTCCTCACAGAGAAACTCTTGTTTGGGTCACAAACACTCATCTCTGCGTCCGGAGGTCAGAACTTCTTCGTCTTTAAGCTAAAGAAAATTTAAAGTTTATAATCTTCAATCCTTTTTATTCCAGGTCCAACAGAACCTCCTAACCGTTCTCCATGGAGAAGTTCTGCCTGTTCTTCACATCAGTCAGCTGACTGAGCAGAAAGGATTCCTGGACTGGTTTCAGGGATCCTCAGGGTGACGGCTCCTCAGGGTGAAGGCTCCTCAGGGTGAAGGCTCCTCAGGGTGAAGGCTCTACGTCTTCAGGCTTCAGAAGATAAAAAAATGCCTCACAGGCTGCAGGAAGAAGAAAAAAATCATCCAGTATGAGTTCAAAAACAGCAGAACTTTTTTACACAATGTAACAATCTATGTCCAAACCACCGTCCCTCCTCTGGACATGTCCAAACCACCGTCCCTCCTCTGGACATGTCCAAACCATCTCAGTCTGGCCTCTTTATCTCCCAGTTGTTCAACCTGTGCTGTACCTCTGATGATCTCATTCCTAAGCTCATCCATCCTTGTCACTCCGAAGGAGAACCTCAACATCTTCATTTCTGACACTTCCAGTTTTGTTTGTCTTTTTGTCCACGTCTCTGTCTCCAGACCAAACAACATGCAGTGGTGCTTTAAAGTTTGTGAACTCTTTATAATTTTCTATATTTCTGTATAAATTTGACCCCAAACATCTTCAGATTTTTACTCAAGTCCTAAAAGTAAAGAGAACCCAGTTAAACAAATGAGACAAAAATATCACACTTGGTTATTTATTTATTTATTTATTGTGGAAAATGGTCCAATGTTACATATCTGTGAGATGGAAAAGTATGTGACCTTTGCTTTCAGTACCTGGTGTGACACCCCTGTCCAGAAACAAAACAGAACAGAGCTGGTCCAGTGTTCAGAGATACAACCTGAACACTGGACCAGCTCTTTACCCTCACTAGGGTCCTCGAGGGGTCATCGAAGTTTGCCCATCCAGTCTACATGTGTTTTGTGGACTTGGAGAAGGCTTTAGACCGTGTTCCTTGAGTGACACTGTGGAAGATGCTCCGCGAGTATGGAATTGGGGTCCCGGTGCTACGGGCTGCTCCGTCTCTATACAATTGGTGTGAGAGTTTGGTTCATATTGCCAGTAGTAAGTCGGACCCCTTCAGGGTGGGAGTTGGTCTCCACCAGGGCTGCACTGATTCTGTTCATAACTTTAATGGGCAGAATTTCTTGGTGCAGCCAGGGGGCAGAGCGATTCCGGTTCTTTGATCTCAGGATTCCATCTCTGATGTGGTCCTGTTGGCATCATCGTGCCGTGATCTTCAGCTCTCACTGGAGCGGTTCACAGTCAAGTAAGCAACTGGGATGAAGAGGAGCACCTCCAAATCCGAGGCCATGGTCCTCAGTCGGAAAAGGGTGGATTGCTCTCTTCAGGTTGATGGTGAGGTTCTGCCTCAAGTGGAAGAGTTCAAGTATCTCGGGGGTTTGTCCACAAGTGAGACAAGAATGGAGCGTGAGATTGACAGACGGAGTGGTACAGCGTCTGCAGTATTGTGGACTCTGTGCCAGTCCGTTGTGGTGAAGAAGGAGCTGAGCTGTAAGGAGAAGCTCAGTCCCAGTCAGTCTACCTTCCTACCCTCACTTATGGTCACGAATCCTGGGTAGTGACCGAAAAAACAAGATCACGGATACACGCGGTTGAAATGAGGATGCAGGATAGCTGGACTCTCTATTAGAGATAGGGTGAGAAGTTCAGTTATCAAGGAGAGACTCAGAGTAGAACCGCTGCTCCTCCACATCGAAAGAAACTAGTTGAGGTGGTTCGAGCAACAGGAAAGGATGGACCCTTGCTAGGGAGGTACTTGGGGCATGGCCGACTGGGAGGAGATCCCGGGAAAGACCCAGGACACGCTGGAGAGTCTCTCAGCTGGTCTGGGACAGCTTGGGGTCCTCCCAGAAGAGCTGGAAGAGGTGGCTGTGGAAAGAGAAGTCTGGACCTCGCTGCTCAGGCTGCTGCTCCCGCAACCTGACTTCATTACTGTCTGGATGAACGAACGGAGTAGCTCAGTCACCTGGAAGCTCTTTCTTACCACCCAGAGCCTTTAACTGCTCCTCTCGATATTTCTCAGACCATTCTTCCTTCTTTATCTTCCACCATTTGTTCTTCATCTCTGATTTTACTCTCTTCTTCACAACGACAGTCATTCTACACACAACCATCCGATACTTTCTGGCCATGCTCTCCCCCGCCACAACCTTACAGTCCCCAGTCTCCCTCAGGATTCCTCTTCTACACAGAATGTAGTCGACCTGCGTACTCCTTCCTCCACTCTTACAGGTCACTCTGTTCCTCCCTCTTTTGTAAATAAATGTTGAACACATTTAAACACATTGTTACCATAATTAAAATCAATAATAAATATAAAACAAATTCTAATGGTTTTATTTATCAGGAACTTATTAAAATATTTTCCAGGTTTAAATGGAGTCAGTTCAATTTAATATTAACAACCAATTAAAAACAGTTCTTAAACAAAAACTAAAACATAAAGTAAAACTTAAAAATGTGTAATAGCCAGTCAAGAAATTTTAAATTTCTTCTCTTGGTAGGTCAGGGTTTGTGTTATTTTGTGGTAATATTTCAGAATAAAGCCTCATTTTGCTGCTTTATAAAAGTCTTTTTCAGCAGAACACATAGAAGTGCTGCCCCCTGCAGGCTGATCTTCATACTGCAGCAAAAGCTGTTTCAAAAAGATGTAAAATAGAAATTAAAATAAATCAACAAAATAAACACGTAATACAAACTAAACATCTCGGACTCAAAGCTAAACAGATCGTCATGTTTTGGTTATTTTATGAATCTAAAGCTGAGAAAGAGTCTTTTCTTCAGTCTGCTGGTGGATTTGGGTCGAGCAGCTAAATAAAACGGATCAGAACCAGGGCAGTCCATCGTCTCTGTAACTCCGGTCGTCCCTGCGGAGGCAGAGGATGAGGACGGCTCACAGACTACCTGATCTGTCCCGTTTGACGCTCAGGATGACCCGATTTAAATCTCCACGGTTTTATTGTTAGGCCTAATAAAGATTCAAACTGATTGAAACTCGCTGCCTTCAGCGTTTTCACACAAACGGAAGCACATATTTCTGAATTTCAGCCTTTAAAACTGAATTTTCTAGATTTATTGATTAAATTTCTGCTCTTTTTGACATTAAATTAAAGTGTTCTGTTCGCGGACACCTGAACAAAACAGGAAGTGACACAAGAAAAGTCTCATTTGTTGATTGTTTCAGTCATTTTTAATATCGGGGTTTATTTCACTGGCGTGTTGTGTAAAACAACAACTCTGCTGTCTGAGGTATTTATCATAAAAACACGTTTTTATCATTTAGTCTAAATTTAACATAAAGTTCAAAGGCCATCGAGCAGCTCCAGCTGGTCCAAATGGAAGTGCCGACCCAGGTCAGGTGGACCCGACCCCTATGATTGACAGAATGTCACTTTAAACTCAAACAGGAAGTAGAGCAGCAGCTCGACTCGGGTTTGATTCACCTTTGGTCTAAGGTTTGCATTCGGACAGTTCTTCAACCTGCTCTGGTTCTGGTTCTGTCTGAGAAGCACCGAACTTCCACCACCATGTGAGATTAAAGGGACAGTTCAGATCATTTGTGGAGAACTCAGCAGATAAAAACAGGTTTAAATAATGACCTTAAACTCGTAATTTATCGTGGATTTATGGGTCTAAACTTTTGGAATATTCAGGAGAAATAAAGTCAGACGTTGTGGAGGTTTATTTGAAACGTTAATATTTATTTTTTCAGTTCTTGGCCGGTTACCTCACGTCTCCGTCGTTATTCGTGACTAAACTCTGATTTAAAGTCCGAGTGGATTCAGGAGACGAGCTGAAGAAGCGTCCAACTGCGGATCGGAGCCGCGTCCTTTCCTCCGCTTCAACAACGACCAAACGTCTCTTCCTGTCAGAACCAGTCGACCGTCAGCCCCCGGCATCGTTAACCAGAACCCTGCGAAGCATTAGGCCTCGGCTGTCAGGTCGGCTTTACTCGGATAAATGGAGTGACCGGGGAATCGGTGGTCCGACTGAAACATGTCCAACCAGAGGAGCTCCAAGCAGATCAGAACATTAAGTCTAGGGTGCAGTTTGTGAAGAACTAATTATTTCATGTAAATCCTGATTTATCTCCTCATCAGTTTTACAGCAGCTCCAGTCTTTAGTCTGGACCGTTCAGTCCTGGTTTCACTGTGACCTCCCAGCCCGACTGTCTCAAACTTTCATTCAGAAACTCAAAACACTCGTCAGTCCTCATCCACTACATTTATACAGCTCAAACTTATGGAAACCCTCAAAGAATAAAGAATACTTGCATTTATCTTTTGTCGCCGCGCCTCAGTAAGACTTATTGCGACAATAATACACACCCTGCGAATGTTTTGATGCTGCGGGAAACAGAAACTATGAAAATAAATAAATAAATGTGGCTCGTAGCAACACCTCAGCTGCCTCGCCTTATATTCACTGCCAAAACATTTGATTAAAAAAAAGAACAAAAACTGAAGAGAAACAAACATCTGAAGAGTTAATTTATGGCTTTACTGTCTTTTTACAGACTCTGAGCATCAACATTGAACACACCGTGATGAAACTTCTGAAGATGTTCCCAAAAAACAAAAAGTCAGAACCAAACAAAACAAGGAGGCTAGACTGAAGACCAGCCAGCAGCTGTTCTGTCCTCACACACCTGCATCATAAGGACCAGGGGTCAGAGGTCACTCATGTCCTCACACACCTGCATCATCAGGGCCAAGGGTCAGAGGTCA
>NC_056513.1:7666287-7669262 GCF_014905685.2 Nematolebias whitei | reverse complement strand
GGGTCAGAGGTCACTCATGTCCTCACACACCTGCTTCATCAGGGCCAGGGGTCAGAGGTCACTCATGTCCTCACACACCTACATCATCAGGACCAGGACTACAAGGGTCAGAGGTCAATCGTGTCCTCACACACCTGCATCATCAGGACCAGGCGTCAGAGGTCAATCATGTCATCACACACCTGCATCATCAGAACCAGGACTACAAGGGTCAGAGGTCAACCTTCAACCTCCATCACAATGAAGCCATTTTAATTTTAATTCTATTCCAACACCCCAGTCAGATGCTATGTGGAGGTGTGGACTATTTCCTGGAACACTTCGTCTGTAAGGCTCAAACCTGGGTTGTTCACTTGGAACAGTTCTTGAGGCGAGCCGGGCGGGCTTTGGACCAGTCGTGTTTCAAGGACACTTCAGTTCAGGTCAGACACTTTGAATGACTTTTCTTGACAGGAACACGCAAACACATGTTTTCACCAAACTGGGTCAGGACTCGCTGCGACACAAACGTTCCCGTCTTCAACTTTTTGTGGATTAGAGACTTTTCACAGAAGATCATCAGATCCCTGAACCACGTCCGCCTCTAAAGTCATCAGAACCATTTGTCTGGACCTTTCCTGTTCTGAGCAGCTCTGCTGAGGCACCAAAACCAAATCCTGAATCTTCCACCCGACAGGACTCACTTCACTCCTACAGTTTAAATAAATCAGCATCCGGACAGATCTGATCGGACTGTCAACCCTGTCCGGGTCCGAACAGAACCCAGCAGAAGGGTCGGCTCGTCGGTCAGACCTCTGATTAATTGATGCTGTGAAGGAGTGCGGGAGTTCTGTTTCAGGACGGCTGCAGGATCGCCTTCCCTTCATGGAAACACTCGGCTGCATCACATGCAGCAACACGGACCTCACAGAACCAGGGCTACTGACACAAACGCAGCTCCAGCGGTTACCATGGAAACAAGACAGTCATCATTTGAGAAGGATGATGATCCAGAGTGTTACTTAATAACTGCTGATGTCACTCTGCCTCCTACAGAGGAGGTGTGTGCGTGCGTGCGTGCGTGCGTGCGTGCGTGCGTGCGTGCGTGCGTGCGTAACACTGCAGTGCTGACAGAGGAAATAAAAAGCAGCTCTGTGTTTCTGCTGACTTATCCACACTGGACAGACGAGGAACGAGAGCTAAAGAACCAGTGAGTTCAAAAGTAGAAGAACCCTTTTTAATTTCAGAGCTTTCATGTTTCAGGGCCTCACTGGGTCTTTATATGATCCAACTCCAACCAAAAACTGGTCCCAGCCCCTGATCCAGCCCTCCTTCGACAGTAATAACTCAGAAGTGGTTTTCTTGACTAGTTGCTATGAGGAGACGTCCCCCATGATGACGATCCTCACCTTTTCTCTAAGGCTCAGTCTGTCCACCCAACCAAGGAAGATCCTTCCATCCTACATCGCTCAGGAACAAAACTCCCAGATCCTGAATTCCTGTGCCTGACACCAGTAATGTTCAACAGGATCACTATCTGCACCGGCAGACGGGACTGATACGTGCAAAACAGACCAATAAGAGCACCAACAGGACTGACTCATGCACCAGCTGAACGATACGTGCACCAACAGACCGTTCGTTACCTGAATCGATGGGGCTGATGTGTGCACTGACAGACTGATGCCTGCACCAAAGGGACCGATACGAGCATTGAAGGACCGATGTGCACTGGCTGGACGATACCTGCACCAATAGACTGAGGCCTGCATCAACGGGATACGTGCACAGATGGACAGAACCTTAATTGATGGGGCCGATGCATGCACCAATGGTCCAATACATGCACCAACAGACTGATGCATGCACCGATGGTCCAATACCTGCACCAAAACACCGAGACCTGCACCAACTGGCCGAAACCTGCACAGACGGAACAGTACGTGCACCAGCTGAGGGGAGTTTGTCAGTTCCAAGTGACTCTTTGAAGAGGAGAAAACCCAGCAACACTTTCTTGAGCTGCAGAAGTTCTACGGAGGGAAGTGAAGGGACTCCCAGCACGGAAGACCGGGACCAGAACTAGTATTGTGTCCCTACATGGTCAGAGGTGCTCAAACTATTTTTACAGCAGGAGCTAAAGCGATAAAAGAGCCGGAAGATTTACGGTACCGCCTCAGAGTTTTGATAAAACCTCGTCTTCCTCCACACCTGCAGCTCCTCAGACCCTCAACGGGGTCTCAGACTCTGTGTGAGGTCTGTGCAGCTCTGACCCGTCAGAGGTTCTGCTGCTCAGACAGAACCGCTACCAGAAAGTCATATGAAACAGCTGCAACAGAATGCAGCTGCTCCACGTACAGAACCACAGGAAGAAGGAAAACTGGCTCAGCTTCTACAATTCAGAGTTACTTTCACAAATCTTAGGGATCTTAACCCAGTTCAGAGGAAGTGCCGTCCCCTTTGGGTTCTATCTGGGTTCTATCTGGGTTCTGTCTGTGTCAGACCAGAACACAGTGACAACCTGGATCAGACGGATCAGAAATCCACATTTCTGTTGGAAGAAATTAACCAAAAAGGAAATGAAGCAACTGCTGTCAGCAAAAAGTCCAAAGACCTGGTTTTGTGTTGGTCTGGACCTAGATCAGGGTTCTGTAATGGTCTGGACTGAGATCAGGGTTCTAATGGTTTTGGACCTGGGTCAGGATTCTGTGATGATCTGGACTGGGATCAGGGTTCTGTGATAATCTGGACTGGGATCAGGGTTCTGATGGTTTTGGATCTGGATCGGGGTTCTAATGGTTTTGGCCCTGGATCAGGGTTCTAATGGTTTTAGATCTGGGTCAGGATTCTAAAGGTTTTGGACCTGGGTCAGGATTCTAATGGTTTTAGATCTGGGTCAGGATTCTAATGGTTTTGGACCTGGGTCAGGATTCTAATGGTTTTGGACCTGGGTCAGGGTTCTGTGATGATCTGGACTGGGATCAGGGTTCTGTGATGAT
>NC_056513.1:7665631-7666277 GCF_014905685.2 Nematolebias whitei | reverse complement strand
TCTGTGATGATCTGGACTGGGATCAGGGTTCTGTGATGATCTGGACTTGGATCAGGGTTCTGATGGCAGCAGGAATGCAGAAAAGTCCCCGAGAGATTTTACAGAAACCTCTGCTTCTGTAAAGACGTCTGAGCTGACAGGAAGAACCGCAGAGTAAAAAGTGAGCCTCAGACCAACAGTCCGTGTGAAATCTGGAGGTTAGATCAAAGAACTTGTTGATCCGTGAGCAGCTGGTGGTCCTGATGGTACCACAGGTTCTGTTTGATGGTCCTTTGATGAACAGCTAAGACTAACTTCCTCTCTTCTTACAATAAATGTTTTTATTCATTTTTATTGAGAATATTTTCTGATTCAGTGCCATCATGTCCACCACAGAACCAGAACCAGGTTCTATAAACTTCTGCAGGAACACAAAGCTGCAGCAGAACCTTTACAAATCAGAACTTTCACACCAACGAAGGTCTGGACCCAGTTGGTACCGAGTCTCTCAACACGCTGCTGCTCAATGTTCCACACCGGACCTCAACTCAAAGTACACGGACCTCTGACCCACAACACACACACACACAGAACAACACAACACACACACAGAACAACACAGAACAACACAACACACACACAGAACAACACAACACAGAACAACACA
>NC_056513.1:7642623-7660631 GCF_014905685.2 Nematolebias whitei | reverse complement strand
ACACACACACACACACACACACACAGAACAACACATACACACACACACACAGCAGCAGCAGCACTGCAGTCAGAACTTACTCTCTCTGCTGCAGAGCCCGGTCCGATCAGAGATTCCTTCAGCTGATCCAGTCCAGTCTGGGACACACAGTACTTCTTACACACACACCTCTCTGTGCTGTGTGTGTGTTGGGGGGGGGGGGGGGGGGGTCCCACTCAGACTGCAGGCTCTGACGAAGGGAGAGGGAGGGGTCCTTTTCTGGTTCTGAAACCCAGATCTGCAGCAAACAGAGGAGTCTGCTGATTCTGGATCAGGACTACGGCAGGAGGGGAGGGACATCCCCAACAGCACACCTTCCTCCTCCTGCGTGACATCACGTGGGGGTTCTGGTCAGAGTCCACCCCCCTACAGAGGGAAACACAATCCGACCCAGGGCTGCAGCTGAGCTACGTTGGTCTCCGTTTTCAGCTTCAGCGAGGGTTTGGACCAGAACCAGAACAAGTGTAAAGGAAAATAATCTGACAGGGCTGAGTGAGCGGGTCGGTCCAAGTCCAATCAGATTAAACAGGGCCGTCCTGCCAAAAAGTTGAATATTAACATGTTTTATTTCAGTCCAGATCTAATGTTCCTAAACCCACAAACATGTGACCCACGTGCCATCAGAACCAGACCAGAGCCGGCGTGGACTAAAACCTGCAGATCAGGTTCTGACCAGAGCTAAATGCAGAAATAATCTAATCTAAGTAAATTAGGATTAAATCTACCATTTATATAAAGATTAAAAAATGTTCCTCTGAGCAGCAGAAGGTGAGTTAAAGGGACAGTTCAGGTGTTTCAAAAGGTGGATCTGTGGAAACATTTCGAGTAGACATCTTACCTGCTGTGGATCGGCCTCAGTCTAATGGGCTAATTGTTAAACAGCCGTACATCAGCTGAAATAAAACTGACACTCCAGGAGGACGTGCTACAACCAGCTGTTGCTGCCATTTATGAATCCAAATATTCAGATTATTTAAAACCATCTAAAGTGAAATTAAAGCAGCTTGAAAGAAACAAACGAGGCGGCAGAAGACGGACATGTTTTCAGTTTGTCAAAGTAACTTCCTTAAAAACTTGGATATATTAATTTTGTTTTTGAGACGCGTTTTGAAATCAAAAACGTTAATATGGCGAAGGAATACATGATGGGGACAGGATTATAATCTTCAGCCAGTTTTCCATTTCTTTTAAGGATTGACGGATCACTTTCAGCAGTCATTCAGCAAATTCCAGCAGTCATTCAGCTGTTTTCAGCTGTCATTGAGCAGTTTAGCAGTAATTCAACAGATTTAAGCAAATTTCAGCAGTCATTCAGCAAATTTAAGCCCTTGTCAGCAGTCATTCAGCAGATTTCAGCAGACTTCAGTAGTCATTTAAGCAGATCTCAGCAGTCATTCAGCAATTTTTAGTAGTCATTCAGCAGATTTCAGCTAATTTAGCGGTTTTCAGCAGTCATTGAGCTTTTATCAGCAGTCATTCACTGTTTTCAGCAGTCATTCAGCAGATTTTAGCTGTTTTCCGCAGTCATTCAGCAGATTTCAGCTGTTTTCAGCAGTCATTCAGCAGATTTCAGCTGTTTTCAGCAGTCATTCAGCAGCTTTCAGCTGTTTTCAGCAGCTTTCAGCTGTTTTCAGCAGTCATTCAGCAGATTTCAGCTGTTTTCAGCAGCTTTCAGCTGTTTTCAGCAGTCATTCAGCAGATTTCAGCGCTCAGCGTTTGTAAATACAAGATGTTGAAACAACAAACTTGTTTTCAGAACCAATCAAGAGACCCTGAGTGACTCCAGGTGATGTTACCTGTCTGCTAAAACTGATGACGTCATCTCCACCTCTTCTTATCACAGCTCAGTTATTAATTAATCACAGAATTCAGCTAACTCACTGTAAGATTTTAAATTCTGTCTCTGCTCGGGTCCATGAGGACTTTGTCCCGCAGGTGTCTCACCTCACTGCTGAATTATTTGGTCCTACTTCCGCCGAACACGACCCAACAGAACATCAGTTCCTTTCTTCACCGGAGTTTAAAGGTTCTGGTTTCAGTGGGCTGAATGACCCGACAGTATGAAGCGACTGGTTCTGGATGGTGTCGGTGAGGATAAAAAGGTAAAAACACACCTGTCGGGTCCGGGAGCCTAACTGCTGCCACCGAACCGCTCGAGACCTCCTCCTCCTGGAGGGAACCAGACTTCTCACGTTTCTTCCGGCTGTTTAAGAGAATCCATGAGAGAACCGCGTCCATGTGTCTGTGTCTGACGAACCTGTGGTTCTGAAGGGACACCTGAAGTCCTTCAGTCTCATCGGTCCACAGAAATCCACTGAAGCTCCTGTATCCTCGAATGTTCAGCCCAGAGGGACTACTTCTGTTGGCGGAGGAATACATGATGGGTCAGTCAGATACTTTTACACAGGATCTTTAACAAACACGTTTTATGGATTTAAATCTCCAAACCACAAATAAACAACAGTTTATTTTAATTGCCCAACTACTAATTTAAGGTTAGATGTAAAAAAATAAAATAAAGCTGTATAAACGTAGAGAAATAATTCGTGTTAAAATTTGCTGCAGATGTACAGAAACATTACTTTCCTGACCAGAAAAATCAAACAGACATTTTAAATTTTCAATTCTTACTGTATTTACTGCAATATGCGTTTTATTTACTATAAGAGTTGTTACACTTCCATCTAGAGGCTAAAGAAAGAGTTACAGCTGGAAGAATTAAAGGAAAGAAAAAGGTGAAAACATCACTTTTATTTGAGTTCTTTCCATTCCTGCTTGTCAGACAAATTAAATGCTGATTAATTATCCTTAAAAATTCAAATAAAATAACTTGCTCAGTGAAAATGGTTTCCTGGTTCCCGCTGAAGAAAATCTAATGATACAAACGTTAACAGTTAGGTGACAAACAGGTCAAGGTTTCTTTGCCATTCACATCACATGTGGTACATGTGGTAGAACGAAATTGTGTACACAGGGTCCCAGTTACAGCCAACAAAAGTATAAATTGTAAAGAAAGACAGTAATAATATCTAAGATATTAACTAAGAAATATGCTAAACTAAGAATACAGTAAGCACTAATGGTACAGAAACAATACTCCAGACAACAGCAGAACGAACATGAGTCTGTGTGAGCAGATGAGTATGAATGAACGCAGCAGCATGAAATAAATGAGCGGCATGAGATCAGCACATATCAACAATCAAGTGGCATCCTAGCTGTTTTTATTTTGACTTTTTAATACCATTTTCTTTCACTTGTTCTTCTCAATTTGTATGCTTTACTTTATGAGTCTACTGTTGTCTTTGTTGTCCACTGTTGTCATCGCTCTTTGTTAAAACCAGGTCTCTCTTGTAAATGAGTCCCCAAGGCCCAATGGGATTAACCTGTATAAATAAAGGTTGAATGAATTACAGTGATATTTTTTTTCACAGTGATTATCCTAATTAGAGATTAATGAGTCTAACAGCCTCAGGGTAGAAGCTGTTCCTCAGTCTGGTGGTTCTACACTTAAATGTTCCTCAACCTCCTGCCTGAGGGGAGTGGGGCAAAAAGTGTGTGTGCTGGGTGAGTGAGGTCCTTCATGATGCAGGTGGCTCTCTTCCTGCACCTAGAGGTGTAGATGTCTGTGATGGTGGGGAGGCTGACTCCAACATCTTCTGTGCAGCCTTCACCACTCTCTGCAAAGCTTTTCTTTCTGCAGCTGTGCAGCCTCCATGCCACACGTTGATGCTGGAGCACAGGATGCTCTCCACTGCACACCTGTAGAAGGAGGTGAGGACTGAGCTTCCCAGACCAGCTCGCCTCAGCCGTCTGAGGAAGTAGAGTCTCTGATGAGCTTTCTTGATCAGGCTGGTGGTGTTGTTGCCCCAGCTGAGGTTGCCATTCAGGTGCGCACCCAAGTTCTTGTAGCTGGAGACTACTTTCACCGCAGATCCTCCTATATTTGGGTGGGGGTGGGGGGTAGGTGTGTTTGTTCCTTCTAAAGTCCACAACCATCTCCTTTGTCTTCTTCACACTGATGTGAAGGTTATTCTCTCTGCACCAGCTCTCCAGGTGTTCCACCTCCTGCCTGTAGCTGGACTCGTCGTTGTTTGTGATGCATCCAACCACCGCTGTATCATCTGCAAACTTTACGATGTGACAGCCTGGATGGGTCTGTGCGCAGTCGTACGGGAGCAGAGTGAACAGGAGGGGGCTCAACACACAGCCCTGAGGGGAGCCAGTGCTGAGGGTTATGGTGGAGGAGGAGAAGTTGTGGATCTTCACAGACTGTGGTCTGTTTGTTACGAAGTCCAGGACCCAGTTGCAAATGGAGGGGCTTAGTTCTAGTGTGAGTAGTTTGTCCATCAGGGTTTGGGGGGTCATGGTGTGAAGGCAGACGTGAAGTCCACAAAGAATATACGGATGTAGGAGTCCTTCTGCTCCAGGTGGGTGAGAGCAGTGTGGACCAGAGGAGATGGCATCTTCTGTTGATCCACTCTTGCGGTATACAGTACATACTGGTGAGGGTCCACGCTGATGATGATGGTTGTTCTGATGTGGGTCATGCCCAGTCATGAACAGGACAACAAACAAAAGCAAATAAAAACTTCTCAGGGTTTAGGGGTGAGGTTTATAATTTCTCTGTAGAGACACTTCCTATTTCTCAGCTTCCTGCTTACATCACTCACCACACGGCATCATGGAGAAACAACATTGTGGAAGACTGAAACAGGAAGAGGTGCACAAAAGTTACAAACGAGTCAGGAGTTAAATCGATTATTGACTCTTGTAAGGAGGACATAATGGAGTGACACGGTGGTGTAGTGGTTATGGCTGTCGCCTCACAGCAAGAAGGTTACAGGTGTGACTCCTGATCTTTCTGTGTGGAATTTATGTGTTTTCCCCGTGCACACAGGTATTCTGTCCAAAATGACTGGAGTCCTGTCCATGTGTCCCTGTGGACTGTAGTAGACCTGTCGAGGTGTCCTCCACCTCTCACACAGGGACTGCTGGAGACAGACCTCAGGTCCTTTTGACCCGTACAGGAAGAAGCAGGTCAAAGGAAAAGGCTGCATATTTTGTACACATTATAAATAAATAAAAACTTTCCTCTTCACATAAATTTGAACAACCATGTTTTGTGAAACTTTCTGCATGTTTTTTTTTTCTGTGATGATGGAAACATCTTGATGTTTGTTCCTGTCAGCTGGTCGGGGTGATAATAAACTGATAAGTTTAAAACAATAACATTTAGAGCTCTCGTACTCATCAGCTCAGATAAGGAACCTTGTTAATCTAATAGGAAGTAAAACCGTTAAAAGTTTTTATTTTTAATTCATTGCATCAATAATCTGCAGAAAATCTGATTGTTGACATTTTTATTTTACAGATGCAGGAAAATTATGTTGACTCAAATAAAAACAACAACAAAGGCACTTCAGGAGTTCTGTATACTGGGGTGAACTATTTAAAACTGCAGTATTTAATATAATTCAGGACAACATTGTTATGTTTCATTTCATGCTTTGCAATAATTATCGTTGGAAGAAAAAAAAAAGCTAAAACCGTTTTTAAAGAAAAGAGAACAACTGCAACATAAAACGACTTTTAATAAAAGTCAGAGGACATAATTGTGTTTTAAAGCAAAGATTTTGTGTCTGATAGTTAGTTTATATCTATTGGAAGTTTAAAACATTACACTTATATTTTTATTTGAGCGTATGTGCAGGTTTGAATGAAGATTGGTTCAAGCCTTGAACCGGAACAAAGTTTAACAAAATCAATATAGCTTCCGGTTAATATTTCCAAAATAAACTTTAATGAACGCAATAATGAAGAATATGTTAAATAACTTGTCAGATTATTATATCCACAATGTTTGAGTCTATTTTAAAATTTTACTCACCCAGTTTTAGATGTTATGCCCCTGGTATTAGCATCCGGGAACGTGTACATTTTTATATTAAACTTATTTTAAAAACGCTAACCGGATGTTAGCTTTGCAACGGTTGCTGCTAACATGATAGCAACTAAGAACGGTGTCCATCAGCGGAGACTGTAACGGGCCGGTGGGTACTGACGGTACAGGAGAAACCGGGTCTTTTTTTTAATTTTTATAAACCTAGTTTATCCGAACAGAGGCTTGGAAATCATGGGCATCCTCCTCGAGCAGCACCGGAACAGCAGCCGCGGAGAACACATCTCGCTCCTCGGCGTGAATCCGGGGATTTAACCGCCGATCGGTCGGGTCGTTCTCCGTCTCTCCTCCACCATTTTAGTCTCCGGTGATGGAGAACATCCGGACTCCCAAGGTAACACAAAGTAACACACGTTTGGCCACCTCTGTTTTTCTGTTTTAACGTCATTTAACAGCTCATTTTTCACTTCCCCTTCCATCTGTTTGTTCCCGTCGGTAAAATGTATTCATTTAGACCCAAATCCGTTAAAGGTGGACATCTTCCGGTGTCTCTGAAATCTGATAATTTGACGGAAATGTGTTTTAAACGGGACAGAAGACTTTCCATAGCGATCCCCTGCCTGTCCGAAAATGGACTCACCAGGTGACACCCCCCACCACCACCTCAGGTGTAACGGTAAACACATGGCGCATGCGCACTCAGAAATGCATTCTACGATCTCGGTTATGACATCATCACGGATGAAGAGTGACCATACTGTACCAACATGATGAAGCAGCAGGTTTAACCTCCAAAAAACAGGTTATCAGGATCTGATGGTTCAGAGAGATCCAGTCTTCCATCCATCCATCCATTTTCTTCCGCTTATCCGGGGTCGGGTCGCGGGGGTAGCAGCAGGGAGGCCCAGACTTCCCTCTCCCCAGCCACTTGGTCCAGCTCCTCCAGGGGAATCCCGAGGCGTTCCCAGGCCGGTGGGACGTGTCCGGAACACCTCACCAGGGAGGCGTCCAGGAGGCATCCTAACCAGATGCCCGAGCCACCTCAACTGGCTCCTCTAGACGTGGAGAAGCAGCGGCTCTACTCTGAGTCCCTCCCGAATGATCGAGCTTCTCACCCTATCTCTAAGGGAGAGCCCAGACACCCTGCAGAGAAAACTCATTTCGGCCGCTTGTATCCGAGATCTCGTTGTTTCGGTCACAACCCAAAGCTCATGACCATAGATGAGGGTAGGAACGTAGATCGATGGGTAAATTGAGAGCTTCGCCTTTTGACTCGGCTCTCTCTTCACCACTACAGACCTGTACAGCGCCCGCTTCACTGCTGACGCTGCACCTGTCCGCCTATCAATCTCACGTGCCATTTTTCCCTCATTCATGAACAAGACCCCAAGATATGTAAACTCCCCCACTTGGGGCAGGGCCTCCTCCCTGACCCGGAGAGGGCACTCTACCCTTTTCCGGCTCAAGACCATGGCCTTGGATTTGGAGGAACTGATCTTCATCCCAGCTGTGTTGCACTCGGCTGCGAACTGCTCCAGCGAAAGCTGTAGATCACGATCTGCTGAAGCCAACAGGACCACATCATCTGCAAAAAGCAGAGACGCAATCCTAAGGCCACCAAAACGGATCCCCTCAACACCTTGGCTGCACCTAGAAATTCTGTCCATAAAAGTTATGAACAGAATCGATGACAAAGGACTACCTTGGCGGAGTCCAACTCTCACCAGGAACGAGCCCGACTTACTGCCGGCAATGCGGACCAGGCTCTAACACCGGTCATACAGGGACCTAACAGCCCGTATCAAAGGGCCTGGTACCCCATACTCCCAGAGTACCCCCCACAGGGTTCCCCGAGGGACGCGGTCGAACGCCTTCTCCAAGTCCACAAAGCGGATGTAGAGATCCAGTCTTTATTCAATTAAATGAGTTTTTGAATGAGAATGGATTTAAAAAAAATTTTTTTAGATCTTTTAGTCTGGTTTTAAACAATTACACTGCACCAAAACAGCTTTACTGAAGGTTTATTAAAACATTCTTTAAGCGAAAGACTCTGGTCCACTTGTGATCCTTGTACCCCTGGACCTTACCGCTGCTTTTGATACTGTTGAACACCTTATGTTGCGGTACACTGGGTTGGGATTACAGGTGCAGCATTAGAATGGTTCTGTTCTTATCTGAGTGACAGGAGCTTTTGTGTTAAGGTTGATAATATTTCATCTACTTCAGCACCTCTTTCCTGCGGGGTTCCACAGGGCTCAATTCTTGGACCCGTTCTTTTTTCACCGTATCTGCTCCCTTTGGGGTCTATCCTGAGGAAACATGGACTTTCTTTTAACTGTTATGCTGATGATTGTCAGATTTATTTGCCTTTAAAACCCAATAGTTCTTGCTGTATTCAGACTCTAAAAATGTCTTGATGACATTAAGGCGCGGATGGCTTCAAATTTTATAAGTTGTAGCGATCAGAAAACTGAAGTTATTGTGTTTAGTCCTAGCTCTACTGTGGTCTCTGTTCCTGTAAATCTTGACTCTTTTCAGACATATCTTAAGCAGTCTGTTACAAATCTCTGGATGGTTTTTGACTCTGATTTTAGGTTTAATTAGAGATAGAATAAGATTCTTGTTTTTCTTCAGGCAGAGATTACTTTTTTCCAGCCTTGAGTCCATTTGGGCGTTCTGGTTCTGAAAATGCCTAATTGTGGGATTCCGTTCCACTGATCCATGCGATGAGTCTCCTTCAAGGTCGAACCCACCATGCTGATGAGTCCCAGAAGCCGCAGGTGGCCTGCAATTCTCATAAATCGCCTCCACCTTGCAGTTAAGCTCGTAAACTAGACGATTTAAATTTCCTACTGCACGGACCAAACCTTCACACTGACTCAGAAGCTTTTCCATGGCCGAAACTACTGCCGGTGTCTTCTTCAAAAGTCGATAAAACAGAGCCCCGCCGATGCCAAAAAGCAGAATCCCTGCTATCATAATTCCAAATATGTAAACGTCTTCAACATCCTCCTGAGACAGAACTGAGAGACACATCATCTGCCACAATCCCCACGAATCCATGACGTACCCCACAGCGTGAGTCTCAGCTGGACACGCCGGTTCTCCTTTGATGAAAAAATCTCATCAATAGAGTTGAACGCCCACGATACCAAATCCATAATCTTCTTAATTTATGTTCGGGAGATGAGAACCAGGCACTTCAGACACACAGGCCACAGACAGACAGGCCCCTTTACTTCCTGTTTTTAAATCTCTTTTAAATGCACCTGCCTTCACTGGCTTTTAACACAGTGGGATTTGATTTAGTATTTTATTGTTTTGTGTTTTTATAGTTTTCTTTTCAAGGATTCAAGGATTTAAGGTTCTTTATTTGTCATTCGCACCACATGTGGTACATGTGGTGGAAAGAAATTGTGTACACAGGGTCCAAGTTACATCCAAAAAAGTATTAAAATGTAAAAGAAAAACATAAGATTTAAGATATGAACTAAGAAAAATGTTAACTAAAATCACACTAAGCACTAGTAGCATAAAAAAACACAATACGTCGAACAGCAGCACGAACATGAGCCTATGTGAGCAGATGAGTACGAATGAACACAGCAACATGAAACAGATCAGCAGCAACATGAAACAGATCAGCAGCAACATGAAACAGATCAGCAGCAACATGAAACAGATCAGCAGCAACATGATGTGATTTTTCCACAATGATTATTCTGGTTAGAGATTCATGAGTCTAACAGCCTCAGGGTAGAAGCTGTTCCTCAGTCTAGTGGTTCTACACTTAATGCTCCTTAACCTTTGTCCTGAGGGGAGCGGGGCAAAAAGTGTGTGTGCTGGGTGAGTGGGGTCCTTCATGATGCAGGTGGGCCTTTTTCTGCATCTGGAGGTGTAGATGTCTGTGATGGTGGGGAGGCTGACTCCAACGTACTTCTGTGCAGCCTTCACCACTCTCTTTTGATGCTTTTAATTAATTTTTGTTCTTATTTTTCTTTAAATTACTGCCTTGATTTTATTGTTAAGCACTTTGGTAACAGCAGCTGTTTTAAATGTGCTTTATAAATAAAGTTGACTTAACTTCAAAGCGAACCAGATCCAGAGCCCAGACTTCTGCTGAACCGGATCCAGAGTCCAGACCTCTGATGAACCAGGTCCAGAATTCAGACCTCTGGTTAACTGGTTCCAGAATTCAGACCTCTGGTGAACCGGGTGCAGAATTCAGACCTTTGGTGAACCAGGTCCAGACCTCTGGTGAACCGGATCCAGAGTCCAGACCTCTGGTGAACTGGGTCCAGAGTCCAGACCTCTGGTGAACTGGGTCCAGAGTCCAGACCTCTGGTGAACTAGGTCCAGAGTCCAGACCTCTGGTGAACTGTGTCCAGACCTCTGGTGAACCAGGTCCAGAATTCAGACCTCTGGTGAACCGGGTGCAGAATTCAGACCTTTGGTGAATCAGGTCCAGACCTCTGGTGAACCGGATCCAGAGTCCAGACCTCTGGTGAACTGGGTCCAGAGTCCAGACCTTTGGTGAACTGGGTCCAGACCTCTGGTGAATCGGGTCCAGAGTCCAGAACTCTGGTGAACTGGATCCAGAGTCCAGACTTCTGGTCTAAACCTGCTGAGAATCATGACTAATATTCTGCTGGTCTGCTGATGATGGTTTGTGGTTTTTGTCCCTTTCCAGGTGGAAAATGTCCGTCTTCTGGACCGGTCCTTGGGTCAGAGGAAAGCCACGGTCGGGACCCTCTACCTGTCTGCCACACACACCATCTTCGTAGAGAACAACCCTGAGACACGCAAGGAGACGTGGGTAAGACAGCTGGACTCATTCAGACCGTCCTCTGACTCAGGTTCTGATAAACGGACCTCCAAATATCCCCCTGAAATTCCCAGAAAATATTTACAAAATAAAACTTTCAGGCTGATTTTATGTTGGCATGTCTCTGAAGGAAAAGGATCTTGTTAGAAATAATGAAACATGAATGAAGATCCGTTTCGACCCTCAGGTCCTGAAACTGGACGGATCTGAGAGGAATCAAAGTTTCTACGTTTTAAACAATAAAACCAGAAGAAACTCGTCAGAGTTCAAGAAAACAACTTTGAGGACAGGAGACAGGAGTCGAGGTTCTGTCACATTTGAATGAAATCACGTTTTCTGACTTGGTTTAAACGCCAAATCAGTTCTGATCATGTGATCAATCAACACGATCAGTTTTTATTTCCTTCATCGTTTTCTCAGCAAACAAGAAGAGATTCTATTTTTCAGTTTAGAAAACGTTCTGCAGCTCTTCGGGCTCACCTCTGATCGTCTGTGTCCACGTTTCTAACTGAGGTGTGTGAAAAGACAAAGAGGAGATACATGGATGCAGTTAGAGAGGACATGGAGGTGGTTGGAGTGAGGACAGAGGACAGAGTGAGATGGAGCAGGATGGCTCGCTGTGAAGAGCCCAGAAGAAGGAAAAGCCAAAAGAAAAAGAAGAAGTGAAGTGACGTGTGTGGACGGTCCACGTGGACGCTCTCTGACCTGAATGATGTCATCAGGGGGAGGAGTTAGTCTGGACTCCTGATGACTCCGCTCTGATAGATCTGAAAACTAATGTCAGAAGTACCTCCTAAATGGAGGAGAGAGGAAGATGCAGGAGGAGAGAGGAAGATGCAGGAGGAGAGAGGAAGATGCAGGAGGAGAGAGGAAGATGCAGGAGGAGAGAGGAGGATGCAGGAGGAGGATGCCGGAGGAGAAAGAAGGCTGCAGGAGGAGAGAGGAGGATGCAGAAGGAACTGCTGCTATAATGTCTGGATGAAGTGAACATTTCCTATTTATCTAATAGTTGTTTAAATAATGCATCTCTTTCTGTTCAACACTTTTTATCTGTCCTCTTTACACCTCCTCCTCACCTCCTCCTCTTCCGTCTCACATCAGAGGGAGGACAACAAGGGAGCGAGTTCAGGAGAGAAAACCTGTCGTTAAAAAAACGAGACAGCAGGAGTTTGTTTGCTGCCACAGGAGGGGACACAGCCTCCCACCCCTCCTTAATCTGCAGGAGCAGGGTTGAGGAGTGGACCTCCTCCCTCTGGACCTGAGCACCTCCTCTGGTGTCAGATTCCTCTCTGCAGATTCTGGCTGAACCAGGAGGAACGAGGGAGCTCAACTACAGCTGAAAAAGCTTTAAGTGTCTGTCTGCTGCAAGAAGTTAGCATGATGCCATGTTTCCTCTGATCACATGACCCAAAATCTGTCTGCCTGTCTGTCTGCCTGTCTGTCTGTCTGTCTGTCTCAGGTGCTGCACAGCATGGTGAGCAGTGTGGAGAGGCCACCCACCACGCCTTCAGGAAGTCAGCTGATCCTTCGCTGTAAGGACTTCCGAGTCTTCCAAGTCCTCGTCCCCCAGGAGAGAGACTGTCTGGACGTCCACGCCTCGCTGGTCCGTCTGTCTCGACCAGGTGTGTGTTTGTTTATGATCAGGACTTTAAACAGGATGTGGACCCCATCACTGACTCTGATCTTCCTCCTCAGAGAAGTTCAGCGAGCTCTTCTGTCTGTCCTTTAACCCCAACGTGAACAAAGAGGAGCGAGAGGAGTCCTGGACCTTCATGGACCTGATGGAAGACTACAGGAGGATGGGGGTCCCCAACAACCTGTGGGTCCTAACAGCAGCCAACAGCGAGTACCGGGTCAGTGTCCAACTGGGTCAGACTCTGAGGTGCTCTAACCGTCCCTCCGGTGGTTCTGTCCATAAATGGTTCTGCTGGTTCTGTTCAGTAAAGAACAGAACTGGACTTGGGGGAGTGGTGGCGCAAGAGGTTAGAAGATGGGCCTGTGATCGAAAAGTCGCAGGTTCAACTCCCGGTACCGTCAACATCAAAATGTGGGTGGAAAAGGTGGAACACCCACACCTGCCTCCACCCTCATTCGCCCTGCTCTGGGCCCCTGAGCAAGGCCCTTAATCCCCATCTCCTCCCCAAAACAGGACTCTCTTGAAAATGAGTTCTCGTGGCTCAATGAGACTTCCTGTCTAAATAAAGGGTAAATAAAACTAAATAAAAAAGGCCCACCTCCGGATGTTCTGTGTGGCTGAAAAGTGCATTTAAATATTGATCTAGTTTGACAGCAGTGATTTCTGTAGGTGAAAACCTGCAGACGTGATGAACTCCAGCATCCACCAGCTTTCAGGACTTCCTTTGAAGGAGTCAGGCTCTTATTGTGGAAAACATCTATGATTTTATTTTGAAAGTCCAGCTTAAAACCGGCTCTTTATGTTTTATGACTTGAACAGGTTCTTGATGTTCCAAAGTGTGAAGATTGTAGAAAAACCCACAACCTGAGTGTGTGTGTGTGTGTGTGTGTCCTTGTTTATGCTACTTTGTGAGGCCCATTTTTCCAACTTATACTACATTGTGAGGACCAACTGCTCCTTATGGGGCCCAAAGCCCGGGCCCCATAAGAAGAAGTCCCGTTGGTGGGTTAGGGGCTAGGTTTAGGACTAAGGTGTGAATTGAGGATGTGTTAGGTTTAGGGTTAGGTATGTACTGGTAATGGTTAGGTTATGGATAAAGGTCATGGTTAGGCTATAGAAATGAATGAAAAATGAATGGAAGTCAATGCAAAGGCCCCACAAAGATAGCAAAACAAACCTGTGTGTGTGTGTGTGTGTGTCTTGCAGGTGTGTGACACATATCCCTCTGAGCTCTTTGTTCCAAAGACGGCCACGCCCGCCGTCATCGTGGGCAGCTCCAGGTTCAGGAGCCGAGGACGGTTTCCTGTTCTATCCTTCTTCCACCAGGACACACTGGTCAGTGCCGGGGCCTCATTGACACACACGCACACATGCACACACTCTCTGAGGACGAGGATGATGGTTGTTGTTGGTCTGCAGGCGGCCGTGTGTCGATGCAGTCAGCCTCTGTCGGGCTTCAGCGCCCGCTGTCAGGAGGACGAGATGATGCTGCAGGCTGTGATGAAGTCCAACCCTGGAAGTGAATTCATCTATGTGGTCGACACCCGGCCCAAAGTAACACACACACCTGCACACACACACACACACACACGGAGGGTGATGCTAACAGTGGTGTGTGTGTGTGTGTGTGTGTGTGTGTGCGCGCGCAGCTGAACGCCATGGCAAACAGAGCAGCAGGGAAAGGTTACGAGAACGAGGACCACTACAGCAACATCAAGCTGCAGTTCATCGGCATCGAGAACATCCACGTGATGAGGAGCAGCCAGCAGAGGGTCGTCGACGGTCAGTCCGTCTGGATCCGATGTTTAAAAGGAGAACGTAAAGAACGTGGGCTGGATGACGTAACGTTCCTCTTCTTCTTCTGCAGTTGGCGACATGCGTTCTCCATCCATGACCGACTTCCTGTGGGGTTTGGAGAACTCTGGTTGGCTCAAACACATCAAAGCCATTCTGGACGCTGGAGTCTTCATCGCCAAGGTTAGTGGGACTTCAGTGTGACACAGTTCTGGTCCAGAAGGACCAGCTCTCTGTAGGTCCAGAACCACGAGCTGCTTCATTACAGACCGGAGGCAGAGTTCTTACAGTCCTGATCAAACTTTAGGAGCGTTGTGTTTTTCAAACAGGCAGGCAGAAAATCTGTAACTGTCCAGGAGTCTCCTCGTTCTGGAAGTTTCCTGGACACGTCCCACTGGGAGGAGACCCCGGGACAGACCCAGAACTTTCTGGAAGAAACATTGATGCGTTCCACTTGTACTCAGAAGTTAAGATTTCAAGTCAGAGAAATCATCTGAAACATCCGTCAACAAAAGCAAGTTCAGCCCAGAAGTCTGAGGTTCCCGACCAGAACCGACCTCAGAGTCCAGTCTGGGTCTGTTACAGAACACGGAGCAGTGCTGGTTCTGATAGGGTCTGTGTCCAGGTGGGCTGAGGTTCTGGATCTGATGTGGTGTTTGTGTCCAGGCGGTGGCTGATGAAGGAGTCAGTGTTCTGGTCCACTGCTCAGATGGATGGGACCGGACAGCCCAGGCCTGCTCTGTGGCCAGCATCCTGCTGGACCCGTTCTACAGAACCATCCGAGGACTCATGGTAACACACAGACACACAATGAGACACACACACACAGACAGGTGTCCTCCTGACCGTCTGCTCGTCCTCCAGGTTCTGATAGAGAGGGACTGGGTTTCATTTGGACACAAGTTCTCCCACAGGTCAGTGGATCAGATAAATACTTCCTGTTGTCTCTGCATCATGTTCGGTCTCAGCAGGTTCTGATCGTTCAACGTTTCATTTCCATTCAATCCACAAATCAATCAAAACATTAAGTGGATCAGAACCACGTCTTCAGATTAAATCATAAAAACTGGAGAGAAGAACCTTCAGATCAACTTTGGGTCCAGTTGGTTCCTCGAGCTGTTCCTGAAATCTGACCCTAGCCAGATAAACGAACCGCTTCTTTGATTTTCTATGTGGTTCTGTGGGTCCAGAACAGAACTAGAACAGAACCAGAACAAACTGAAACTGACAAAAGCTCTGCAGTTTCCACTGGAGGGAGAATAGAAGTTTGGTTCTGTTTGTTTGGTTCTGTCTTTTTGGTTCTGTTTGTTTGGTTCCGTCTGTTTGGTTCTGTTTGTTTGGTTCTGTCTGTTTGGTTCTGTTTGTTTGGACCATCAGTCAACAGGAAGTTCTGCTCCACAGGTATGCTCACCTGGACGGGGATCCCAAAGAGGTGTCCCCCGTCTTGGACCAGTTCCTGGAGTGTGTGTGGCAGCTCTCGGAGCAGTTCCCGTGTGCCTTCGAGTTCAACGAGCGCTTCCTCGTTGCCGTGCGCACCCACGTGTACTCGTGTCAGTACGGCACCTTCCTGGGGAACTGTGAGAAGGAGCGCCGGGACATGAGGTGCGGGTAAACCCAGAGACCAGCTCTAACCGGGTCACAGGACCACAGGTTATTAGTAGTTTGTCTGTCCATGCTGCTCCTTGAACGCACCACCAAGTCACCTGGTCTGGTCTCACCTGGACACCTAACCCGGGTCGACCCGTTTACTCCTGCTAAAACAGAACCAAGAGATTCGACAGGAAGAAGAATTTGACCTAATTGTGTCTAAAAACAGAGAGAATCCCTTAAATTCAAGCATTAAACACCACCCCCCTTCCCCAAGACTTGACGATGCATTCAATGACGCCACGTAAACTTAAGCATTAGTAATTAAACTACCATGACAAATTTAAATAGAAACAATACGTTTACTTTATTTCTTCCTTAAAATAACCACAACAATATTATTTTACCACAAAGATTTCACACAGCTGAACTTCACTAAATAACTTTACTGACTTTTCTACACGTAGAAATACAGAAACTAGAATGTACGCTAAAATCCACACTTTTCTCATTCTTTAAAAAAAAAAATCTAAAATATGGTAACATGCTCAGTCCCTAATATGAGCTCAGTGTGTCTGAGGGATGGTGCGTTCAGGGACAGATGAGGCAAAAATATAGGAAATACTTCCTGCCTGAGGAAAAAACAGGAACTACTTCCTGTCTGAGAGATGGTGCGTTCAGGGACAGATGAGAAGACAAAACAGGAACTACTTCTTGCCTGAGGGATGGTGCATTCAGGGACAGACGAAGAGAAAAAAATAGGAAATACTTTTGCTGTCTGAGGGATGGTGCGTTCGGGGACAGACAAGGATAAAATACAAGAAATACTTCCTGTCTGAGGGATGGTGCATTCTGGGATAGCTGAAGAAGGCAAACTGTGTAAATGCTTCCTAACTATTCAAAGTAAAACATCACAGTTCTGTTTTTTCCCTTTTATGCCTCCTGACCCGTCTGTTAGTTTTATCACTTTTTTTTTTATCACTTTTAGGGAGATTTTCACATTTTATGACAGAGTAAATAAAAAAATAAACATCCCATGTTTGTTTGTTGTGGCTCCGCAGGCTTCGTCAGCGCTGTCACTCCGTGTGGCCTCAGCTGTGGAAGGATCGGGCGGAGTACACCAACCCACTGTTCCAGGCAGAGCTGAGCCAGACCCGGGGTGTCCTGAGGCCCAACACCACCCCCTACTGCTTCAAGTGAGGAACTGCAGCAAAAACAACAACACTTCAGAAAGACCTGGGTCCTGGTTCTGAGACAGAGAAGAACGAAACGTGTCAAAGATGAAAACTGTAGATGTTTGTGTTCTGCAGGATGTGGAAGGGCCTCTATAACCATGTGGAGAAGACCACGCCCCCTCGTCAGTCGCCTGCCGACTTCCTGTCCGCCGTCAGGGAGGAGTCCCAGCAGCTGGAGGAGGAGCTGACCAATCACCAGGAGGTATCGGCCGGAGGAACCGCCCACCACCACCCGGGCTCCAGACAAGGCATACAACACACAGACACACAGTCACAGTACCTAAAGCTTAAGTTCTGATCGGGCTCTGACGGGCCAGAAGCTGGTTTTTACATGACTCCAAGGCAAGAGTTCTTCTGGTTCTGAAGGTGTAGAACATCTTATATTACAGGGAGCTCAGCAGAACCTCGTAACATCAACCTAGGAGGCAGCTCACAGAAAACCTCCTGCTGGGTTTTATCTGAACAAAACACTGAAGAAGATCCAAAGGTTCTGGTTCTGTTAAAGTCCAGATGCTGCTGCATCGTTTACAACCTGTCAGCAGCCGTTTTATTTTAGATTCTTTCTTTTCCCAAAAACTGCGAGAGAACGACCTGAGGCCACATTCAGGAGATGGTTCTAGAGATTGGGTCAAAGTTCCTAATGCAAACGTGATATTTATCTCCTCAGCTGATTGAAGAACGTCCGTTTGGTGTTAAAGATGGTTTTAAGGAACCTTCATTTGGTTACAAAAGGCATTTATTTAATTTTAAAAAACCTTGTTGTTCTAAAGAACTTGAATTTTGTTTTTAAAAACTTTTATATGGATATAGAGAATTTTTATTTGTTTTTAAATAAACTTTTATGGATCTTAAACTTTTAAAGAACTGTTTTGATTAAAAAAAAATTATATATATAAATATATATATATATAAATATATAGAAAAAGAAAGAAATAAATATATATATATATATATATTTTTTTTTTGTTTTTAATTATACATATTTGTTTG
>NC_056513.1:7608657-7642223 GCF_014905685.2 Nematolebias whitei | reverse complement strand
GGGGGGTCGCTGGTGCCCATGTCCAGCAATCACTGTGCGAGGGGCGGGGTACACCCTGGACGGGTCGCAAGTCCATCACAGGGCCACATAGAGACAAACGAGACAAACAAACATTCACTCTCTCACTCACACCTAGGGACAATTTAGAGTTACCAATCAGCCTAACATGCATGTTTTTGGACTGTGGGAGGAAACCGGAGTACCCGGAGAAAACCCACGCATGCACGGAGAGAACATGCAAACTCCACCCAGAAAGGCCCCTGGACCGGGGTTTGAACCAAGGACCTGCTCGCTGAGAGGCAGCAGCTCTACCAGTTGCGCCACCGTGCTGCCTTCTTTGATCTTAAATAACTATATTGTTCTAAATAACCTTTATTTGTTTTAACAAACCTTTATTTTACTCTATTATTTAGTTTTCAATAACTTTTTTTAATTCTCCAGAACTTGTATTTGGTTCTAAAAATATTTATTTAGTTTAAAGAACCTTTCTTTGATCTTAAAGAACTTGTATTTGGTTCTAAATAACATTTTATTTGGTTTTAAAGAAACTTTCTTGGATCTTAAAGAACCTTTCTGTTTTAAAGAACCTTTTTTTGGTTCTGAAGACCCTTTAGTTGCCTCCATTATTTGGTTTTAAAGAACCTTTTATCTTAAAGTGCCTTTTTGTTCCAACAAACATGTATTTGATTCTAATGTACATTTAGTTGGCTCTTAGTTGGTTTTAAAGAACATTTCTTTGATCTTAAAGAACATTTTTGTTCTAAAGAACCTGTATTTGATTTTAAAGAACAATGCTGTTGTTCTCTCCTCAGAAAATTGCGGTTCTCACAGGGAAACCAATCAAGAGGGAGAAGGTCCAGGTTCCAAGGAGGACAACTAGCCACTTGCCACAGAGACACAGTGGGCCGGACCCGCCCAGTTCCTTCACAGAACCGACCACCTGCCCAGTGCTTCAGAACTCTCACGTGGGTTCCTCAGACCCGGCCAGTCAGAAGACTCAGAGCCAGGACTCCGCCCCCTCCCGGTCATTGGGGCTGCAGCTGGACCTGCAGGACCGGTCCGCCTGCAGTGACCTGGAGTCGGGCGTGGCCGACCTCAGCAGCCTCTCCTCCAGCGGCGCTGACGACAGCAAGGACCGGGGCCTGGAGTGAGGCTGTCTGCGCTGCTGCCTGAAGAGAAACAAGGACCCAGTCATATTTATTTATCCACCTGAGTGGCAGGCAGGTAAATTCATGTTCTGATTCTTTTGTCACGGTCCAAAGGGAGAAAAAACGGGTCCGACTCTGGGTCGGTTCAGGACAAACTAAATACCGTTTGTGTTTGATTTATGGATTCTCTTTGTTTTTAGGGTTTTTATGTAAATAAATGCACAGGTCCAGCTGTGAGGAGGACAGAGTGGACAATGAGGATAGGAGTGGACAGTGAGGACAAGAGTGGACAGTGAGGACAAGAGTGGACAGTGAGGACAGGAGTAGACAGGAGTGGACCGTGTGGACAATTTGGACAGGAGTGGACAAGACTGGTCGGTGTGGACTGGATTAGACAGTGTGGACAATTTGGAAAGGAGTTGACAGTGTGGACAGGAGAGGACAGTGTGGACAGGAGAGGACAGTGTGGACAGGAGAGGACAGAGTGGACAGTGTGGACAGGAGAGGACAGTGGACAGGAGAGGACAGTGTGGACAGGAGTGGACGATGTTTTGTTAAACTGAACCTCCCATTTAACACCTTTCTGTCAGGACACATGTCCACACCTCCATCAGACAGGAACTGGAGGTCCGATCTGGTCAGTCAGGTGTTCTGGGTATTAACTCCAGCAGAACCGGATCTGAGTGGTTCTGGTTGGTCCGTTTAGGATCCAGCTGGTGCCTGTAGGCTCCTCGGAGCGACCCTGCGGGTCATTATTCTGCTGAACGTCCCGTCAAACTTTTTTATACATAAAAATAAAAGCGCTGCTTTGGACCCGGTCCAATTGAACCGGCTGGGTCCGATTTATGTTCTGAAAATGTGAACCTGAATGTTTATAACAAAACCTTTACTTTGATTTGTTTTATTGTTTTTATGTGTATTTTATTGACAGTGTTGTTAATTTGATTAAAGTTTACCATTCCTGTCAGAACCGGTCCTGGACCAGAACCCCTGGTCCAGACCTGGACAACCTACGACTGTTTGTTCTGATTCTGCTTTAAAAACTGAACAAAGTTCTTTTTATAATGCTGCTTGTTGTCCTGACCTCAGCCTGTGATGAAGACCTGGGTCTCTTCTTCCTCTCTATCTGTGTGTCAGTAAAATATCCAGTTTGATCAGACAACTTCCTGGAAACTTCAAAATAAAAGCCCCAGACGGGCCACTGAGAACAGGAAATGCTTCAGATTGTCCTTGCGAGCTTCCTGTGGTTTTTTATGACTCTCTGTAGTTTGGCTCATGAAGCCAGTCAGTCAACAGAACCGACCCGTTATTTCAACACTTTCCTGGCAGCTGAATGATGTTCTGCCAGAACACGGTGACATTGGACCGGACCGGGTTCTTCTTTTGACCCGACACGTCAGAAACTCTGCCAGGCTCATCCGACCTCTGGGCTTTAAAGAACATTAACGACTTCACACGACACAAACATCAAACTTTTTATCTCAGACGTGAACAGAACCGTCATTCAGAGTTCAAACGGGTCACAGTGAACTGGTTTTCAGAACCACACACCCCAACACCCATCGACTTCCACTGAATCTGAGCTTCCAAACAGGAAGTGAAGGCTCTGTTTAACTTGTCTCCTCCATAAAACCCTGAACCATCGAACAGAACCTGTGGTACCAACAGAAGAATGGATCAAGAAGTTCTTTGATCCAGCTTCTAGTTTTCACAGAGACCGTTGGTCTGAGGTTCAGTTTTTACTGATGTCCAGAAAAACTTTCAGGATTTAAAGAGCTGAGGAACCCTCACACAGAACCTCAGAACATGTCGTTAGCATATGAATGAATTTTACGTTTGGAAACAGAATCTTTGTTTCATTCTTTATTTCTCAGTTTACAGCAGAAGTTTCTCAAGTGCCTCGGATCAGAACCGTCAAGAGTTCTGACCCGACATCTCGTAGGATCATCTGATCGCAGGAGCTGTGGACTCCGTTCAGTCAGACATAAAAGTGCAGATTCTGTCTTCTCCCATCGACCGTTTGATTTAAATCTTGCCGTTATTGTTCCTGTCTCCATCCGGATCGGTCCACAGAAGTTACGGGTCAGAACCAAACACGGAACGAACTGTGAGTGGAGGACACAGTCAGAAACACAGAGACGTGTGGAATAACGTTTCGCTGCCACCATCATGACTCCGGTGCTGGTTAGAAGAGTGACCCGATGTTTCAGAACCGGTCCTTCCGGCTCCTCTGTCAGGAGAAGAGCTGCTCACAGAGCCGCCGGGTGTCCTCGGGACACGACACTTCATGGCCGACGGTCCGAGGGTCGGCGTAGATCTCGTAGTCGTTTCCTCCCTGAAAGAGAGGACAGGAGACGATGGGCTAGAGGACGCTTGTCCCTCGGCTTCAGACTTTCTCTGCTGCAGTTTTCTACGTCACACCGTCCTGTCAGTCACATTTACTGGGAAAGACCTGCAGAACCTAAAATATCTAATCAGTTTACATGAAGTATGACATCCCACAGGGCCTACTGGGGCAGCCATGATGGAAACAGAAAAGCACGCTGGGTAATAAAGCATCAGCTGCTTCCCGCCTCCTCCAGGAACTCACAGGTTTGGTTTTGTCTCCAAAGAAGTGGATGGTGGAGTAGTTGTCCTTCTCCACGATGTCCAAACAGTACCTCTTGTCCCAGCCGTCGGGGAACACGTCGAAGCTGATCTGCCCCCCTGCAGGAGAACACGGAGAACGTCTGAAGGTCTGTCCACGTTAAAGGAAACCTGCAGCTGCCATTAAAGAGCCGGACTCACCGATCGAGAAGGACAAGCCTTTTCCTTTGAACTCCTCCTTCAACACGGAAACAAACTTCTCACGGATTTTTTCTTTCTACAACAACAAAACACAGATTCTTATTTTTTACGAATAATGAAAATCTTTGAGCTGAACTTGAATCTGCCTTCAGTTGACCTGATCCAGCTCATAAAACTCCCTCCGCTCCTCCGGCGTGCAGCTGCGGCCGATGGGCGACACGTTCAACATCCCGTTACGAAACTCAATGAAAGTTCCCCTAAAAAAATTCAAACATCTGGATTTACTTTCCAACAATTACAGTCAACAGAAGAAGAGGCCACCCTCCTTTAATTTAAGGCTTTTGGGTCTCGAAACTGTTTTTTTTTTTTTTTCATTTCAGTTTGGTTTTCCTTAAATAAATAACGGCTCAGTGGAATCTGATGTTTGTTTAAAGGCCTCAGACCAAACGGGTCAACTGTCTGATCCTGTGACTTTAGGCTGGTCTGTATTCTGATTTAAGGTTCTGATTAAAGTTTCTGGTCTTCTACTGAAGCAGGGACTGGATCTGTGTGTACCTCTTCTTGGGCAGTTTGATTTTAGCCATGTAGTTCAGACAGAAGTTGATGAAATCCTGCAGCAGCTCCTCTCCCATGTGGGCCTGGATGGACTGAACACAAGGAGCAGAACAAACGAACCTCCTTTTAACACGAGTAAGTTTTTGTTTAAAACAATGTTTACCTGTCTGTCTCACCTGGATCGAGTGCAGTTGTCCGTGTTTATAGGCCACCAGTCCATTCTCTGCGAACACATAGTCCACGTTCTGGATCACTGTGAAGAGAAAACTCAATGAGTCAGACAGATCGAGTCCATCACAGACTGATCTGTGACCGATCAACCAACTCACCGTCATCTCCAAGCTGCTCCTGGATCTTCACCAGGTCTGACCCTCCAACCACTCCGACTCGAACCCGAGTCCTCAACTTCCTCAGGAACTCTTTCATTTCAGGAGTAGCAGCCTGAAAACACACATGTATTCAGAAGTCCATCTCAGGTTCAGGCTGGATGGTCCTCTGATTCCATCACCCTCAACCAGGACACAACTGTCCTGATGCATGCTCAATAATCCAGGTAGAAACATCTAACTCCTCTGGACGTTCAAAAAAAAAAAAACGCATCGACATCATCAGGCCAGGACTCTGCGGTCTACACTCATCTCCAGGTCAGAGGTCACTCTTTCAGGGATGAAGATGTTCACATCCTGGATAGAGAGGAACGATGGTTTGAGAGAGCAGTAAAGGAGGCCATCTTTGTAAAAAGAAATCGTCCATCATTAAACAGGGGTGGAGGCCTCCATGTTCAGCTGTCCCCCTCTTACAATGCTG
Source organism: Nematolebias whitei (assembly GCF_014905685.2). Classification (NCBI taxonomy): domain Eukaryota; kingdom Metazoa; phylum Chordata; class Actinopteri; order Cyprinodontiformes; family Rivulidae; genus Nematolebias; species Nematolebias whitei. The sequence goes on along the minus strand of NC_056513.1, from coordinate 7,636,926 downwards.
TTATTGCTAGTATCACTCAGCCCTCTGTGAATAGCAAGAACCATCAGGGTGGTAACGATCCATCGTTAGGCTGATGGTCCTCCTTGATCATGTGATCAGCTGGTTTTGATTGTCAAACTGGTTGATCCACTATGCGAAGGTGCCATTTATAAGACTGAGCTGAATACAGCACCTCAGACTGAAGAAGTCTTTCAGATGAAAGACGAAACGTTTCTACTTTTTTTTTGTTTGATTGATTTTGTTTTTCGAACGTCCAGAGGACCCGACTTAACTTCATTAAACAGGACACAACTGGTTCCTGTTCACCTAAACCATGAACTGACTCAGATGCAGCAAGAACAACAAAGCTGCTACTTCGACCAACTGGGTCTGACCGAGCCGTTTTTAATGAAGGAAAATTAAATAAAATCAGGAGACGGGAACATCTGGCTGCAGATGTTTCAGTGGAAGCTCTGTTTGGACCTGCAAGAAGACCTTTGTGCACAAATATGTCTTCATTTCTAAATATAACACAATTACATATTTAAAAACTGCAGCAAATTATTTAAACCAAAAAAAATTGTGTTGTTGACTCCTGTCTATGGTTTTATTTGTTAATATTTTTACAGAACTAAACCCCAACAAACCTGCATGCTGGTTTCAGCTGTTACCACGATGCTAGCAGAAACCAACGGAAACTGTTAGCATGCTACCTTTTCAAACAAACAACTATTATTATTAGCAATTAAGAGTTTTTATACATTAATAACAAGATACACACACACTTTAAGAGTGTTATATTAACCGTTTAAATAAAATGTTTAAACTATAAGCACATTGTGTATAAACTACAAAAACAATATTTTTGTTTGTGTCACTACCTGAAAAAAACTAAATGAGGATGATCGGTCTTTTACTCTTGTTGGATTAGACTGAAATAATGCTAACAAGTTAAATAAAAAAGCACACGCTTAGTGAACATTTACATACTTTTATTTTGATTTCATCGCGAAAAAAAGCTTTTTTTTTTTTTTTTTTTTTTACTTTTTCACTAAAGTATTTTGTTTCCGGGGAGCTCGTTACGGTGCGGACTGCGCTGCCCGGTAAGTTCCTGCTGACGGACTTCAGCAGAGACGTGGAACCGGAAGTTTTAATAACAAGCTGTACACGTCTCCTGTCGGTCTGATCGGGGTTTGTTTTTGTTTTCCCACAAACAAACATTGTTTACCTGTCTCGCGGCCGTGAGCGTACCGTCAACATCAAAGAGGCAGAGCGTGCTCGTGTCCGCGGTGTTTTCACTCATTGTGTCTCTGATGAAGCACGCGCTACGCGTGTCCACCTCTGCTCCAGTTCGGTTCGGTCCAGCTGTCAGAACCACAGAAACCTTCAGCTTCACTGACAGACAGGAGGGACCAGAGACATTCGGTCTGTGGGAGGACGGATGTCCATGTCTCCTCCTCCCGCTGCCAATCAAACCAGTCCCCGCGTGGAAACCTTGTCACGTGATGGAGGGGGAGGGGAGTTAAATGGAGAGAACATTTTTTTAGGATAAGTTATTATCCACATACATGATAAGTTTTTATTAGCAAAATTTCAAATTAATTATAGGAATTTAATGCAATTTTCAAACATTGATAATTAATCCAGTTCAAGATGGCCGCCACAGCACATCAATCTAAGAAAACGAACAAGTTGGCTCGAATTCAGCCACTTTTACAGATGATTAGCTAAAGTTTAGCTTGGTGGTAGCTGAGACTGAGTCATCCCTAATAGTGCAACATGTTGCACAACATTTTTACTTCAAACCTTGGCATCAGCTTTTCAAGTCTACCACATTAGTAAACATCAGTAAATTTACTGTTAGCAAAAAATCTCATGAGCCACGGGACAGATTCCAATGGAATTTCAGAAGTAATTATTACTGCAACTGGTTATGTTTTGTCAACATAAATCAAGATGACCACCACAACTAATCGACTTCGGCCTGCAGGTTTAATGTTTCAGTCTTGAGTGGACCTAAAACTAGAGGAGGTGCAGTTAAATCAAAACAATTTGAAATCACTTCAATAAATCGAGACATTTGGATGAATTGTTAAAGATCAGAGTTGTTGAGATGGCATTAATCCACTTGAAACTAATAATAACTAAAAACTAACAATATTTTGTCCTTTTATTCACTAGAGACGAGACTAGAAGGTGGAAGCTGAAGCCACAAGTGACCAGAGGCCAAACTCTAGGTACACCTCCCTGGATGCCGCCCTAGGAGGTGTTCTGGACATGTCAAACTGGGAGGAGACCCCGGGGAAGATCCAGGACACTCTGGCGAGTCTTTTGGTTGTTCTGGAAACACCTTGGAGAGCTCCCGGAAGAGCTGGAAGAGGTGCCTGGGCCTCCGTGCTCACGCTGCTGCCGTGTTGCTGTGGCCACACCTGAGAAAGGGAGCAGCCGAAAGAAGAAGAAGGTTCTGAAGCTGACGTAACGCCTATAACTTGGGTCCACTCAGACCACAGAGCAACACACAACACTCATCGATCACCATGAGTGCGCACGTGTGACAGCAGTCCTGTGCCCCCTTCTGATGGAGGATGGAGGTTTGAGGGGGTGGCTCAGCTTAAGCCCGTTAGCTTCAGAGCTAATTTACTAAACATCACGTTTGATCGTTTCGACCCAAATATTGTGACTAATACAGAATAGAACTTTATTGTGAAACATTAAGACCTTTTAGCTTTGACTCTTTGTGTTAGTCTCCACTGCAACTGCTGGGTATCTTCACCCAGAATGCATTGCACCGGTAAAATAATGGCGAAAGCCGTAGGTCGTGGCTCAACGATTGTAACAAAAAAGGAGAAGCTCACAGGAATAACAAAAAAAGTTTTATTTTCGACTAAACCAAAATTAATCTGGCAGAAAGAAAGTGGGAGCTCGTTTCTGAAAAGCTCCTCTGGAGACTCCGGCTAGCTGCCTCCTATTCCCAGTTACCTGCGGAGCCTGAAATACACAAACGGACACACACAAACAGGAACCGGTCCTTACAAATGAAATAAACATCGACAAGCAATTCAACGTTTTCTTGTGTCTCGAACAACTTTTAGAAAAGAGAAACAACAACAGGTGCAGGTGGTCAGAGATCCTTTTAAGCTCCGCCCCTCCATGTAAACCGAACCTTTCTGCTTTGATTCAAAATGTGGATTATAAAAATGTTTAGTTATTTTGAGCTTAAAGAAAAGTATCATGTTGGACGTTTTAAAAAATGTAAATGTAAAAGTTACAAATAATAAAAGTTGTGGCACCTTCTCCTGAATGAAGTATGTGCTGAGTTTGCTGAAGCCGTTACCTGCTGATGTGAGCGTTCACCTCACAATGTCTGAACTATCCCTTTAATGCTGCAGCTACTCAGGTTTTGGTTTCTTGACCAGATTAGTGTCCATGCAACCAGAAGACCTAAAACTGATGAACACATCAGAATGTTATAATAATCAGAATAAATGTGAACAGGAAAATCTCCAAGAGTTTGATTTATGAGGAGGTTTAAAGTTTTGATGTTATCAACTTTCACTGGAAGCTATAATTCACCCGGTTCTGACCCGAATACAGACCTCTACTTTAACAGCAAAGATCAACTGTAAATTCATGTTTTTGTCTGTTACAACTTTAATATTTAGGCAGTAGTTATGGTGGTAGTAGTCCACCACCCTCAGGACTGGCTCCCCTCAGGGCTGTGTGTTGAGTCCCCTCCTGTTCACTCTGCTCACATATGACTGCACCTACCCATCCAGGCTGTCATATTGTAAATTTTGCAGATGATACAGCGATGGTGGACTCCGGTTTCCTCCCACAGACCAAAAACATGCATGTTAGGCTGATTGGTAACTAAATTGTCCCTAGGTGTGAGTGAGAGAGTGAATGGTTGTTTGTCTCGTTTGTCTCTATGCGGCCTTGTGATGGACTTGCAACCCGTCCAGGGTGAACCCCGCCACTCGCACAGTGATTGCTGGACATGGGCACCAGCGAACCCCGTGACCCAAAATGGAAGAAGTGGGTAAAGATAATGGATGGATGGATGGACAGCGATGGTGGGATGCATCACAAACAATGATGAGTCTGGCTACAGGCAGGAGTTGGAACACCTGGAGAGCTGGTGCAGGAAGAACAACCTTCACGTCAATGTAAAGAAGTCAAAGGAGATGATTGTGGATTCCAGAAGGAACAACCCCGCCCCACAAGTACTTGGGTGTGCACCTGAATGACAAACTCAGCTGGAGCAACAACACCACCAGCCTGATCAAGAAAGCTCATCAGAGACTCTACTTCCTCAGACGGCTGAGGCGAGCTGGTCTGGGAAGCTCAGTCCTCACCTCCTTCTACTGGTGTGCAGGAGAGCATCCTGTGCTCCAGCATCAACGTGTGGCATGGAGGCTGCACAGCTGCAGAAAGAAAAGCTTTGCAGAGAGTGGTGAAGGCTGCACAGAAGTCTGTTGGAGTCAGTCTCCCCACCATCACAGACATCTACACCTCCAGATGAAGGAAGAGAGCCACCTGCATCATGAAGGACCACATTCACCCAGCACACACTTTTTGCCCCGCTCCCCTCAGGAAGGAGGTTGTGGAGCATTAAGTGTAGAACCACTAGACTGAGGAACAGCTTCTACCCTGAGGCTGTTAGTTAAATAAGTTGAAGGAAGTGTCATTTAAAATTCTTCATAAAATTTACCCTGCTAAGCATTATATGGTCAAATTTAACAGAGACACAAATAATTGTAGTTTTTGTGGTGTCTTAAACTGTGACATCTTTTTTGGCGCTGTCCTTTCACACGCAGGTTTTGTAAGGAGTTTAGCAGATTTATTTATAACCATATTTTGCAGCATTTTCCCTTACGTTTGGAAAAAAATAAAAATAAATTCTAGATTACACAGAAAGCCTGCTAAATGTTTTTTATAATAAACTTGCTAATTATTTTGACTAAATTTTACATAAATGTAAATTTATTAATAAAACGCCATGTTTTCTTCATTTGATTAAGGATATGAAACCATCACAGACTCTACCAACGAAAAGGTCCTCAGGACAAAATCTTTGCATGCATTTGTCTAATTAACACCTCTGGTTGTTTGTGTGCTGTGTTACTCTGTATGCTTCATTTGTTTGTTTGTTGTACATGCCATTAGTTTAAATAAAGATTAAAAAAAACAAAAAACAATGGAACAGCATCTACCCTGAAGCTGTTAGACTCATAAATCCCTAACCAGGCTATGTAAGAAAAAAAAATCACTGTAATGCCACTTTAACTGGTGATATCTGTGCTGCTGATTATCTATGCTGCTGATTATCTATGCTGCTGATCTCATGCTGCTGACTATCTCATGCTGCTTTTTTCATCATACCCATCTCACTACAGACTCGTGTTCGGGCTGCTTTTTAATATACCGTATTCATCCATCCATTATCTTTTACCCGCTTCTTCCTTTTTGGGTCGCGGGGGGTACACCCTGGACAGGTCGCAAGTCCATCACAGGGCCAATATACCGTATTATTTTACATTATTAGTGTTTAGCGTATATCTTAGATCTTTTAGTGTATTGTCTAGCATTCGCTTCGCGTAGCGTACACCTTAGATCCTTATGTGATTCTTTGTGTGTATTCCTTTGTATTGAACTCTGGCACAACAATTTACTGCGGGATCAATAGTGTTCTTATACACTGCTTCTTTTTATGCTTTTAATTGTTGCTATGTTTGGATGTAACTGGGACCTTGAGTACACAATTTCGTTCCACCTCATGCAGCCTACCACATGTGATGCAAATGACAATGAAAATACTTGAACTTGAACTAGCTGAAATCTGATGTGAGTTCCCTTCAATCTGTTTAATTTGTGGGTTTATTTTCAGTCCAAAGACCTTACTGTCTTTGCCCAGTTTTATATCAGGCTAAAGCCTTTGTTTAAGCTGTGGCCTAACACGGAGTGATCTCGTACTGCAGCAGAAGCGAACCGGCTGTTTTTAACAGTTGGCTGCAGCTGCAGACGTTAGTCAGCTTCCATCGGCTGTTTTCAGCAAACAAAGCGCTGTTTTCGCGCCGTGTGTTTAAAAGTCCGGAGCAGCCAATCAGCGTCAAGGCGACGCAACGTAAACTGATGGTCTGACGTCACTGGGAACAACCAATCGTAGCCATCGTTGTGTCTCGTGCCCCGCTTTTAAAATTAAGTGACTAACATCAGCCAATCAGCGCACAGGAAGGCGGAGCTTCAGAACCAGTTTTAGCCAAGTTAGTGCGGCCTCACGGCGAGTGACAAAACAGTTGCGTGTTCTTCCTCGTTCACGCGCCCACAACTTGTCTCGCTGAAAGCAGGTAAAGACTCGCTTCTTCTGAGACCCTTTCTTTCGTTTCCTGCGTAATAATTCTAAATATTTATTCTTAATTTGAGACCGTGTCGCTCGCTTGCTTGGTTTAATGATTTAAAGTGAACTTATTTGACTTTTTTGTTCGTAATAAAAAAATTTAAACGAATTTAATGATGATTTTAATGAAGAAACCTGTCGTTTTGTCTTAAATTAGAAATAAAACGTGCAGTTTTCGTCGAGTTTCGCTGCTTTTGGACTGGTTCTGTGCTGCTGGTGTGGCCCAGTTATAGTGCGCAGTTCAAACGCCATTAGGCTCGGCCTCTCTTCGACGGAAACTCCGACATTACTGTCGAGCCGAAGCCCGCAGCTCGGTTCCGACCCGGTTCTTGGCGGTGTTTGGGGAGAAGTTTAAAGCGGTTGTATGCGAAAATTGTTGAATTGATCTGGTTCGGCTCGATCGGGGAAGTTTTGGGCGCAGTCGTCGTTTAGGCGGGAAGATACAAAATGGAGTCTGGTGTTTTTGTACCGCAGAGACAGAAATCCGATTAGTCTGAAACCGTCTGTCCCGACTCCTCCTGACCACTTCAGCACGATTATTCGATACAATAAACACGGCTTTATCTATGTTGATGCGTTTAGACATTATTTTTTTCAATTTTGTTGGTTCTTTTATCGAAGTTTTGTTTCGTTTTGAAGCTTATTTGCAGCAATGACGAAGGACCCGAACAAGCCCAGAGGGAAGACCTCATCCTACGCGTTCTTCGTGGCGACGTGCCGCGAGGAGCACAAGAAGAAACACCCAGGAACCAGCGTGAACTTCTCAGAGTTCTCCAAGAAGTGCTCGGAGAGATGGAAGGTGAGCTGCTTTTAAACTGATCTGGGATCAGCTTCTGAAGGCGGTGTGGGAAAACTAAATCTTTCCTTTACAGACCATGTCGAGCAAGGAGAAGGTCAAGTTTGACGAGATGGCCAAGAACGATAAGGTCCGTTATGACCGGGAGATGAAAACTTACGTTCCTCCCAAAGGTGCCAAGAAGGGGAAGAAGAAGAAGGACCCAAATGCCCCCAAAAGGCCTCCGTAAGTCCACGTTCACTCAGATTTCTGCCTTGTGCTGGAGACGTCTGGCATTTAAAACTATCATTTTATTGTCTCCAGCTCTGCTTTCTTCGTCTTCTGTTCCGACCACCGTCCTCGGATCAAGGAGGAGAACCCTGGCATCTCCATCGGAGACGTGGCCAAGAAGCTCGGCGAGTTGTGGTCCACGCAGAGCGCCAAAGACAAGGCGCCGTACGAGGCCAAGGCTGCCAAACTGAAGGAGAAGTACGAGAAGGTGAGCGTCCTCCGGTGTTTGCTGGTTCTGTGAGGTTCTGGTTGTGTCTGGCTGAAGTTGACGTCTTGTCTGCGCAGGACGTCGCTGCCTACAAAGCCAAGGGAAGCTCCGGGAAGATCGACGCCGGGAAGAAGAGCGGACCCGGCAGGCCTTCTGCCAAGAAGGCAGAACCAGTCGATGATGATGACGACGACGACGAGGAAGATGAGGAGGAGGAGGACGATGACGACGAGGATGATGATGATGAATAAGCGTTGTTTTGATGTGAAGTTTGCGATGCATTGTTCAGATTAACTCCTGTTTTCTTTCTGTGTGGATGATTGCAACATGTAGCCTGCTGTCCACGTGGGTCTGCCAGACCTGGACTCATTCAGGGATTTAGTTTTATCCACGTCTTTCTACTGAACTCGGGTTTGTTACATCGTAGATCCTGTTTAACCGCTCCTTAGGTGGACAGCAGAGCCAGATTTTTTTTCCTCTACTCTTAAATATTGTTTCTGGAGGCGCCGCTCTTTGTTCCGGCGCCGTTCGTTTCTTCACTGTTTTACTTCAGGATTTATCTGTAGCTTCAATTTGAAAATGTTTGCAGCCGTTTTAAAGTGGAACTTGAAGACTTGTAGAACGAATTTTTCTTTTATAATAAAATTTTGTATATTGATTACATCTGGACTTTTAGTTCTCCTATCTTTTTAAAGTTAAATGTTTTTAATGGTTTATGTTTTGAGCATAACTAGTTTTGATCTGGTCACTAAAATGATTAACTGGAATTAAGGCAAAGTTGGTAAATGTTGAGGTTAGGCTCAAACTGGTTTAACAGGCCTTGTGATATTAAATACCAAATATTAAACTTTACACAGATTCATAAAAGTTATCCATATAGACTAATCATCACAAGACTGCAGTTCTGAGGTTTATAAAGTAGTTGAACTCGGGACGAGCTCCTTTTATCCTTGAGACAGGATGAGCATTCTGATTGACACGCCCCTCAGCCAATCGCAGATCAGAACTCTGGCTCCCGTGGACCAATCAGAGGCGACGGCGCTGTAGCCTCGCGCGGTCTTCGCTTTAGCAGCAGCGACACATTTCAGCACCTGGGAGCTGTCCGCGCGAGCCTGCCAGCACCTGACGGTAAGAGCGGGAAACGGACACGCAACGAGCCGCCGTACACAACGAAAACTAACACGGTGAGAGGCGCTGGTCGGGATATAACGTCTGTCCGCCGCCGCGCGCAGGAACGTCACGCGCAGGTGTTTCAGAACCGTCGGTCACGGATTAGTTTCTCTGAAACCTGTTGATGGCATTCCGACCCAAACCCGGTCCGGTGTGGGTCGGAACTGGCAGCTCAGCTCGCTCCTTCAATTAGTTATTTTAATTCTCTTCCGGCGGATTTTAAATGAATTAATCGGAGTGCGCAGCCTCTCAGAACCAGAACCCGAGACCACCAGGAGCGGTGTGACTACCGGCTCAGAGCCGAGCTGGCCTCGGGCTTTACTTCAGGTGTGATCCAGAACCTGGTCCAGGTTCTGACTACACTGTGATTCATCCCCATCAGGCTGGAAGGTTCTGCTCACCAGTCAGTCCAAATAAATCTCCTTGCTGTCTCCTGAAACAAACGGAACCAGTTTCGGGTCCACCTGACGGTTTGGTCCTGTTTCTGTAGTCCAGGGCTCAGCAACAGTCCAAAGAGCCGGTTCTGACCCATCACTTGCTGAACAAAATGGGTCCAGGGCCACAAAGCATGCTGTGATCATCAACTGCTGGCCCGCTGGCCTCTTCTTGTTCATTGGGGACCATTTTCGGTCCATTGGAGGCGGTGACCCCTGAGCTAGAAGCTTTAAATAAAATATAACTCTTATTCTTTTTACAGTTCAAAACTAAATGGAAAAGTTGATATTTGTACTTTTGCACGTTTGAACAAAACATTTGTTAAAAAGGTAAAAACGTTGCATCATACAGGTCTTTGTGACTCCAGTTTTAAAAAGTAAAACGCAGAAAATTTGACCAGGTGACCGTAGCTCATGGAGTTTAATAAAGTTAAGACAGAAGCCTTCATTTACTTCAAAACGTTCTGCAAGACAGGTTCCGGTTCCGTGGACCTGAGGGACGCTTTGTCCTGTCTCCAGAACCATCATCTGTGTTTTCTGCAGGGACTGTTTTAAAGAGGATCTTTGGGGCGGCCATGTTAGAATAAAATAATATTTGACCCATCTGCTGATGCACTGGTTGCCATGGTGATTCCCGCCTCTCCTGCAGAAAAAGGGGAGGGGCAACTGAGTTTAAACATCAGAGCTGAAGTTCTGCAGTAGTGTGATTGTTTGCATGAGAAACAAATGCACAATGTTGTTAAACATTTGATTTGATGAAACATTTGATTCATCACTTTAGGGAACATGTAAACATGATGAAATTGATCACATTTGTAGTAAACATTTGATGTATTAACATATTTCAGACAAGAAATAAACATGTAATGAAACAGATCCTATTTTGAAGTAATCATTTTATGTAATTAAACTTTTCTAGTAACAAATGTGATGAACATTGTGTGAGGTAATACATTTCATAGAAAATTTATACACAAAATGTGCAAATATTCAACTTCAAAAATACTTCTTTAATCCCAGAGGGAAATTATTTTGTTGTAACTCGTTATCCTCATTTCATTAAAGATGTTATAGATGCTGATGGCTGTAGGCAGGAAGGATCACTTGTTGTAAAGGTCCATCCCACAGTGGATACTAAGAAACTGGCTGCAGATGCCGTCCGATCCGTCCACCCAGACTCGGCTGGCCTCTCGGTTCCCCTGGACTGTAGGACCACCCAAATGCCTGGCAGAACTCCTCCCAGAGCGATGGCCACTCCTCCCAGCAGTCTGCCGAGCTCCTCGTCGCTGCAGACAGCCAATTGTAGGTTCCGAGGGACGATCCTGTCCTTCCACTGTCATGAGCCGTGTTTCCTGCTAGTTCCAGGATCTCAGTGGTCAGGCACTCGAGCACAGCTGGCAGGTAGATGAGAATGCATCCACATAACATCCTTTTCAACTCGTTTGAAATTAGGGGCTGTAGCTGAGATATTATTTGAGCTTTTGAGATGTTGATCAGCTGCTGTTGGTTGTAGACAACTGCCTTGTTGCCATGGTTACGCATCATAACAAATGTCCAAAACTAAAAGAGTTTGAGTAAAAATCCTTCCAGCTGCACAGCATCCGATACCAGAGGAAACAATCATCCAAAAAATGTGATTTACATCCAGAAAAAGAGGAACTAAAGTTTCCAAAAGCAAAATGTCAGAATGAACGTAACAGAGCTGCTCCAACATGCAGCCACCTGGAGCGGCGCAATTCTAGAACAAGTTGGACAAGTTATAAGTGAACAGCATGATTTACATATTTATGTCTCCCTTGAAGCTGCAGTACAAACGTGCTCTGAGAAATATCTTTAAGAAGCTTCGTGCTTTCTGTAGACGAGCTTCACAGAATTCCTGCTCTGGAGACACATGACGACAGCCATGTCTTTCTGGCTCCACACAAGGTCACAGTGGTTTGATGATGTACCTGTGCATAGTATGGATGATGGTGAACTTCACTGCCTGCCTCCACGGACTGCTGGATGCTGCATGACTTTCTCCAGGCAGCAGCGATCACACACTGAGTCCATCAGGAGATGCTCCAAGTTCAGTTGGTGTTTATGATGAAACCGCATTTAACTTTTGGATTTTTGTACAGCTAGCTGTAATTTTAATGTTTGCCTTTGGAGCATCATCCTCATGATTCACACTCCATTTTGTTTGCACTGAGTAGACACAGTGTTGCTCAGCATGACCCACGGTGTTCTGGTGGCTCAGACTCTGAGAGTGCAGAACCTGTGAACACAATTAAAATGCTGAATGAAAAGACAGAATTATAATATATCTATTTGTGTATTTTAATACATATATATATTTATGTATATATATATATATATAATAAAATAATTAATCAATATTTGAAGTCTACATGTTGTTATTAGATGAGCTCAAGTCATTAAAAATAAGGTAATTAACCATTTCAACTTGGAGCTTTGTAAATCAATTAAAAATATACTTTAAAAATCAAGTGTTCACAATTTTTTAATACGACATACAGAAGGTTGATTGATTCTAAAATGATGTACATTAATAATTTATGTAACATTAACGAGCCAAGAACAACGTACCTTTTGTTCAAACCACAACATATTCTCAATCCGGGGTTTTAAAAATGTCCAAATCATCCACCCAGCCCTTCACAGATTGGACCAGCGCTTCCAGTAACTTGTAATTCTTTAAATTATTTGCGGTGACACACACCAGGTCTGCTGGGAATGTCAGTGGAGGCAAATATTACTCCGGGTCACTGCACCTTTTATATTTTTTCAAAGGGGCGACATTTCCAATTCTACCTATTTTTTCCATGTACCGTTTTTAATCATCTGGGAGAAGTTTGTCACGATATAGTCCACTTTGTTTTGAGCTGCTTTTCAGCGTTATGAAGGAGGATACAGCGGTGACAAAACAATTTTTTTTTCTGAGGACTATAAAAATGGTGGTTGAGATGGGAACGCCCCCAACGCAGTGACATATGTTCCAAAGCTCTATTATTATAGGTAATAAAAAAAAAAAAATTGAAGTAAACATATTTATTTTAGTATTTATATGTATATATTAAGGCTTTATAAACCTTTCCCACACTCTTGCAATGTTCTAAACTCTTAAACCTATGTAATTTTAACAACATACATATATGTACTGCACAGCTACTGCAAAATTCTATGTAGGTACTCACCAGCCTTGGTCCAGTTCTGGTCTGGTTCTGATCGACTCTCTGAAGCCGTTGAGCACCAGACACTTTTGAAGAGAGCCGGACCTGGAGTGCCAGCACAAAACCACACAATGGTCTCGCTCGAGTCCAAATAATCCAGACAGATCCGGATGAAAAAAAGTCCGGGTGAACTCCGGAGAAGACACCGGACCTCCGAGCAACGCTCCTCCGCTCGAGAGGCTTCCTGGGCCAGCACAGAGCACTCAGATTGACCGATGAGGCTGGAAGTAGTCCTGGTCCAATTCCCGGTCGGCTCTCTGCATCCACTGAGCGCTGAAGTCACTATAGTCAGTTTCGAATCGGATCAAAACTTTCCCTCCATTTCGGCAAAAAGCAGCGGCCGGAAGCACTGTTGGCTTCTGGGTAGTGTAGTTGTTTTGACTGGCCTCACAGTGGAGGCTTAGGGCGCTTGTTCGAAGTATTTTTTTTTCATGAACTTTTTATCTCATACCATCCCAATCACATGAGTAATATTAAAGTTGACAATCGTTGAAAAACCGTGAAAGAGCGAGTCCGCAAAAGTCGAACCGCGAAGTAGCGAGGGACTAACTCCTTATGGCATTGCAGGTTGGATGATCGTTCTTTAACTGAAGGAAGGGTGACTCCTTCCTGTTTTTGAATGTTCCTCCGTCCTTACGGCTCATCGTTACGAGCAGATGATCCCGTCTAACAGAAAAGATCTGCTTAAATATAAATCAGCTGATTTCCATCTGAGAAGACGAGGTCGCTTGACAACAGGTTTCTTAAGACCTCCCTTGACCCATCGTTGGGTTCAGGAACCATTTTTAAACTCTGTAGATCCAGAAACATCTCCTCTGAGTTTGTAAACCTGAACGTTCATCGACCGGACCTGGACTCAGACTTCTAGTTGGTGTGTGCAGGTGAGGATGGCCAAGGTGAAGCAGGTGGGCCTCCTGGCGGCCGGCTGTCAGCCCTGGAACAAAGACGTGTGCGCAGCGAGCGGAGACCGTTTCGCCTACTGCGCCACCCTGGCCATCTACGTCTACCAGGTGAGCCGACTCACCTGTCGGGGCTCAAACACACCTGTCACACTGTCCTGCTTCAGGGTTTCTTTCTATCAGGTTGTTCACTTTGTAGAAAATGAAGTTTTCAATGAACCTCGGTGGTTTTTGAACATTTGTAAAGGTTGTAAATTATCACAAACAAAACAAATCGATCTTCAAAAAGAAATAGAACGTGGAAGAAACTACAGATGGCAACAAAATGATTTGTAACTTAAACTGAGAAGCGAAGTCAGATCAGGTTTGCTTATTTGTTTGTCTTTGCTGTAGTCAGGAGTTAATTTAAACTTTTTAAACCGTTTATTTCCCGTGTGGAATTAATCCACAACAAACGACTTCAGGGATTTTTAAAACTACTTTAAATCTACTGTGGATTATTATTTTTCTGACCTGAGTGGGTCCAATAAATCCAGACAGTCCCACTGATACTTGGTCAAATGTCTCTCAGCTGGTGTCTTCTGGACCTCAGGCTCTTGGTCTCCACCAGGTTCTGACAGAACTCTGCTGATATCTGACCTGTCTTCTTGGTAGAGTTCATTTAAACAGGTTGGTTTCCCAAGTTCTCGAGTTCTCCATCAAGTTGATGTTGTGGTGCGGCCGGGTCCAGAAGTTAGTCTGGTTTATTCAATCAGAGACCAGTCCTGATGTTTGTTTTTGGGATCATGGTCCTGTTGGACTCAGCTGGGTCCACGTTGTACCTGTCCAGCTGTTGGTTTGACATGAAGATTTTGGAGGTAGTCCTCCTTTTTTTAACCACAGCATGATGCTACCACCACCATGCCTGACAGTTGGTTCTGAGATCTGATTACCTCATCTTGACTCCTTCAAAGGTCCTTATTGTCTTTGTATAAAACAACTCAGACTTTGTCTTAAACGACCATCAAACCTTTCTCCAGAAGACATTTGTCTTGTCTGTGCAGGCTTCAGTCCAACTTGAAAATTTCTGAGCTTCTTTTTTGGTCCTCCCAGTCCACAGTGGTGTCAAACTTAGGTGGACAGGGACTCTAGTGAACAAGGACTCTGGTGGCCAGGGTCTCTGGTGGACAAGGTCACTGGTGGACAGGGTCATTGGTGGACAGGGTCTCTGGCGGACATAGTCTTTGGTGGACAGTATCACTGGTGGACAGGGACTCTGGTGGACAGCGTCACTGGTGGACAGGGCCACTGGTGGACAGGGACTCTGGTGGACAGGGTCTCTGTTGGACAGGGTCACTGGTGGGCAGGGACTCTGGTGGACAGGGTCATTGGTGGACATGGTCTCTGGTGGACAGGGACTCCAGTGGACAGAGTCTCTGGTGGACAGGGTCTCTAGTGGACAGGGACTCTGGTGGACAGGGTCACTTGTGGAGAAGGGCTCTGATGGACATGATCTCTGGTGGACAGGAACTCTGGTGGACAAGGTCTCTGGTGGACAAGGTCTCTGGTGGACAGAGTCTCTGGTGGACAGGGTCTCTAGTGGACAGGGACTCTGGTGGAGAAGGACTCTGATGGACATGATCTCTGGTGGACAGTATCTCTGGTGGACAAGGTCTCTGGTGGACAAGATCTCTGGTGGACAGGGACTCACGTAGGTGGACGGGGGCTCTGGTGTTCCAGCAGGTTCAGTTCATGGCAGCTGAACTAATCTTAAATTTATACATTTTGATGGTTTTATTTGTTTATAAGACAGAATGAGTTTTTCTCAGGATCTCAGAGGTTAGTTAGACTGACCTGAAGGTTCCTCCCCGAGTTCTACCTGACCCCAGGTGTTGTTCTACCTTGTTGCAGTTGGACCAGCAGTATAATGAGTTTAAGCTGAGGTCCATCATGTCCGAACACAAGAAGACCATAACGGCCATCAGTTGGTGTCCCGACAACCCCGACCTGTTTGCGTCAGCCTCTGCTGACAACCTGCTCATCATCTGGAACGTGGCAGAGAAGAAGGCTGTGGCCAGACTGGACAACACCAAAGGTGAGAGGACGATGATGATACCTGCTGCTAACGATCCTCTTCATCTCCATCTTCAAAAGGATCTCCTAAGGCTCCTGTAGGATACTAGGAACAACAGACCTTATTTTAATAAACAATTACTTTACCTCAGTTATAAAAACAAAACCGTACAAATACTGCAGGCTGTTTAGTTTTATAAATGTTTAAAAATTAATTACACAGATGTCGCCATTTTATATAAACTGCAATGTTTTCTGGGTAAATTACGTAGACAGGCTGCTCCAGTACGAGCTTCTTTCAGCTTGAATGTTAATTTTGGACATTTTCTCATGTTCAGCCCTTTAATTTGAAACAGAGAGTTTTACAGAAAGGAGAATGGAGTCATGACTCCGCTTTCACGTTAGCTCCAGAGCTAATATGGAATTAACTCAGGAGCTAATATATATGGCATTAACTCAAGAGCTAATATATATGAGTTAACTCAGGAGCTAATATATATGAGTTAACCCAGGAGCTAATATATATGAGTTATCTCAGGAGCTAATCTATATGACATTAGCTCCAGAGCTAATATATATGGCATTAACTCAGGAGCTAATGTATGAGTTAACTCAGGAGCTAAAGTCATAGGTCATAAGGACTAATATAAAATATAATTTTATTGTCACATGTTATAACTTTGTATTCTTGAGTCCGTGTGTTTTAGGTTTAGTCTCCACTACAGCGTCATCACCCCAGAATACATTGCACCGTAGGTGTAAAATGTAATAAACATGTGATTTTTTTAAAGTAATTAGGAGTTTTCATGTGTCACAAACAACAACTTTTAGTAGAATAGAGAAATAACAACATATTAAGGTCAATATGAGTGTATACCCTGGGTTCCCTTTAAAGCTTCACAGTTTTCTCGTCTTCTTCAGGCGTCCCCGTGTCCGTCAGCTGGTGCTGGAATTCGGCGGACGGCGTGGCCTTTGTCTCTCAGCGAGGCCCGCTCTACATCTGGGCCTACCGAAGTTCTGAGCCGGGGGTCACGGTGCACAAAGAAGCCCACTCCTTCCTGTCTGATATCTGTCTCTTCAGATGGCACCCGACCAAGAAGGCCAAACTGGTGTTCGGACACACAGACGGGAGTTTGTCTGTTTTTCAACCAGGTAAACGCCTGCAGGAGTGAAAATAAAAACATCAAGTTGTAAAAAACAGAAGACCGTTTTTATTTTTGCTTAAAGTCACAAGGAAGGTCCAGCTGCTATGTTGCTTTTAGAGAGAAGAGGTTATGAACTTTGACCTGCTGACCATGGCCTGTAGAGACACTGCACAGTCTGACCTTCAGGGTGAATCAGCTGTCTGAAATATTCTCCTCTTATGAAGAATCTTTCTGTAGAACAATGGACTCTACGTGACCTTTGACCCTTCGCAGATTGACGGACAGCAGTAGCTGCTTCTATGAGGTCATTGCTGATGTCTTTCCATCTTGGCGTTGTGTTAACACACCAGCAGAACCTCCTGATGAGGTTCAGTTCATCAGCAGCTCCTAATGCTGGACTTCTGAGGCCCTTTCTGGACTCAGTTTCTACCCACAGATTTAACTTTTAATTTTTGTTTAATGTAGTTTTCATTATTTTAAGGATTTATAATATCTGATCCATCTCTGTGTGTAAAACTGATCAAAAGTGTTCTTTAATGTCCCGTTCTTTTCTGTTCTTCTGTTCAGGAAGTAAAAGTCAGAAACATGTTCTGCGTCCGGAGTCTTTGGAGGGAACGGATGAGGAAGACCCAGTCAGCGCTCTGGAATGGGACCCTTTATCGACGGATTATTTACTGGGTCAGGCTAATAATCTGTCAGCTGAGGGGATTAACATGGGACAGATTACTAACGGGGTCTTTTTTAATAACAAGTTATTTTATTTAAAGTTCTGGTTCTGAGTTTGACAAACGTAAAGATTTGGTTGAACTGTGAACCATTCCGCCTCACACTCTGTGTTACACAGTTTCTAACCTCCATAATGGCATCCGGCTGGTGGACAGCGAGGCGTTGGCGTGCATCACATCCTTCTGCTTCCCCTCGGCGGCGGCGTCCGTTCAGTGTTTGGCCTGGGTCCCCTCAGCACCAGGGATGTTCATCACCGGAGGTACCAATGAGGTTCTGTGTGTGTGTGTCGGTGTTCCTCACTGATGGGTTCTGTGCAGAGAAATGTTAGATTAACACGAGAACACCTGGTGTCAGGATGAGATTAGACAGGCATAGGAATAACAGCTGAAGGATTATTGTTTTTACAGCTGAAGAAGCTGAATTTACTGTTAAAGGTCAAAGAAGCTTGATAAAAGTAGCAAAAAAAAGTAGCTTAATGCTAAAAGTAGCAAGGCTATGCTAGCAAGACTGCTATAGCAAAAAAAGCCACCAAAGGTTAGCCAAAATGAAAGTAGTAAATGGCTAGCTAAAGGTAGCAGAAGGCTAGCTATAAACTAAAGACGCAAAAGGTTGACTAAATGATAAAAGTGGCATATAAGCACAAATAACAAGATGCTAGCTAAAAGTAGCAAAAGGCTAGCTAAAAGATACATGTGTCAAAACACTAGTGAATAGCATCAACGTGTTTAAAATTAAAGTAGCAAAAGATAATTAACAGTAGCTAAAGGCTAGGTCTAAGCTAACATAGCAAATGGGTCGCTTTATGCTAAAAGTAGCAAGGCTAGTTAAAAGCAAGAAAAGCTACCTGACCAAGCTGGACATTTTAGTCTGAAGACGACAGACTCTGCGTTTGTTGAAGAAGGCTTTGGTCCTGAACCGTCTTGTTTGTGTCAGACTCGCAGGTCGGCGTGTTGAGAGTTTGGAACGTGTCCCGGCCCACTCCGCTGGACAGCTTCAAGCTGAAGAAGACCGGCTTCCACGCTCTGCACGTCCTCAGCTCCCCTCTGGCCAAGAAAGGTAGCCTTTATCTTGAAAACTGGACTAGGTAAAACTGGACCAGGTAAATATGGACCAGGTAAAACCGAGGCCTGTATGTGAAAAGAGGAAGACCGACCTAAAGCCCCTCCTGTGATTGATTCAAAGAAAAGCAGGAAAAGAAACTAAAACTTGGTTCTGGTCATCCTTCAGCCCAGAGCTCCTGTTCTCCCAGTAAGAGTCTGCACACCAGTTCCACCAGTGAGGCGGTCCCCCCTCCTACCCTGTCCCAGAACCGGTCCTTCTCTCTGCCTCCGGGCCACGCGGTCTGCTGCTTCATGGACGGAGGCGTGGGACTCTACGACATGGGTGCCAAGAAGTGGGACTTCCTGCGAGACATGGTACTCTGCCTGAACTCAGACCACACGCTTGGCCCATGTTCTTGCCGTGTGACTCCGTGTGCCTTTATTGGTTTCAGGGTCATGTAGAAACCATCTTCGACTGCAAGTTCAAACCTGACGATCCCAACCTGCTGGCCACGGCAAGTTTTGATGGAACCATAAAAATCTGGGACACAAACACGCTAACGGCTGTTTACACGTCCCCCGGGAACGAAGGCGTGGTCTACTCCCTGTCCTGGGCTCCAGGTAGATCTCCTCCATCCACACACCCAACAGGTTCCATTGTTCCTCAGGAACGTAATGGTCAGATCCAGTTGATTCATTAGAACCATTCTTTTTCAGAGTGGAGCAGTTCCACAAAAAACAACTTTAGTCATTTTAAAACGAGATTAAATTTATTCTGCATTCTGTCAGAATCAGTCATCCATGAAGAAATATATGTGCTGTGGAGGCGGAGCTTCAGTCCCTGATGATATAGAACTGGTCTCATTATGGACATGGACACTGGTGGACAAAGACACTATGGACACTAGTTGATGAGGGCACTGGTGGACAAAGACGCTATGGACACCTGTGGACAAGGACACTGGTGGTCAAAGTCAAATTTATTTATAAAGCACATTTAGAAACAACAGATTGTTACCAAAGTGCTGAACAATAAAAGAAAAAGGCAGATATTAAAAGAACAAACAACAAAACGGATTAATTGAAAGGCATCAGAAGAAAATAAACAGAACACAGATTAATAAAAGACTAACAAAATTCACCCTGGGTTAAAAGTCAGTGTATTTAAAAACAGGAAGTCTTATGTTGGGGTGCAGATTGTTCCCAAGTTTTTCAACAATTTCCTGCAGGATCAATAAAGTTCTATCTTATCTTATCTTATCTTATCTTATCTTATCTTATCTTATCTTATCTTATCTTATCTTATCTTATCTTAAGTTTAGGAGCCACGACTGAAAAAGTCAGAGCTCCTTTGAGCTTCAACCAAAAGCAGTTGATCTGATGATCTCAGCGCCCGAGAAGGCACATATGGTTGAAGTAGGTCAGAGAGATATGAGGGTGCAAGGCCATTTAGGTACTTAAAGGTCAACAGGAGAATTTTAAATCTATTCTGTGACGTGAAGGGAGGATAAAATGATGAAATATGATCAAACCTACGAGTTCTTGTTAAGAGCCAAGTTGCAGTATTTTGGATGAGCTGGAGATGTGAAAGGGAGGCCTGACTGACCCCGACATAGTAGTCTAGTCGGGTTGTGATGAAGACATGGGCTATTTTCTCCAGGTCAGAACTGGTCAACACTGACTTCAGATTAACTATCTGCCTTAACTGGAAGTAGATTTTCTGAAAAACAGAATTTATTTATTAAACTTAGAAAGAGAGTCTAAAACCATCCTGAGATTTGTAACAGACTGTTCAAGATGTGTCTCAAAAGAGTCAAGGTTTATAGGAACAGAGACACCAGTAGAGCTAGGACTAAACACAACTTTACTTTTCTGATTGTGAAAACTAAAAAAAAAATTGAAACTTAATGTCATCAAGACATTTTAACAGAGGGTGAATGGAGCAAGAACTATTGGGTTTTAAAGGCAGATAAATCTGACAATCATCAGCATAACAATGAAAAGAAAGACCATGTTTCCTCAGAATAGACCCTAAATGGAGCAGATACTTTGGGAAGATGCGCTCCTCTAACTATGACCCCTGACCCATAGGTTATCTTCCAGACTCACCATGAATTGTGCTCTTTAAAATTACTTTTGACTTCAATAATGTCTGGTGTTTTTCATACATTCACCGTCTTTGGACACAAAGTCAGCTACAGTCTGACTAATGTTGTTTGAAAACAGAAGAGGTCCAAGGATCGAGCCCTGCGGAATCCCGCAGGAAAGAGGCACTGAAGCAGATAAAACAGATAAAATATTACCAATGTTAATACAAAAGCTTCTGTCACTTTAATGCTGCACCTGTAATCCCACCCCAGTGTTCTAATCACGATATAAGGATACTGTGGTCAACAGTATCAAAAGCAGCGGTAAGGTCCAGGAGCACATGGATCACAAACTGACCAGTCATTTTCTAAAAGAATGTTGTTACAAACCTTTACTAAAGCTGTTTTGGTGCAGTGAAATTGTTTAAAACCAGACTTAAGGATATCAAAAAAATCCATTCTTATTCAAAAACACATTTAGTTGAATAAAGACTTTTTACTCCCAGATTTTAGAAAGAAAGGGAAGTTTTGAGATTGGTCTGAAATTTGAACATGCAGTAGAGTCAAGTCCAGGTTTTTTAATTAATGGATTTACTACTGCATGTTTAAAAACATCAGGGATTACACTTGTTGAAATACTGCTATTTATAATAGCAAGAAAAGAGGGTCCAATCAAGGGTGAGACTTCTTTAAAAAACGATGCAGGGATGGGGAACCTGAGGGTTTCATATGACCAACAACATCCTCTAAAAAATGTGAGAGAAATGGGCTCAAACTGAAGACAGCTGAGCAAAGGACAAAGACAGAGAGGTCAGCTGTGGAGTGAGGAATCGATGACCTGGTCGACTCAACCTTTTCAACATAACATCTGATAAAATCATTACAAGTCTCCACAGAGACCTCCATGCTGTCGATGTGCGTTTAAAATACAGACCCTAATGGACAAAGACACAATGAACACTAGTGGACTAATGCCCCTTTTCCACTGTCACGGCGTGGGTCGAATATTTCCGGCTTGACCCGTGTTTTAGACACTGCTGGACATAGACACTGGTGGACAGGGACACACACTCACTGACGGATTCTGGTGACTGTATGTTTATATTTGAGCCTGTATGTATAATTCTGACCCTTACAGGGTCAGAGAAAATCCAGGATAAATTTAAATGTGTTTTACAATCATAGAAGTTGTTTGTTTTAGAACCTGTTTCATGGTTCAAACGAATCCTTCAAAGATAATTTAACCTGCATCATGGTGAAACCCTCGGGCTCTACCTGTGGTTATGTTTACCTGAGGAAGGTGAAAACTGTTGGAGTTTGATTTAAACCTTTTCACATTCTCCGCTCCTCCTGTCTGAGACTTCATTTATTGAAATGTTCATTAAGAACATTTTGTTCTGGAACACAAATGTTTTGTGTCTCTGCTGTTTGTGTTAAAACATTCAAACTCGTGAACTTTTCTCTGGTTTTGTGTTTGAAGGAGACCTGAACTGCATCGCCGGAGCGACGTCTCGTAACGGAGCATTCATCTGGGACGTCCGCAAAGGAAAGATCATCACTCGCTTCAATGAGGTTCCTTCAAAACGTCAACCATGAATTCCTAACGCTACGATGAATTTCTAACTTTAACAATGAATTCCAAACGTTAACAATTAATTCCTAATGTTACGATGAATCACTTAATTCATCATTAAGGATTAATTAATTAATTAATTATTAACAAAGTTATTTTTCATTTCAGTTTCTGTGAAAACACAGTGTGATGCGGAAGAAGATGAAACTCAGTTAATAAAGCTAAAACTATCAATTCAGATAAAAGCTATAATTAGCAAAGCTGTAGCTAAAAGCTAAAAAAAAAAGTATCTGAAAGCTAAAACCAACCAAACTAAAACTAAACTAAAAGCAATAAATGAAGTAAATCTGCAAAAATTTTAAAAGGTTTTTCAACAATACTAAAAGTTCTTTATTCATTTTAATGAGTAAAAACATGAAGAGTTAAACCCTAATGCTGACTCAGCGTTTACACAGTGGGTTCAGCTGTGATGATGACTCAGCGTTTACATAGCGAGTTAAACCCTGATGCTGACTCTGCATTTACAAAGTGAGTTAAACTGTGATGTTGACTCAGCGTTTACATAGCGAGTTAAACCCTGGTGCTGACTCAGCATTTACACAGTGAGTTAAACTGTGATGTTGACTCAGCGTTTACATAGCAAGTTAAACCCTGGTGCTGACTCAGCATTTACACAGTGAGTTAAACTGTGATGATGACTCAGCGTTTACATAGCGAGTTAAACCCTGATGCTGACTCAGCATTTACACAGTGAGTTAAACTGTGATGTTGACTCAGAGTTCACACAGTAAATTAAACCTTTTATGCTGACTCAGCGTTTCCAAAGTGAGTTTAACCTTGATGCTTGCCAACATAGCGTTAACTCAGTGAGTTAAACCTTGATGCTGACTCAGCGTTTACACAGTGAGTTCAGCTGTGATGTTGACTCAGCATTTACATAGTGAGTTAAACCATGATGCTGACTCAGCATTTACACGGTGAGTTGAACCCCAATGCTGGCCGACTCAGCATTCATGCGGTGAATTAAACCATGATGCTGACTCAGCGTTTGCACAGTGAGTTAGACCATGATGCTGACTCAGTGTTTCCGCAGTTTGTTAAACCTTGATGCTGACTCAGCATTTACACAGTGAAGTAAATCATGATGCTGACTCAGCGTTTACACAGTGAGTGACTCAGTGAGTTATAATCAGTTTTAAATTGTACTTTTCTTCTGCCGGTCACAGAGATCGTTACAGAATGTTGTAGGGCCTGTGTTTTCTGTGATTTTATTTAGTCTCTGTAGTTTATTTCAGTTTTCTTTTCACAGTTTATTTTTGTCCTTTGGGTTCTGTTGTGTTTTCCTGGTCATTTTAGATCTTTAGTGTTTTTGTGTTTCAGTGTTTGGGTTTTAATTTTGAGTGTTCTGGGTTAGGTCTTGTTTTGTTTCTTCTTCCATCCACTCTCAATAAACCACGTCAGTGTTTTTCTGTCAGCCTGTCCCCCTCACCTGTTCCCAGTCAGTGTTCAGTCCACGTGTTCCCCCTTCACCCTCACTCAGTTTATTTAAACCGTTCCTTGTCACAAACTCACCATCGGCTCGTTGTTCTGAAACGCTCTCAGACGTCTCCGTCCTCCTCCTGCTCCTATTGCTGATGTTGTTCAGTGAAGTTTGGGGAATCTGATGCAGAGTGACTGATTTCCTCCCGTTTGTCTTCCAGCACGGTAAAAACGGGATCTTCTGTATTTCATGGAGCCACAAAGACTCAAAGAGGATCGCCACCTGCAGCGGAGACGGGTTCTGGTGAGCGTCTGTCGGTTCTGACGGCCCAGTCGTGTTGCTTCTCCTCAGATGATCAGGATGTGTTTGATTTTTTTCCTCACCGCAGCATCATCCGGACCATCGACGGTAAAATCCTCCATAAATACAAACATCCAGCTGCCGTGTTCGGCTGCGACTGGAGCCAGAACAACAAGTAAGAACTGGGTCCAAACACTCGATGCCATTACTAAATATGAACATTTACCTTTTATCAACTTTAAATCAAAGAAATGCAAGAAAAACAGCAACTTCTGTGACAGGAACGTTTGTTCAAGAAGCTGAAACTGCAGCTGGAAATCAGCTTAACGGTAGCTGAAAGCTAAGACGAGCAAAACGGTAGCTAAATGTCAATATTAGGAAAAACAATGGGAAACAACTAAGACCAGCTGAGCAGTAGATTAAAGCTTAAAGTAGTGAAACAATAGCTAAAAGTTAAATTAGGAGCAAAAAACAGAAAGCTAAAAGCTTAAATAAGCGGGATGACAATTAAAAGACTAATATAGCTGAACATTAGCTAATGTTGGGAAATTAGTAAAAACAGTAGATAACAGCTCAAAATGAAACTCGTTTGCTGAAGTAGATTTCAGCTGTTATTCAGGGCTCACCGTTAAAAAAAAACGTTTGTTTGTTTCACTGACACACCGGCTTTAGATTCTCCACCTTTGAGTGTTAATTCAGGAAAGTCGGGAGTGGAAGAAAGCTGCTCGTTTAGTTGATAACTTCAGTTTGAAGGTTTTGTGACTCAGAGATTTACTCGAGTTCTGATTCAACAGAACCGGGTCAGCCTGATCCAGACCTAGTTTAAAAACTCGCATCAGCTTCTTTGTTGTTTCAGGGACATGATCGCCACCGGCTGCGAGGATAAAAACGTCCGGGTCTACTACCTGGCCACCAGCTCGGATCAGCCGTTGAAGGTTTTCACCGGACACCTGGCCAAAGTCTTCCACGTGCGCTGGTCTCCCCTCAGAGAGGGGATCCTGTGCTCCGGGTCGGACGACGGGTGAGAGTCAACACGAACGTCCCGACCAGAACACATGTGCAGGTCGTACTGAGGTCAAAGGTCAACACAGGTGAGTTTATAGGAGCCTGCCTGTGTTCCTGCAGGACTGTTCGGATCTGGGACTACACCCAGGACGCTTGTATCAACGTTCTGAGCGGCCACACGGCTCCGGTCCGAGGTCTGATGTGGAACACAGAGGTCCCTTACCTCCTCATTTCAGGTAAAAACCTCCGCTTTGATATTTTACCTAAAGATCGTCAGAAGGACAGCACACGTGCAAGGATTGTCCAGACTGAGATAGTGGATTGGACATGTCCAGAGGAGGGACAGTGGTTTGGACATATCCAGAGGAGGGACAGTGGGTATATTGGTAGAAGGATGTTAGAAATGCCGTTGCCAGGAAAAAGACAAAGAGGAGATGTATGGATGCAGTTAGAGAGGACATGGAGGGAGATGGAGTGAGGACAGAGTGGAGGGAACAGCTGGAAGAAGAAACGGGTGTGAACTGAACTGTTCTGCAGGATCCTGGGATTACACGATCCGAGTGTGGGACACCAGAGACGGGACGTGTTTGGACACCGTCTTCGACCACGGAGCTGATGTTTACGGTGAGTGACAGCTAAACATAAATTAAAAACAACAAATCAACGTAAGCCTCTCCAGGCTGTGTGAACAAACAGTGAGAGCTTTTTTTTTACAAGTTTTATTCAACAACATAATCTGTCAGAGCAGCAGTTAATCTGGTCTTAATCTCGCTTGTTTGTGAAGGTTTGACGTGTCATCAGAACCGTCCGTTCACCATGGCGAGCTGCAGCAGAGACAGCACTGTCCGACTCTGGTCCCTCACGCCGCTCATCTCCCCTCTGTTGCTGAACGTCCTCACCGAGCAGCCCTGGGAGAAGATAACCGGGAACACGGGTGAGGACCGGCCTCAGGTCTGCCGTTCTGGTCCCTCGGAGGAGTTCTGACCCCGCTGGTCCTGGTCTCTCTGCAGACACGGCGATGGTCCCCGGCTCGCCGCCGCTGCTCTGTGGGAAAGTGTCCAGAGACATCAAGCAGGAGTTGGACAAACTGAGCGGGGACACCAGGTCCAAGAAGCTGCGCTGGTTCTCCGAGTGCTTCTCGGTAAGTTCTATTGGCGCTCTTCATCATCATCATCATCCAGCAGGAACCTCCTGATGAAAACCAAACTCGGCTCAAGTAACGTTCAGTTTGTAGCATCTGATGAGGCGTCTTCAGGCAGAAACGTGTGTAAACGTAAAACCTGCAGTTCCTGAGGTGAGCTGTGTTCCCCCCTCCAGCCTCCAGGGGGCAGCACCAACCTGTGGGACCTGGTCTTTGTCCTCAACGGGCAGGACGACTCGCTGCTGCCTGCCAGCTACAGCAAAGGAGTGATGCACATGAAACATCTGGTCAAGTTTAAAACGGTGAGTTTTTTACCCTCTGCAAGCTCCGCCCCATCCCAGGCTGTCAGCCAATCAAATCACTGCAACTGGAGGCAGGAAGCTGGAACTGAATGACTGAAGTGTCATCAAAGACTCAATGAGTCGCAAACAGCTGCAACGAAACACAAAACTACACAATAAACCAAAAAATACATAAAATTACACAGTGTATGGACATAAATACAGAAAAACTTAAAAATTTTCATAAAACCACAAAAAAAAACTACTCAACAAATCGTAACGATACACAAGAAATGCATACAACTTCACAAAAAATCATAAAATACCATACCATACCATACCATACCATACCATACCATACCATACCAATTTATTTATATAGCACTTAAAACAGCAACAAGGCCAACCAAAGTGCTGTACAAAAGAACCAAACATGCACAACACACAAAATACATCAGATTACACAAGAAAAGACACAAAAATACATCAGACTAAATAATGATTCATAAAAACACATTAAATTACACAGTATGATGTCAAAAATACAGAAAAAGTTTTCAAAGAATTTATTAAACCACAACTAAAAACAACACAAATACTTCAAGCTACACAATAAATAACAAAAAACACACAATAAATACATACAACTTTTTAATAAACCATATAAATGCATTAACCTACACAGTATAAAGTTAAAAACACAGAAAAACTCTTCCAATAATTCTTAAAACTACTCCAACAGCTGAAACTCCCAAAATAAATAAGAAAAGTGACTAACAGCTGTTTCCTTAAATGAGTTGTAACTCACAGTTGTGTGTTTAAATGCATCTGTGATGTTTTTATTTAAACACATCTAACACTTTGTTTTTCTTCATCGTGTCAGTCGGAGGCCCAGGAGCTGACGATTGTTAAAATGTCGAAGTTCGGAGGAGGAATCGGAGCTCCCAGTAAGGAGGAGCGTCTGAAAGAAGCAGCAGACATTCACCTGAGGCTGGGGCAGATCCAGAGATACTGTGAGCTCATGGTGGAGCTGGGTCAGGTCTGTGTCCGCTCTGGTTCTGTTATCAGTAATGTTGTAGGAACCGGGTCTGACAGCAGCCTGGTGTCTCTTTCAGTGGGAGAAAGCCTTGTCTGTTGCTCCAGGAGTCTCCATGAAGTACTGGCAGAAACTCATGCAGAGGTAAACCCGTTCAGGTTCTAACATTTTATCAGAAGCGTTCCCTCCAAGAGTCCGTGACACAAACAGAACGTGACACGGTCCAGAATAACAGGTGGACAGGTTAAAAACCGCCTTCACTTCCTGTTTGGAAGACAAACTCCACAGTTTAGATTCAATGGGAGTTTGGGTGTGTGACCTCTGACCTTTGTGAGAAGTCCTCCAGCGGAGGCACAATCTGGGTGGAAGAAGACAGAAGTATTGCTAAATGGAGAAAGAAACTCAAGAAGACAAAGTTTGTGTAAATATAAACAGTTCACAAAAATTTAATTTAAAAGTTTTATCGTCTGTTTCCTGCAGGCGAGCTGATCAGCTGATGGCCGAAGACAACGACGACGCCATCCCGTACTGCATCGCCACCGGAGACATAAAAAAACTGGTGACGTTCTTCAGCAGCAGGGGGCAGCTGCTCGAGGCCTTACTGATCGCACAGGTACAGAGGGGGAGGGGCAAAACGTCACCAACAGGTAGGTACTGATCCGATCTGTTTTCAGGGAGCCTGTGAGGGAAACATTCGTGCTCCTCAAACGTCCGCTGTCAACCACACAACCAACGATGTGGAGAACAGACAACAGTACCACAGGTAACGCAAACACCTGATGATCTTTGACCTGATGACCCTCTGACATGATGACAGTTTTACTTGATGACTCTCTGACATAATGACCCTCTGACATGATGACCCTCTGACATGATGAGTCTGACCTGATGACCCTCTGACATGATGAGTCTGACATGATGACCCTCTGACATGATGAGTCTGACATGATGACCCTCTGACATAATGACTGTTTTACTTGATGACTCTCTGTCATAATGACCCTCTGACATGATGAC
>NC_056513.1:7602294-7608647 GCF_014905685.2 Nematolebias whitei | reverse complement strand
GTTTTACTTGATGACTCTCTGTCATAATGACCCTCTGACATGATGACAGTTTTACTTGATGACTCTCTGTCATAATGACCCTCTGACATGATGAGTCTGACCTGATGACCCTCTGACATGATGAGTCTGACCTGATGACCCTCTGACACAATGAGTCTGACATGATGACCGTCTGACATGATGACTCTGACATGATGACTCTGACATGATGACCCTCTGACATAATGACCCTCTGACATGATGACTCTGACATGATGAGTCTGACATGATGACCCTCTGACATAATGACCCTCTGACATGATGACTCTGACATGATGACCCTCTGACATGATGACTCTCTGACATGATGACTCTGACATGATGACTCTGACATGATGACTCTGACATGAT
Organism: Nematolebias whitei; assembly: GCF_014905685.2. Taxonomy (NCBI): domain Eukaryota; kingdom Metazoa; phylum Chordata; class Actinopteri; order Cyprinodontiformes; family Rivulidae; genus Nematolebias; species Nematolebias whitei. The sequence goes on along the minus strand of NC_056513.1, from coordinate 7,608,257 downwards.
GACCCTCTGACATGATGATGACCCTCTGACATGATGACCCTCTGTCCTTCTGAAGGTCTTTCATAAATGTTGCGAGGTCTTGGACTGATTGTTCTCCAGAACTTCTGACCTCGTACTTGAACATCTCTTCTGTTTGCATTTCTTCACTCCTCCTCCTCAGTTTCCTCCGTCACGTCTGTCAGGAACTGGCTGAGTGGTACTTCCAGGACGGATGCTCGGTTCTGGCCGCCTGCTGCCACCTGGCTGTGGACGACATCCAGGTAAATCTGACATCCTGTAAGAACCAGAACCACTCCGAAGCTCACAGAGCAGTTTTAACAGGACCTGTATTTGCAGTCAGCCATGGTCAGTCTGATCCGAGGGAACGAGCTGGAGCTGGCTGCGTGTGTGGGTCTGGTCTTTGGAGAGGCGGCCAATCAGAGCACAGCTTACTGCCTCCAGCTGTTGGCGAGGAAGTACATGACTCCTCCTACATGGTACAGAACCGTACACCACCTCTGCTGCACGCCACAGAACCATAGGCAGCAACACGTCCGTTTTAAGTTAAACAGTCAGAGGTCCGGATCAGAATCAGGAGTCAGTCTGAGGACTGGGTGTAAACAGAGACTTTCAGAAATAAAGATGGGCACAGGTTCAGCAGTCTGGAGTAACACTTTCAGAATAAAGTTCCTGAATAAATACTTTAATATCCATCATCTCCAGTTCATAACCTTGATCTGATCCAGTCTGGAACCAAGCAGACGGGATCAACTCACAATTCAAACAGCTGCCTTTCTGATGGTATGGGGGTGCATTAGTGTCTCTAACACAATGCAGAAAAGTATCTACAGGTTTTAGGACAACATCTTCTCCATCCATCAGAGAAGGTCCAGAACTGAAGGACAGTGGCTGGTAGCTGAGTGAAGCTGACACCCCACCCACTTCCAAAATTAAAGCAAATAGTCTGAATGGTTAGTGCTCCGTTAGTGCTGGTTTGTGCCGTTAAAATTTTCGTTTGTGCTGCTTTGGTTTATGAGATATTAAAAGTTATAATTTTGACCTGTAATAGACGCTCAGGCGCGTTCACGCGTCCTCAGGCGCGTTCACGCACACGTCAGGGCAGAGCGTTTACTTAAGGCGGGCGCGCGCTCCGGCTGTAATTGTGTGGATCAGATTTGACAACAAAAACACAACTGTCGTAAATGTTTCCTTTTAGTACCTGATTGCGGTTATAAAGGACACGTGAACGCGCCTGAGCACGCGTGAACGCGCCTGAGCGTCTATCACAGGTCCAAATTATAACTTTTAATATCTCATAAACCAAAGCAGCACAAACGAAAATTTTAACGGCACAAACCAGCACTAACGGAGCACTAACCATTCAGACTATTTGCTTTAATTTTGGAAGTGGGTGGGGTGTCAGCTTCACTCAGCTGTGGCTGGTCCCCTCTGGTCCTCCAGCAGCTGTGTTGTGTTTAAACAGTTTTTAAATCTTTACATTCTGTTTATTTTATTTATGATTATGTTTTCTGGATCAGGGTTTTATTTTGAAACGACTCAGGGCTTTATTCTGAAAGGGCTACGCTCTGTTCATGTTTAATCTGGATTAAAGTTATAAATGTCACGTCTCCAGGAGTCGGGTCTTTGAGCAGATGAATAAAACTCACTTAAAGGTATTTATGGTCCAGAAACTTCTTAAAGTAACAAACTTTTCTGAGCAGCTTTTTGATCAAATTGGATTTTTGGTGTCCTGGTTGGAGGTTTTAGCTACATTTAGTGTCCGAGCAGAAAAGCTTCTTTAGGTTGTAGATGTTGTGGTCAGAGCGTGGAGCTCGTACCTGTGCTCAGGTGTTCTTACCTCGTGCAGGGATCTGTCAGCCCAGCTGCTGCAGATGATTCCTGACAGCCACTTCTTCTTGGCCCAGCTGTGTGCCTTTTACCCAGGAGGTTCTGCAGAGCTGGACCAGCTCCACCTCAGGGTGAGTCCAGGTACCGAGCGAAGCCGAGGTCTCGTGCGCGACACTAACGGGTGTTTCTGTTGTTGAAGTGCGGCCTGCCCTCCGTGGACGAGTGCAGCACGTTGGCAGAAGAAGCCCTGAGGGAACACGACCTGTTTTCTGCCGTAAAGTTCCACCTGCTGAGCTCCGAGCCCGAAAACGCTCTCCAGATCGGAATCAGCCACGTCAAAGGTTCGCCAAACATTAAACTTCTGACTCGCTCAGGGAGACCAGATGGAAAATATGTCTAAATGTTTAAACATGTGACCTGAACTAATAATTGAATCAGTTTTTATTAAATAAATAAATGCTTTCTTTGATAAGTTGCTGTTTTTGTTCTGTAAACAAGCAGTTTTTAATCCATCAGTCTAAAAGGATTCCTTGAATCTGAGCAGATAAATAATCTTCAGTTTTTTATTCTCACTCATCAGAACAGCTGTCAGGATCCAACTGGACCGTGGACAGCCTTCATCCCGTCCTCGACCTGATGAGTTACATCAGAACCGACCGCCTCATCGTCTCCCACCTGACCCAGTGAGAACATTTCCTTCGGTCCTTTGTTTTCATTTCTTCCAAAGAGGAGAAATGTTCTCCCTCTGAGGAGGCCTCATCCCTGTCTGAGATCAGACAGTGAGCCACACCTGTAGTCCTGACAAAAACAAACGTAACATTAAAAACAAATAATTTATCTACTTTGAATGTTTGTGTTCAGAGCCCGCAGTGAGCTGCTCATCCTGTGTGGTTACATCGGAGCTCTACTGGCCATCAGGAGGAGCTACTGCAGCATCGTACCTGCTCTCTACGAATACACCAGGTGAACACACCAGTCTCAGTCTAATTACTGGGTTAAAGACTATGAATACACCAGGTGAACACACCAGTCTCAGTCTAATTACTGGGTTAAAGACTATGAATACACCAGGTGAACACACCAGTCTCTGTCTAATTACTGGGTTAAAGACTATGAATACACCAGGGGAACACACCTGTCTCAGTCTAATTACTGGGTTAAAGACTATGAATACACCATGTGAACACACCAGTCTCTGTCTAATTACTGGGTTAAAGACTATGAATACACCAGGTGAACACACCTGTCTCTGTCTAATTACTGGGTTAAAGACTTGAATACACCAGGGGAACACACCTGTCTCAGTCTAATTACTGGGAAAAGAAAAGACTCTTCCTTTAACTTTCAAAACCTCATGTTTATATAAAATAAGTTAAACCATATTTTTTTTATTTATCCAGGTTAGTCTCATTGAGCCACGAGAACTCATTTTCAAGAGAGACCTGTTTAGGGAGCACATGGTGGGGGTTAAGGGCCTTGCTCATGGGCCCAGAGTGGGGCGAATGAGGGTGGGGGCAAGTGTGGGTGTTTCACCTACCCCACCCACAATTTTGATGTTGTCGGCCGGGGATCTTCGGATCACAAGCCCACCTCTCTAACCTCTGCGCCACCACTCCCCCCATTTTCAAAGGTTACTTCGATTTAAAAGTTTTATAAAATAATGTTTTATAAGGTTTTAATTTTTTTTGTTATTGTTATGCTCAGAATTAAGTTTATTTCTTAATTTGGTTTAGACGCACAGAGTCGTGACGTCATTTTGGCCACCAGGTGTCGCTGAGGTGAACGTTCCTTAGGACCGAATCTTCTTCTGGACGGTCCGTTACTGCCATCGCTAGCTGCAAGTAGTGATGACGTCACAGCGCAGCTCTTTAGTCCCAAAGCTTTCCTTTACATCAACAGTTTTTTTTTTTTGTTTGATTGTTTTAGCTGTTATTTGAAGAGTTCTAAGAAATTAAATGGGTCATGTTCCTCTACAAAGCTTATTAGTCAAAATGTTTTTATTTCGGGTATTTACACTCTGATGTTTCTGTAAAATAATTCTCAGTACCAGAAATTGATCTGACAGGTGATCATTTTAAATACGAACTTAAATTAATAAACAGAAATGATCCTGAGGGAGAGCTGATGGATTTAAGAATACTTCTGCTTCAGTGAGATTGGTTATAAAGAACACCTGAGGTCAGGTAGAGTGCCTGCTCACATCACAGACTCTGGTTCTGGTCCGGCTCCGACGGCTTCCGACTAAAAGCCTTTTCGTTGTGTTTCCTCAGCCAGCTGCTGAAGAGGAGGGAGGTGAGCGTCCCGCTGAAGATCGAGCAGCTGTCGGTGGAGCTGGACGCCTGGAGGGCATGCACGCAGACCAGCAGCACGTAGGTCACTCACTTCCTGTTTGGAGGAACGCCTGAGTCCCTGGTAACTTGTTCGGTTACCACGGCAACCACAGGGTCAAAGGTCGGCCGGTCCGTGGAGACGGGTTTGACTGAAGATTAAAGCATCCACCGTAAACATCTGTGAGGAAGATCGCTTTGAAATCAGAGGATTGAAATGAAGAGAAGTTCAAAACAACAGAAGATCAACAGAACCTGATGCAGAACCCGATACAGAACCTCAGAACAAATGGCAACAGTATTAGACTTTCATAACCGTAAAGTGTGAACGCTGAGAGCAAAAGAAGCTCTGAGCTGTTCAACGGATCTGAATCAAACCAACAGCTAAAAGCTAAGAGCTCAAAGCTAAGAGCTAGAAGCTAAGAGTTATAAATGGCTGAAGTAGATTTTAAAAATCACGACAAGGTTTTGTTTCAAGAATTCTTCCTTCGTTTCAATGAAAATACATTTCTAAATACAAAAAAAAAATTTAAAAAGTATAAAAATTACAGAAAGTGAAAGTAGCAGCTGAAATGTCCTGAACGAGCCGAACGTTTTGATTCATGAACGTTCATGAAAGCAGCTAGTCTTTACCAGAACCTCCATCTGAGGACCAGAGCCGACAGAATATTGAGATGCTTTTGGACTGTTTTATACTTCAGTTTCTGTTTGGTTCTGACCCGATGTCTCGGTGTTTGTGTCTCCACCAGCCCTCCATCAGAGGCTCAGAGAGAAGAGTTCAGCCGCCTGCAGAGGAGGATCCAGCCAACAGAACCAGGTACCAGTTCTGACCCTAATTCAGTTCAGGTTATTGGATCATTGAAACATCTTCTCAGGCCAGCAGGAGTTTCTGTCAGTTCTGACTAAAGGGAAGTGGACCTCTTATAGGTCTTTAAGAATCAGTTTTTGTTTGGTTCTGTTGGACCCTTAAAGCTTTTAATCCTGAGCCCAGATGATGCAGAACCATCAGGTTTCTCTCCTCCCTCAGCAGCGCTGGTTCTGTGTGGCGCCGATTACGTGACGGGCTCCAACCTGCCGAGCCATTCGGACCTGCAGCTGTCCTGTTTCACCGGACACAGGATCCAGGTCCGTTTGTCGCTGAGCGTCCCTCGTCTGTGTGTTTGTCGGTACCGGAGCTGTAATCGTGGGGTTCTGTCTCGTTCTCAGGGTCCGGTGTTTGTTCTGGAGGACAACAAATCGTCCATTTCCCTGAACGATGCTCTGATGTGGGCCAAGGTGAACCCGTTCTCTCCGCTGGGAACCGGACTCAGGATCAACCCGTTTTAACTTGCAGATAGAACCATTCAGGAAGAACCAAAGACAGTATGACCCAGAACTAAAGAACTGAACCCGAAGGAACATTTGTTGTTCTGAAGACTTGAGGGTGAGACCGCCGCTCCTCGTGGGGTCCAAAATAAAAATAAACCTAATTTCAACAATAACTGAGTCATTCTTTATTCAACAACCGAGTCATTCTTTATTCAACAACCGAGTCATTCTTGATTCAGTAACTGAGTCATTCTTGATTCAGTAATTGAGTCAGTCTTGCTTCAATGAGTCATTCTCGATTCAGTAACTGAGTCATTCTTTATTCAACAACTGAGTCATTCTTGAATCAGTAATTGAGTCAGTCTTGATTCAATGAGTCATTCTCGATTTAGTACCTGAGTCATTCTTGATTCAATAACTGAGTTACTCTTGATTCAATAACTGAGTCATTCTTGATTCAGTAACTGAGTCATTCTTAATTTAATAACAGTCATTCTTGAT
>NC_056513.1:7600759-7602284 GCF_014905685.2 Nematolebias whitei | reverse complement strand
GATTCAGTAACTGAGTCATTCTTAATTTAATAACAGTCATTCTTGATCCAGTAACTGAGTCATTCTTAATTTAATAACTGAGTCATTCTTGATTCAATAACTGAGTCATTCTTGATTCAATAACTGAGTCATTCTTGATTCAGTAACTGTCATTCTTAATTTAATAACTGAGTCATTCTTGATTCAGTAACTTAGTCGTTCTTCATCCAATAACTGAGTCATTCTTCAGTTTACATAGATGAAGAGACGGCAGCCATTGAATGCATCACACCGTCCCTCTGCAGACTGTTCATGGTGCAACCTCCCCACCTGAAAACTGATGGATAAACAACCGAGATTTCCCACAACACTATAGAGTGATGGGCTCCAGGTGACCTTTGACCCTTACCAGGAGGCTTAAAGGGATTTATTTTGTGGCTGAGCGTGCCTCTGAGTGTAAAGCTGCTGGTGAAACCCAAGAAGACGATGGTAAACTGAAGCCAACAGTCAGACTGAAGGTGTTAAAGCTGAAAGGTCCAGGTTAGACCCACAAACTGCTTCCTGTTTCAGGGTCCACTGTTTCTCCTGGAGTGCAGACAGACTGTGTCTGGGTGACCTTTGACCTCTACTCCTGTTTTTGTTTTTTTATTTTTCATCGAGTTCAACAAACGAAGAGGAAACATTTATTTAGTAGTTTATTGTTTCAGCAGCTGGAAGGAACATCAAGTCCCCACAGGTCTCACCCTCCTCTTCCTCCTCCTAATAGGAGCAGGTGACCTCACGCCGACCTCACTCTGGTTCCTGGAGAGCTGCCGGTGTGGATCCGGGCCGGCGGGTTCAGGACTGTGAGAGGTTTTGACAGATTGAGGGTTCAGGAGGAGAAAACCCATCAAGAACAACAAATAAACTGGAAACAGGAAGATTTTAACTCTGTTTCCTGACCCGTCTGGGTCTCATCAGAAACAGGAACCTGGTTAAATCAGGAGGTTCTGAAGGGAATAAGTTCTGTTGCTTTAACAGAAAATCAATAACTAAAGCCACAATAATTCATTTTCATCCTGTTGGCACGTGACGTTCAAGTGTCTGTGAATATTTCTGAACACCGGCTGAGTTGTCATGAATAAATTCATTCATTCATTCAACCTTTATTTAGACAAGTTAATCCCACTGAGCCTCGGGGACGCATTTACAAGAGACAATAAATAAATAAAAAGTTATTCTAACAAACTGAAGAGGCAGAAAATTACACCAATACCAAATTGACGAATAATGTTAAAGATTTTAAGTTGTTGCTTTAATTTTGGTTCAGAAACAACTAAAAGTTTTTTTCTTTCATTTTTTTGGACCGAGCCGCACCAGAACTCAGAGTCAGAGTTTCTTTATTGTCATTCGCACCACATGTGGTACATGTGGTGGAGCGAAATTATGTACACAGGGTCCCAGTTACATCCAACAATAAAATGTATAAGAAAAACAGTAATAACATCTAAGATATGAACTAAGAAAAACATCAACTAAATATACACTAAGCACTCATAACATAAAA
>NC_056513.1:7600084-7600659 GCF_014905685.2 Nematolebias whitei | reverse complement strand
TATATGTATGTATAGACGTTATGTATATACATTATGTATATAACGTATATATATATATATATATATATATATATATATATATATATATAAAAAACGTATATATAATGTATGTAACTCCATTACTCTTCTGGTTTTTCATGTCTCTGTAATATTCACTTGAACCTTTAGCTGTTTTTATTCACTCAGCCATGAATGGCAGCTGCTCACAAGCTTGAACAAGCTGAAATTATGAAATAATCTTCCCTCCAGCAGTTTGCAGAGAAGCTGAAGGATGTTTGAGTCGATGTGCAAAGAAAAAACGAGCAGAAGATATGAAACACAACATCTTTAGTTTATTAAATTTATTATGATTCTTATTGTTAATTTAATACATTTATTATGATTCTCATTGTTAGTTTAATAAATTTATTATGATTCTCATCTTTAGTTTAATACATTTATTATGATTCTCATTGTTAATTTAATATATTTATTATGATTCTCATTGTTAGTTTAATAAATTTATTATGATTCTTATTTTTCGTTTAGTAAATTTATTATGATTTTCATCTTTAGTTTAATATATTTATCATGAT
>NC_056513.1:7595146-7600074 GCF_014905685.2 Nematolebias whitei | reverse complement strand
TTATTATGATTTTCATCTTTAGTTTAATATATTTATTATGATTCTCAGCTTAGTTTAATAAATTTATTATGATTCTCATCTTTTGTTTAATACATTTATTATGATTTTCATCTTTAGTTTAATAAATTTATTATGATTCTCATCTTTAGTTTCATGTTTCGGCTCAACAACCAGTTTTAACGTAGTTTGGTTTACGTTACTCTGCAGCTCAGAGCAAACGATGCTCATTTCAATATTTTCAGTCTGAAAATCACTAAGATGAGCTGAAGATGTTAGCATTAGCTTTAGCAGTGAGCTACAATGCATTATGGTCTATTTCAACCCTTCTTTCTGAATATCTGAATGGTTGCAGCTTTATAGAGAATTGTTTGTTTCCTACATGGGGTAGGTCTGTTAAAATGTTCTGTTTTTGTTCAGATTCATGATGTCAGAAGACAACAGTCTAGAACCTGCAGAGGCTGAAGGTCCGATGAGCTCTGTGTTCGTGGGGTCAAATACATGAGTTTATTACAAAACAAAAGCCTCAGGTGGACGGGTTCAGGTATCTGGACGTCTTGTTCCCGAGTCATGAAGCGGGAGATGGAACCCTGGGTCAGGGCATCGTCCTCAGTAATGAGGGGGTTGAATCGGTCAATCGAGGTGATGAAAGAGTTGAGTCTAAAATCAAAGCTCTGGATTTACTGGTCCGTCTATGTTCCAACCTTCATCTGTGGTCCTGAGGTTTGGATCAGGACCCAAAGAACCAGATTCTGGATCCAAGCAGCTGAAATGGTCTTCCTTCATAGGTTGTGGGGGCTCAGCCCTAGAGGTAGGAGGGGGAGCTTAGAGAAGAACTGCTACACCTGACTGCAGACAAGAGGTAGACGATGATGAAGATGGAAACCAAATCAGATCTGAGCTCAGTCAGTCCCTCCATGCACATGCAGACGGAGAGCAATCTCACATCCTTTGCTCAGATTCTTTAAACCTTCCTGCAGACCCCCCCCCCCCCAACACGGTTTGTTTTTCTTCTCCTGTAATGCGTAGCTGGGAGGAAATGCTGGAAGTGTAATATGTGTGTGGACTTCAGGCTTTGCGGAATGTTGAACAGGAAAAACAGATCGGACTCTGGATACTGAGAGAAATGGATTTATTGGGACCACATGGGGCCTTACGAGGACCAAACCTGAGAGGAAGACCTTCAGAAGGTCTGACGATCCAGACTACAGGAAGGTCTGGATCATTTACGAGGAAAATACCAAGAAAGCAGGAGTTCAAACTGAACCGAACATCATTTTAATTCACATCTTCAAACATTTACAGTGAAAAAAACGAACAGATCTGTTCATTAATCACTTCTTTGGTTCAAACGTCCCAGAAACATAAAAAGATCTGCATTAAAATATAAATACACGGACTACAGTTACATCATTTTTACTAAATACCTTCAGAGATGAAGGTGGTTGGATAAACTGCTGAGTCGACCTCGTTCTTCTGACCACATTTATGTGAGATTCAAACTTTTTAAATCTTCTCCAACAACATCCAGCAGAGAGTCGACTGCAGATTGAACTCAGGAGTTTCATTTCGCTCGTTAGCGACGGGTCGGTTCAGTTTTAACGAAGGAAACGCGACGCTCCCCCTCCTGAGACGATCAGAAGCAGAACGAGTCGCTCGGCTCTGATTCAGCAATGCGTGGTTGACAGCAACACTTTGGCCACATTTAAGTAATAAACTGTTAAAACCTTACTTTTGTAGAAAGCTCTTTAAAGAACGTCCGTCTGGAGTCTGAGGAGCTAACAGCAGCTCAGACTAATCCCTCCAGACACCAATATTTGAATCTTTACACATATTTTATAAAACAAAATACAGATATGAAGCATCAGCAACAGAACATCCTTCACATGACAAAAGGACGAGAGACAACTTTAAAAGTTCCTGCTCTCATTCCCCCAGGCTGAGGTGGCTCTGACAGGATCTGCTGCAGGTAAGATACTGACTGTCCAAGCTGTGAGCAGTTACTGAATACTATTAACCTTTAATTATTGTCTCAAAATGTTCTCTGATCTGGACCTGTCTCAATAACTGATAACAACAATTATTATCAAATCTTTACCTTCATTCACTAAAGCTGCTACAGGAGATTCAATCAGAAATGTGGGGGCAGCTGCCGAGGTGGGGGCGATGTGATCAGAGGTTAGAAAATAAATAATGTGCACAGAAAAAGATGCAGGTTTACAAGTCGTGCTAGAAAAAAGCTGATTTTTTTCTGAAACGGTTCTCTTCAAACGAGGCTGCACGACTCGCTGGTCACACTCAGACTGCAGTGATACTGAAACTAGACTCGTCCTTTTTTACAACTTTAAGGTCTGCAACTAGTCTCAATCTAGTCTCTAACTAGTCTGCAACTAGTCTCAATCTAGTCTGCAACAAGTCTCAAACTAGTATGCAACATATCTCTAACATCTCCAAGTATTCTGCAACAAGTCTTAAACAGTCTAACTAGTCTGCAACAAGTCTGCAACAAGTCTCAAACTAGTATCTAACTAGTGTGTAACTAGTCTTCAACAAGTCTCAATCTAATTTCAAACTCGTTTGCAACTAGTCTGCAATGTCTTAAGTAGGCTCCAGCTAGTCTGCAACAAGTCTCAAACTATAGTCTCCAAATGATCTGCAACTAGTCTCAAACTATTCTACAAGTCACTTAACTAGTCTGCAACAAGTTTGAAACAGTCTAACTAGTCTGCAACAAGTCTCAAACTAGTATCTAACTAGTCTGTAACTAGTCTTCAACAAGTCTCAAACTAATCTCAAACTCGTTTGCAACAAGTCCCAAACTAGTATCTAACTAGTCTGCAACAAGTCTCAATCTAGTCTAACTAGTCTGCAACTAGTCTCTAACTTGTCTCAATCTAGCCTCCAACTATTCTGCAATGTATTAAACTAGTAGGCTCCAGCTAATCTGCAATAAGTCTTAAACTAGTCTCCAACTGATCTGCAACTAGTCTCTAACTATTCTACAACAAGTCACTAACTAGTCTGCAACTAGTCTCTAACTAGTCTCCAACTAGTCTGCAACTGTTCTACAACTAGTCTCAAACTAGTTTTTAACTAGTCTTCAACTTTTGAAATCAGTTTGGCTCAAGATAGCCACAGCTAACAGCTGTACCAGTGAGTTGTACAGATGTGGTGTGGTAGTAGCTGAGAGTCATCCCTGACAGACGCTCTGAGCTCCAGCAGGTCAGAGCAGGTCTCTGAGTGGACCTGAAGGTGGCGGGCGACACACATTCATCAGGAGCGCTGCTTTAGTTTTCTCCTTTGAGCAGCTTCAAGAGGAGAGAAGTTTCAGAACGTCTGAATCTGACAGCCGAAGGAAACGGATCAAAGCTTAAATTCAGTCCTTTTGGTTTCTGCAGTTTGGTTCCAGAAGAACAGTGCAAATAAAGAACCTCAGAAAGCCCGTTTGGGCCCATATTAAGAACGTTTAACTTCAAATCAGGTTAGTTAAATAAAAACCGTCAAATGAGAACTTCAGACAAACGTTTCAGTTCTGACAAAAACTGTCCTGCAGCTGCCGAGCCTGGTTCTGACCCGGGTGAAGTAGCCACCTCCTTCCTGCAGCGGCTCCTGTGGGTCAAAGTTCAGGCCGACATGGGCTCGTAGGTGTGGAAGTGGATCCCCTTGGAACAGGTGATCTTCATCACGGCTCCGTTCAGACTGCTGTCAGTGATCAGTCGCATCATCCCTTCGGCTATCAGCTCCGGCCTGCCGAAGAAAACACTGATCAGACTCAGGAACAGCTAAATACAGAGAGAGGAGCAGCAGCTAAAGGACTGCTTAAAGAGCTGAAGGACTGAAGAAGGATTTGCTTCAGGAAGAATTACTTGAAGGAATGCATTTCACCCGCCATCCCGCACTGCAGAGCTTAAACTGATGTGATCAGAGAGCACTCAGTCTGTGCTGGGGATGAGTCTCAGCTACTACCAGCTCTAAAAGCACCTGAACCAAACCTCCAGTTTTAAAGCTCTATCCTGCAGAGGTTCTGAACTCACGGTAAAACTCCAAACTTGTCCATGCTGCGTCTGAAGTCATCCTTGAACTTGACAAACTTCCCCATGTTGTCCTCGCGTTCCACCGTCTGCAGCAGCGGCGTGTCCACGAAGGCCGGACACAGGACGTTGATCCGGACTCCGTAGTCTCCGTGAGCCGAGGCGTCCTGAAACGAGATGTTCAGAACTTTAGATTCTGGAAGTTGACCGGCATGATGTTGGACTCAGAGTTTGTCTCACCGCCATGGCTCTGGTGAAGCCGATGACTCCGTGTTTTGTCGCCGTGTAGACGGGCTGATGGGGGGAGTGAAGGAAGGCTGGGAGGACAAGAGACAGATTAAAACCGGACCAGGTCTACTTCCTGTTCCTGTGGACTTCAGCTGCTTCAGAATAAACTTCAGATTCCCACAGAGGCCTGGATTTGACTGATTCATGTCAAATTAAAACAATAACTCAAGTTTTACATGAGCCAAACTCTGACATGATGTAGTTCTATATGAGCCAAACTCTGACATGATGTAGTTCTATATGAGTCAAACTTTGACATGTTGTAGTTCTATATGAGTCGAACTCTGACATGTTGTAGTTCTATATGAGTCAAACTTTGACATGTTCTAGTCCTATATGAGCCAAACTCTGACATGTTGTAGTTCTATATGAGTCAAACTCTGCCATGTTGTAGTTCTATATAAGCCAAACTCTGACATGTTGTAGTTCTATATGAGTCAAACTCTGACATGTTGTAGTTCTATATGAGTCAAACTCTGCCATGTTGTAGTTCTATACGAGTCAAATTCTGACATGTTCTAGTTCTATATGAGCTGAACTCTGACATGTTGTAGTTCTATATGAATCAAACTTTGACATGTTCTAGTTCTATATGAGTCAAACTTTGACATG
>NC_056513.1:7593584-7595136 GCF_014905685.2 Nematolebias whitei | reverse complement strand
TATATGAGTCAAACTCTGACATGTTGTAGTTCTATATGAGTCAAACTCTGACATGTTCTAGTTCTATATGAGCCGAACTCTGACATGTTGTAGTTCTATATGAGTCAAACTCTGACACGTTGTAGTTCTATATGAGTCAAACTCTGACACGTTGTAGTTCTATATGAGTCAAACTCTGACATGTTGTAGTTCTATTTGAGCCAAACTCTGACATGTTGTAGTTCTATATGAGCCAAACTCTGACATGTTGTAGTTCTATATGAGCTAAACTCTGACATGTTGTAGTTCTATTTGAGCCAAACTCTGACATGTTGTAGTTCTATATGAGTCAAACTCTGACCCTGGGATAAGTGAAAAACCGCAAAGTAGGAATAGTAGTATAAGTAGTAAGTAGTAGTTCAATTTAGTATTTACTATTAATATATATAAAGGCGTTTTAAACCCTTCCCACATTCGTGCAATATTCTAAACAATGTTTCTAAACTCCAAATGCTCTAAAAGAGCACAGAATGTCATGATCTCTGCCACGCCCACTTCTCTGCTGCAATCGCTGGCAGGTGGCAGAGAGTGGAGATCATGACTTGCTGCACGAGGGATGTTCTCCTTGCACCTGTGGGCTAAACATTTAAAATAATTTATTTTAAATATGAAATCCATGCTGCTCATCCATCAATCAGCCAGTTGTGTGTCATGTCCAATCTTACTTTGAAAAATCGCGAAAGAGCGAGTCCACGAAAGTTGAACCGCGAAGCAGCGAGGGACTACCGTATATATCATGTGCATTTTAGCTTATTTTACTATATTGAAATACTTATTCATACAAATTTATCCTACTTGCATCATTTATATTCTACTATGTTGTTGTTTACTATTTCTTTTTAGGACCTTGTAAATATTACAGGTATATTTAATCTTTTAACTTTTTGGTACTTTATTTTTGTACCCTTATTGCATGCTTGAGTACCGGTATATTCTTCTTTGTTTGTTCTTTGTTTTTTAGCGAATCAAATGGGTTCAACTCATCCTGAACATTTCATTGTACTGTTAACGTTGTGTTAACCTACATGTGACAAATAAACAGAACTTAAACTTATGTGAGCAGAACTCTGAAACGTTCTAGTTCTATGTGAGCAGAACTCTGAAACGTTCTAGTTCTATGTGAGAAGAACTCTGAAACGCTCTAGTTCTATGTGAGCAGACTAAGTGAAGAAAAGCACCAGAGCTGCAGTTTCCTGCAGATCCTGAAGTGTTCAAACAGAAAGTCTGATCTTTAAAGAGACAAAGTGTTGAACAGCTGAAAAAGAGCAGGACTCAGGTCCAGTTCTGATGGTTCTGATGATGGACGTCTCTTAAAAGTCTCACATACTTTCCCTAAAATGCTCAGAGGACCACGTCCATGTTTGGACACGTTTGTTAGATGTACGAGAGACACGACAACGAGCTCATAAAGACTGATGTTATCTGCTGATTGACGCATGGATACACACAAACAAACACATGCACTCCACACACACACACACACACACACACACACACACACACACACACACAC
>NC_056513.1:7593209-7593574 GCF_014905685.2 Nematolebias whitei | reverse complement strand
CACACACACACACACACACACACACACACACACACACACACACACACCCCCCTCAGGATATCCTGAATGAAACCTGAAACAGTTTAAACTTAAAAAAAATGTTCATCAGGAAGTTTAATTTGTTCATACAAACCAGCTAAAAGTGAAAAAATGTTCTGTTGTAAAGATCACAACTATGAACCTTGAGATTATCTTCAGATTATCATATATATATATATCCATCATCTTTACCCGCTTGTTCCATTTTGGGTCAAGGGGTTCGCCGGTGCCCATGTCCAGCAATCACTGTGCGAGAGGCGGACTACACCCTGGATATAGATATATATATATATATATATATATATATATATATATATATATATATA
>NC_056513.1:7590733-7593199 GCF_014905685.2 Nematolebias whitei | reverse complement strand
ATATATATATATATATATATATATATATATATATATATATATATATAAATATAAAAAAGTGTACGCATCCTTTATGATTGTCTATTGTTGTCATTGTTGTCATCACTCTTTGTTAAAATTCAGGTCTCTCTTGTAAATGAGTCCCCGGGGCCCAATAGGATTAATATCCTGATGCATGCTCAATAATCCAGGTAGAAAAATCTACCAATGTCAATCTACCAAATCTAATCCAATGGGATTAACCTGTTTAAATAAAGGTCGAATGAACATTATCTCCATATTATCTCCAAATTATCTCCAGATTATTCATTCAACCTTTATTTAGACACGTTAATCCCATTGAGCCTCGGGGACTCATTTACAAGAGAGACCTGATTTCAGCAAAGAATGATGACAACAATGGACAACAGCGACAACAATAGACACTTATAAAAAGGCATATAGATGTTTTTTTTTTTTTTACAAATTAAAATAAGATGGCAAAAAAAGTAGCAAAAACAGCTCGATTATAAGGTGAATGTAGAAAACTAAAAACGGGAACAGGAATCTCCAGATTACCATCAGATTGTGTCCAGATTATCTCAGGTTGTAAAATGAGTTTTATTTCAGACAAACGACGACGGTCATCAGAAACAGAAACGGAGGACTGCCCGTCAAACGCCGATGCGTGACAATCGTTACGACCCGTCAGCCCTCAGATTGTGAGTTGGGATAACGCTCAGCTACCACTGCATCAGTTAAACAGCTGCAGACGTTCGTCCAGAGGTTCATAAGATGAAAACACGTAATGTCAGAGAAAGTCCAGTCGTCCAGAACCCTGAAGTTCAGTAAAAACAACAAACAAAGGAGCAGCAGCTCAGCTGGACCTGCGACGTGAACCCGATCCATTTCTGCAGCGCCTGCAGGCGTCGGGACGCAAACACAGCAGGGGAACATGATAGTGCTGGGAAAAGTTTCACGGACCGGGTCACCGTGGAGACGGCCCGAAGAGCCAAAGGTTAAGAAAACTGTCAAAACATCTGTGGATTTTATCTCCACTGGACTGAGGAGGACCCGTCAGTCAGAGTTAGACTTGTTTCAGTCTGTCAGGTTCTGGTTCTGGTTCTTAAAGCTCTCACCTCCTGGACCTGCAAGAAATCCATCCTGAGCGTTCGTTTCCAGTCGCTCTCGTTAGGCTGAGAGCGCCTCATGGTCCGGCCCATTTCCAAGAAGGTCAGAACATTTTACTTCCCACCAATCAGGGGGAGTTGGTGTGTTTGTGTCTGAAGGATTACATAATCCAGCTTCAAACAACACCACAGACCCACAAATCCAAGCAGAGTGCATGTTTATGTTAGAAAAACATGTAAATACAGAAAAACCTGCAGAATCTGGACCCGAGAGGAGGCCGAGAACTGCAGGTCCATCAGAACCGACGGAAAACAAGCAGCTGTGTCTTCTGAACTGTAAAAAACTAAAACCTAAATGTCCTGATGCATGCTCAATAATCCAGGTAGAAAAATCTAAAAAAGTTAAGTGTGGTCCTCTGGACATTCAAAAACGTAGAAACGTTTCGTTTTTCATCCACTGAAGTCTTTCGGATGAAAGACGACACGTTTCTACATGTTTTTGTTTTTGTTTTTTGAATGTCCAGAGGACCGGACTTAACTTTTTTAGATAAAAACTAAATGAATAAAAATCAAAAACTGATCAATTTAAAGAGATAAATCACTTCCAGGTTCTTCCTCAGGGAGGAACCGCCGAAGACCAAAAATAAAGTGTCAAAGACCTGCAGAACCTCCGCAGAACTGTTGACTCAGACCCCTTTAACAGACTACAGGACAGTCCGGATTGGTTCAGAGGGTCAAACAGAACCGGATCAGGAGTTTAGTGTCTCATGATTTTCTAAATATATTTATTATTATTTTATTTTTTAACAGACTGTCATTACATTCCTGCAGGAGCCTTCAGCCTCTGAACTAAAAGGTTCTGATCCGTGGTTCTCGACCCAGTTAGCCCAGGTGTTTGCACGTGTTACCTGCCATGGAGGACACGTTGACGATGGTTCCTCCTTCCTTGTCGTACTCTTTGCTCATGTGCTCCAGAGCCAGGTAGGTTCCTTTAATCACCGACGTCTGCAGACACAAACACACCTCGGTTAACGGTCGGTACCGCTGGTTTCGGATCAGAACTTCACCAGGAAGCTCCACAGGAAGAAGCATTTTACCACCTCTGAGATGAAGATTAGAGCTGCAAGTTTGACAGGAAATCTTCAATCTGATAAAAATGACCCGTTAGATTCAAACAAGTAATGCACCACAAGAACAGGAAGTTCTGTTACTCTCACGAGAACAATCATGCAGCTGGATGAACACATGAACAATCATGCAGCTGGATGAACACATGAACAATCATGTAGATGGATGAACACATGAACAATCATGCAGCTGGATGAACACATGAACAATCATGTAGATGGATGAACAC
>NC_056513.1:7590562-7590723 GCF_014905685.2 Nematolebias whitei | reverse complement strand
CATGCAGCTGGATGAACACATGAACAATCATGTAGATGGATGAACACGTGAACAATCATGTAACTGAATGAACACGTGATCGATTGTGTAAATGGATGAACACGTGAACAATCGTGTAACTGGATTAACACGTGATCGATCGTGTAAATGGATGAACACGT
>NC_056513.1:7582544-7590552 GCF_014905685.2 Nematolebias whitei | reverse complement strand
TAACTGGATTAACACGTGATCGATCGTGTAAATGGATGAACACGTGAACAATCATGTAACTGGATTAACACGTGAACAATCGTGTAAATGGATGAACACGTGAACAATTGTGTAAATGGATTAACACGTGATCGATCGTGTAAATGGATGAACACATGAACAATCGTGTAAATGGATGAACACGTGATCGATTGTGTAAATGGATGAACACATGAACAATCGTGTAAATGGAAGAACACATGAACAATCGTGTAAATAGATGAACACGTGAACAATCGTGTAACTGGATTAACACGTGATCGATCGTGTAAATGGATGAACACATGAACAATCGTGTAAATGGATGAACACGTGAACAACTGTGTAAATGGATGAACACGTGATCGATTGTGTAAATGGATGAACACGTGAACAACTGTGTAAATGGATGAACACGTGAACAACTGTGTAAATGGATGAACACGTGAACAACTGTGTAAATGGATGAACACGTGAACAACTGTGTAAATGGATGAACACGTGAACAACTGTGTAAGTGGATGAACACGTGAACATCTTCAGTATGTGATGAGTCAGACCTGAAGCTGTTTCTCAGAGTGTTGGTTTCAGTTCTCAGCGAGGTCAAAGGTCAACTCTGAGACCTGTCCTTATGGTCTGGTGTTAACCAGGTCTGTAGCTGGTCTGGTGGTCTCAGGTGGTCTCTTACCAGGTTCACCTGAATGGTCTTCTCCCAGTTCTTCTCATTGTTGATGCCGGCATTGTTGATGACGATGTCCAGACGTCCAAACTGGTCTATGGTCTTCTGGAAGGCATCTGTCCACACAAACAAACACCAAGAACTGGTTCAAGACTTGGATTCTGGATCAGATCTCGACAGTCTCTGCTCTTCCAGTCAGAGCTGAAAGTTAACCCAGAAACAGTTTTTCAGCATCGGAGCGTGAACAACCACAAACATTAAAGTCAGCTTCAAAGTTTAAATCCTCCTCTAAAACTAAAAGTGGTTCTGATCCAGAACCTGCTGGGTTCTGGACCTAGACTTCTTCATGTTTTTATAAAAACTGCTGAATATTTATTTAAACACAAACTGACTCCAACAGAACCGGTACCAGAAGACACGAGCACATTTCAGTCATTTTTCTCCTGTTTCCCATGTTTCAGTTCTCAAACCGATGTTGTTTCGTCACGCTCTGGTTCCGCTGAAGCAGGAACCAACAGAACCAACAGTCTCTGACCACAGCTCTGACGGTTCTGGACCACAGGTTTCAGTTTGATTCTCTCCGGTTCTGGTGGGTTCTGTTTAACGACGTCAGACGGTTTTTGGTTGAGTTGAACGTTGTCGTGTTGTCTCCCCACGCTCGGTTCTGTCTGACTGGTTGGTACCGTTTGTGGTTCCTTCAGCAAAACCAGGTGGTTGTTCATCGTTTCATTTCAAAGGTTTTTATAACCATCTGGTCCTAAGCAGGTCTACAGAACCCAGAATCAGTACAAGACTGGTTCTAGTCTTGATCCAGGACCTCCTTCAGCAGCAGAACCCTCTGTGGTTCTCTGTAGGACTTTGTCAGTCTCTAATGGTTCTGGCCCACTCTTCTTTCCATCGTTGAGGGTTCTGTCAGATCCCTGAAGGTCCACCACAGCATCTCAATCATGATGCCGTTCTGGACTCTGACTGAGCGTTGCAGCACCCTGGTTCTGGTCTTTCTGACCCGTTCTGTTGTAGATCAGCTGTTGTGTTTGGGATCATGGTCCTGTTGGACCCAGTTTGGTCCAAGCTTCAGCGGTTGGACAGATGGACTCATGTGACTCCAGAACATTTGGTCTACAGAGGAGTTTTGGTCCACTCGGAGACGGACAGGAGTCCAAACCATTAGCCTCCACCACCGTGCCGACAGCTGGGAGGAGCTGTCTGCTGCAGTGCATTCTGGGTAAACATGTGTCTGAAGTACGTAGATTGAAATGGACTCTAGATTCTCTCTTCTGGATTAGTTTTTGTTCAAACCTGACAGTTTTTGTGACGTATTTAAAACTCGTTGACGATTTTATTTGTTAAACGTGATTTATTTAAAATGTGCCTGCTTGCATTTTGCCCCAAAGCTTGTCAGGACAAAAACTGAGACAAGAAGTCCTCAAACGTCTTCTAATCTCTGTATGTACAGATGTGAACGCAGATACTGTAATCTCTTCTGCTGCACACTGCGGCAAGCACGAAGGTCATGTGACCAAAGGAGCAGGTCCGACCTGACGGCAGAACGAGTCCAACAGAACCCGGCACAGGTTTCAGAAGACAAGCATTCTCAAAAACAGCAGGTCTGAAACAGCGATGGTGGTTCAGAACCCCAGAGGAGGACCTTCTGGACAGAATCAGATTACAGCTGTTTCCAAAGCAGAGCCTAAGATCATCTGCTCAGATCCTGCAGCACCAAGACCCAGATCTGAGGTTTCTGAGGAGCTGCAGCCCAGAGGATTCTATTAGTTGATTGCATGAAGAAACGTTCTGCAGAAATGTTGAGGAGACCCAACAGAACTCCTGACATCTGCGACTCCCTCTGAAAAAGTAAACTGCACGAGAGTAAAGATGGTGGACAGATGAAAAGTTTGTTTGCAAAAAGTTTATTAAAGTTCAGGCAGCTGGGAGTTGATGACATCATCGGACTGTGACCAGAACATTCGTTGGTGAAATCCTCCGGCTGTGTAGAAACAGTCAAACATGTGAAAACGTTTTCTGTTGCTTTAGGACAGAACAAAAAACATTAGAGTTCTGTCTGGGAGCGGCCCGCGGGCACGTCGGCTCAGCCCAAACAGAGTCAAGAGATCTTCGGCTCGTTACGCTCGTTTCACCTCCTGTGTGAGCCGACAGACGTGTCTGTCAAAACAGCTTAAAGGAGGAAACCTGAGGAGGTGAAAGGTGCGAGTGTCGTCACACGCAGCATTCCAGAACCTCCGACCCAATGACTGCACGTTGAAGGCATGAAGACAAACACCATGAAGACTGAACCTCAGCCTCTGAGGCGGGTCAATAAAAACACACCGTATGTTCTCGGGTAAACTGGTTCTGTCAAACTAACAACACTGACTCTTTGAAAGTTGTAATGTGCTTTGGTTCTGTTGTTTCTCTGCCAGCTCAGTGTCCGGCCTTCTTGGAGTCCTTGGCGGGGGTGTTGGAACGCGCTCCAGCTGAGGACTCCTTTCTGCTGGGGGGACTTCTTCAGTGCCCACTTGGTGTGACCTGGAGGGGTGCGATTGGGAGGAACGGCCTCTCTGATCTGAACTCGAGTGGTGTTCCGCTGTTGGACTTCTGTGCTCGTCACAGTTTGTCCATCACGAACACCATGTTGGAACATAACGGTGTCTGTATGTGCACTTGGCACCAGAACATCATAGGTCGTAGATCAATGATTGACTTTGTAGTTGCGTCATCTGACTTGCGGCCGTTTGTTTTGTCGGGTGAAGAGAGGAACTGAGCTGTCAACTGATCACCACCTGATAGTGAGTTGGATCAGACAGGGGGGAATGTTGGACAGACCTGGAAGACCCAAATGTGTAGTGAGGGTTTGCTGGGAACGCCTGGCAGAAGAACCCATCGGAAAGATCTTTAACTCACACCTCCGGGAGAGCTTTAATTACATCCCAGCTGAGGTGGGGGGACATTGAGTCTGAGTGGGCCATGTTCTGCCTTGAGATGTGGCCGCAAAGTTGTCGGTGCTTCTCGTGGTGGCCATCCTCGAACTCGGTGGTTAGGGAGGCTGTCAAGCTGAAGAAGGAGTCCTATCGTGCCTTGTTGGCTAGTGGGACTCCAGAGTCAGCTGAGGAGTACTGGAGGGCCAAGCAGGCTGTAGCCTTGGCTGTTACTGAGGTAAATCTCAGATGTGGGAGAAGTTCGACAAGACCTTGGATAAAGACTCTCGGCAGAATCTGGCAAGCCATCAGACTGAAGCAGAGAAAGAAGCATTTTACTAACCCTGTGTTTAGTGGTGGAGTGCTGTTGACGTCAACCAGTGGTTGACAGAAAACAAGTCAGACCTTCTCAGTTCCACCAACGTCCTCATGGAGGAAGCTGAGTCAGGGAACTTGGAGGTCCACAACCAGAGCTGAGGTCACCGAGGTAGTTCCACTTTAGTTTATTGCGTTTCCACATCAGAAGTTGCTTTTTTTCAGTTTCAGTTCTTTCTGACCCTCTCTGTACTTCTCCATCAGCATCCTCAAAGCAAGGATTGTTTCTGTGGCGCTTTCTCGCCATGAAGCCATACTGCTGCTCACAGATAGTCACCTCTTGTTCAAGTCTAGCTTCCACAAATCTCCCAGATCTTAATTGTGTGACTCATCAATTTAATTACCCTGTAGCTGCTACAACTCTATACAGCACCCTTTTTCTTAAAAATGGCCACCAGCACACTTCTTCTCTATTCCTCTGGCATTTTCAGAACATTCAGGTCTGCTCTGATCACCACTCTCTCCTCCCTGGGAATACTCTCCATCACTTCATCCAGATCCTTCCATAATTTATCTTTCTTCTCCACATCACAGCCAACCTGTGGAGCATAACCACTGACAACATTTAGCATCAGACCTTCTACTTCTACCTTCAGGTATATCACCTTATCTGACACTCTTTTCCCCTCTACTACATTCTTTGCCAACTCCTCCTTCAGGACCATCTCTACTCCATTTCTCTTTCTATCCACACCATGGTAAAACAGTTTGAACCCTGCTCCAATGCTGCGAGTCTTGCTGCTCTTCCACTTGGTCTCTTGGACACATAAAACATCTACCTTCCTTCTCAGTATCATGTTAACCAGATCTCTACCTTCCTTCTCAGCATCATGTTAGCTAGATCTCTACCTTCCTTCTCAGCATCATGTTAGCTAGATCTCTACCTTCCTTCTCAGCATCATGTTAGCTTGATTTCTACCTTCCTTCTCAGCATCATGTTAGCTTGATTTCTACCTTCCTTTTCAGCAGCATGTTAGCTAGATCTCTACCTTCTTTCTCAGCATCATGTTAGCTAGATCTCTACCTTCCTTCTCAGCATCATGTATAGTGTCTTTGGGATGAACTTGTATGTTTATTTTGGCAAAAGTGTTTTATGTTGAATGCCCTTCCTTACACAACCCTGGGACCAGAACCACAGATACAGTCTTGTAACCCTTGTGGCTGGTTTCATAATTGCACATCAATGAATCCTAAAAAAAACTTTAAGCCGTTTGATGTCAGTCAGGAGAAACTGCAGGTTTCATTTTAAAATGTGCAGTGAGGAGATTTACAAACAGAAAGCGTGGAAGTGTCCACAGAGCTGCATGCACATCATCATGACTAAATTCACCTTTCTGCACACACACTCCAACACACAGACTCACACACATCTACACAGGTGCTCAGAGTGTGTCAGTGTGTGTGTGTTGTGTGTGTCCACAGCAGCAGCAGCAACATTCCAGCTGCGTGCGCCTGCAGGGTTTCTCTTCTTGGTGTCAAACAATGAGAGCTTGTTCGTCGACACACCTCTGCAGGGAGGAACACGTGCTGAACCCAACTACATGCATTTAAATTCAGGTACTTTAACGTTGACCTGCAGAGCAGAACCAGACAAACCGGGCCTTTGTTGGACCCAGAACCAAAGGCTGCTCTCAGAAAGACTGAGGAGAGGCTCTTGCGTCACCAAGTTTCATCTCACTTCCTCTTTTTCATCAGGAGGAACTTAAAGAGCAGCTGAACCCGACCCGGTTTAACAGAACCGCAGAGTGAAACAGAACCTGCTGCTGGTTCTGTGCAGGCAGGAAGTGATGTAAGCCTCTCATCACCTCTCAGAGCGTCTCCGTTGGACACGTCACACTGGATGAAGGTGCAGTTTCCCTCTCCAAACTCTGAGTCCAGCTCGTTCTTGCACTGCTCTCCGCAGGTCTTGTTCAGGTCCAAAACGGCCACCTGGAGCACAAACAGAACCTTTACACGCTCTGAGACATGGTGCCGTCGTCATGAGCTAATCATCAGCATCTCAGCAGCAGCAGGAAGGAAACAGAACTTTTAGGTTTGTCTGCTTCTTCTTTCACCACACGGGACCTAAGTTCTGCAGACGTGTGAACAAAACCAAAGTTCTGACAAACATCAACCAGAACTTCTCTCTTCCTGAAAAACAACTTTGAAACATTTTAATCAAACTGTTTGCTCCTGAAGTTAATCTGTAACTCTAATCTGTGACACGGTCTGGTTTGACATCTGAGGGTAAACAGAACCTGAGCCAAACAAACTGTCAGAAACAAGCTGAGAGGTTCTACAGAACCTGAGCTGGTAGAGCACAACAGAACCAAGAACAGAACCCAGATGTGAAGAGGAATAAAATGTCAGACGAGCTGCTGCTTTCAGAGGTTCTGTAGAACCTGAGCTATTGGAGCAGAACAGAACCCAGATGCATGTTTAGCCCAGAGTTAAACCAGAACCCAGAACCAAAGCGCACAAACTGACAGACACAAGTTGGGCTGCAGGTCCGTGAGGTTCTGTAGAACCTAAACTCTGAAACAGAACAGTTTGGACCAGAACCGACCTTAGCTGAGCTCTGCAGCAGGGACTGGACCGCGGCTCTGCCGATGCCTTGAGCTCCTCCGGTCACCAGAGCCACCTTCCCGCTCAGAGCCATGATGATCCGGACCCGAACCCGACCAGAGCCTCTCTGGCTGCGGAGCCGCGGGCTGAGCCTTTTCTCCCCCTCCCCTCCCCCTCTGTGACCTCACAGTGCGCGCGTGTCTCAGGCGTGAGGAGGTGAACGAACTCCCGCAGGTTGAGCTCCGTGAACCCGCTTCACACCTGAGCAGCTTCGGAGAGGTTCGTGACGTCACAGCAAATCGTTCTTAGAGTTACGCAACTTGAAAGGGGGAGGGGCTTCAGGTCTCTGAACACACCTGTCTGACACAAACACAGGCTGCAGGACAGAACCGAACTCATCAGGAGAGGACTGCAGAACCCTCAGGGGGTTTACAGAACCATCTTCCTGGAACACGAGGAACTGACTGCAGGGCACTCTAAAGTTGAGTTGGTGGAAAATAAAGGTTCTGAACAATTAATATCTTACCTGCTGCAGATAGTTCTTTGAATTACTTCAGTTTAGGGAAATTTGAGTTTATTTCTGAATGGACAGATGAGGATTTTCTCCTGATGAGTTCGGTTCTGTACTGCAGCCTGGGTTTGGGTCAGACAGGTGTATTCAGAGACCTGAAGCCCCTCCCCCCTCCCCCTTTCCACAGTTCCTCCTTGGCTCTGCTTTACCCTGCTCAGGTCGGTTCCGTGTTCTTTTCCACAGGGCCTTTTTCTTGGAACAGGCCTGCTTTTTCAGTACCGACTTCTCTGGTTCCATTGAGGCCCAGCAGGACCCTAAGAGGTCAGCGCACTGTCGGTTACCGATTGGTCAGGAGGCGGCATCATTGAGGGCGGAGTTTCAGAAACTTCCACCGCAACCCGATCTGCCATTTTCTTTTTAACCCGACATTAGAAACAACTCGAATCCGGAGGAGGGTATTTTGGAGCATTTTGTAGGTATAAACAAACAATAATGTCACAACTGTGGTCAAACACTGAAGTTCAGACGTTTTTGTGTTTGCTGGTCGACAAAAAAGTTCAGAGCGAGCTAGATGGAGCGACACCGAGAAGGTTTTTAAAGAGGCGTCGTGCATTGATAATGATCCGCCCACTCAAGGGGCACTAATGGGCACTGTGGAAATGGAAAATGAAGTGATTCAACCTGTACCGGCCCAAAGTGGATCTTTCGCATCTTAAAACAAATCGGCAGCAAATAGTTTTAGCAGTGCAGCCTGAGTCATTAAGGAACATTTTATTATTTCTGCCAAAACAATCACATGTTGGAAAACTGATAACGTTGACAGCTGAATGACTGCTGAAATCAGTCGAATGACTGCTAGAATCAGCTGAACGACTGCTGGAATCAGCTGAACAACTGCTGTAATCAGTCGAGTGACTGTTGGAATCAACTGAATGACTGCTGGAATCAACTGAACGACTGCTGGAA
>NC_056513.1:7578088-7582534 GCF_014905685.2 Nematolebias whitei | reverse complement strand
CTGCTGGAATCAACTGAATGACTGCTGGAATCAGTCGAATGACTGCTGAAATCAGCCAAATGACTGCTGAAATCAGCCAAATGACTGCTGGAATCAACTGAATGACTGCTGAAATCAGCCAAATGACTGCTGGAATCAACTGAATGACTGCTGAAATCAGCCAAATGACTGCTGGAATCAACTGAATGACTGCTGAAATCAGCTGAATGACTGCTGAAATCAGCTGAATGACTGTTGGAATCAGCTAAACGATTGATGTAATCAGCCGAATGACTGCTGGAATCAGCCAAATGACTGTTGGTATCAGTTGAACGACTGCTGGAATCAGCCAAATGACAGCTGATATCAGCCAAATGACTGCTGATATCAGCTGAATGACTGCTGAAATCAGATGAATGACTGTTGGAATCAGCTGAATGACTGCTGAAATGTGTTGGATGACTTTTGAAGACTACTGAAGAAGCTGAAACGGAGCTGTTAAAGCTAAAAGAAACAGAAGCTAAAGCTAAACTAAGCAAAGGACTAGAAGATAAAAGGAGCAAAACAGCTAGATAAAATTTAAAAATAGCTCAAGTCCAAAAGGAGCTAAATGCTAACTAAAACAAAAAGAAGGGAAAGCAAAACATAGCTAAAAGCTAGCTAAATAAGCCAAATTGGCTAAAAGTAGTAAAGTTGAATTTCTGGTGTTTGTCTCTAAATATTGTTTTCCTTAATGACGTCCTTCTCAGTAGAAATGTCTCACAGTTAAATATTAGCGAGACAAAACGTCCCACCCTTCTGTCCCCCATCTCAGGAAAATCAGCCAAAGAATCTCAGCCCTCTGCTCTTCATCACTTCCTGTTGTACCCACAGACAACAGGTGGAATTTTCCATCTCCAGAGATCAAAACTGTAAATGTCTCATCACCGGAATACAAGCAGAAAACAAAAACAACAACAACAACAGGAAGCAGAGTTAAATGTTTATTTGTCACGACTTTCCACAACAAGTTAAAAACAGTAAACAAACTCAGAAGAAGTGAAATTCTTTCATTTTTAGTAGAAAACGTTGGACTAAGCTGCCCCAGGTTCAGTTCTTCCTGCAGAGCCGACCCTCAACAGCTGAAACCTTTTCAGATCAGAGAGAAGGCAAACAAACAGCTAAAACAAACAAACAGCTAAAACAAACAGCTAAAACACATAACGCTGTCCCTGCTGGTCCAAAGAGATTTGAACAAAAAGCAGATTGAAGGAGAAACAACGTAAACAAACAAATAAATAAATAAATAAATAGTCTGGCAGATATTTCAACTTTTGGCTCACTTAAATGCTCCAAAACGACACGTTGTCGGCGTTATCGGAAAACGAACGGAATGTAAACAGAGTTTGACATGAGACAACAAGAATGTACAAACAAAACAACTAAAAGATGTTTTCAGTTTGTGAATCACTCAGAACATCTGGAGCCAGAGATTTGAGCAGGAATAACATAAACCTCCAGCTGCTCAGGTCATTGAACACACCTTTATGTTCTGCTCAGGTCATTGAACACACCTTTAAGTCCTGCTCAGGTCATTGAACACACCTTTAAATCCTGCTTAGGTCATTGAACACACCTTTAAGTGCTACTCAGGTCATTGAACGCACCTTAAACCCTGGAACAGAACTGTTCTTTGATTCTTCTATTGATTTAATTCAGATTAAATTTATGTTGAAAAATTGACTCTTATTGAAGATGGTTCTGTGGTTCTGGTTCTATCTGTGTTCCAAATCTCATCGCATGGCTGAATGGACCCACATGTGGGTCTAATCCAGCCTGGGCGGGTAGTGCTCCAGACCCATGTCTTGGTTCTGGTGCACCTTCGTGCTTAGAATCCGATCAGATTATCTGCAGGGGATTTATTTATTTTTTTTTACAGCTGCCACTTTTTCCAAGGATGATCTGAAACAAGTGTTCAGAACACTTTACTGGGTCAGAACCAGCTGATTCTGTGTCAAAAGGTTCTGCAGATACGAGTCCAATAACAGAGATGTGAGCATGAAGACAAAAACACAAAGAAGTTTTCATTTATGATAAAAACATTGAATACGTTTATTTTTCTGCAGTTTGGGTCGATGCTCTGATCAGCAGGAACTTTAAAAACAGATGAGTTCTGAAGAACACCACCAACAGAACCAGGATCAGTCCAGGAACTGTTCAGACCTGTTCCTGCTCAGCTGAAAACCTCCAGGTGAGGTGAAACACCTGAGGTGTGGTGGACCTCGGTCCTGGACAGGCGGGCCCTGCGAGACTTTCAAGGTGAGTCTGAGTGTGGGAAAACAGAGCACTGACAGCAGAGGTGAAACTGATGTCTGCAGGTCCAGAACAGGTCCTGTCAAGCTGTCAATCACTGACCTTGATACAGATCAATAATCAATAATCTGTCCCGTTCTCAGACTCTGTCTTTGTCTCTGTGTTGGACATTTTCAAGATGAAGGACAAACTTTGTGTTATAAAATGTACAGATTTACATGTTTTTATATTCTGTGAGACATTTAGGTGTTCAGGCCGTAAAAAACATTAATAAAAAAGTCACTTTAACATCATTTACATATCAGAACATAAAAAACCTGAATGGGTTCTAAAAGGATCCAAATCTGACCTGAAGGGTACAAAAATCAAAAGGTTCCACTGAGTCATTATCTATTCAACAGAACCAGGCTCCAGTCCTGATCCAGAGCCTCCTCCAGCAGCAGAACCCTCAGTGGTTCTCTGTAGGACTTCATCAGTCTCACTCATGGTTCTGGAGGAGTTCTGGGCCACTCAGGGACTGACAGGAGCCCAAACCATCAGCCTCCACCACTGTGCTTACAGCAGGGAGGAGCCGTTTGCTGCAGTGCATTCTGGGTAAACATCTTTCCTCTAGTCTGGTTCTGGTCCAGAATTATTGTGGCTCCTTCAGATGAACTAAGTTGCTGCCATGTTGGGTTTAGAGAAGAGGTTATGACCTTTGACCTGCTGACTGAGGCCTGTAGAGTCACTGCACGGTCTGACCTTCAGGGTGAATCAGCTGTCTGAAATGTTCTCCTCTTTGGAAGAATTTTTCTCTAAATGACCTTTGACCCTTCACAAATTGATGGACAGCAGCAGCTGTTTCTCTGAGGTCATTGCTGACGTCTTTCCATCTTGGCGTTGCATTAACACACCTGGAGGTTCCAGAGCAGCAGAACCTCTTGGCTGATCCTGGACCTCTGAGGTTCTGTGAAAGCAGCAGGTCTGGAGCCAGTTTCTAGGTTCTGTTGAATAAATAACGACTCGGTGGGACCTGTGGTTAGACCTGGATCCTTTAGAACCTGGTAACGTCCAGATATTTCAAAGCCTCAGCAGAGGACAAAGCGCTGAGATAAAAACGATGACATCATTCTTCTTCAGTCTTCAGAACGTCTGGAGAACCGCTCATTGGATCAGTTTTTTTTTTTCTCATAAAAACACGATTCAGGCCCAAACACGATAAACGAATGATGTCCGTGATGGTCCCCGTGTCCATCCTGATGGACGCCGACGCTCAGCATCCAGGAACAGGAAGTCCACGGCGTGTCTCACAGCTTGTGGACGTCTTCGTGTCTCAGGATCTTGTAGAGGACCCAGTAGAAGATGTTGAAAAAGAGGAAGGCCAGAGGGAAGCCGGCCCGCGACACTGTGTCGATCTTTTTGGCGCGGTCGATGAACAGCTTCCTCATCTCCTCCATGCTTTTCCCGCCGCCGCCTCCAGGTGCATTCTGGGTAGTGTTGGCTGCTGGGGTGCTCAGCGCCGTCACTGCGTTATTGGTGCCGAGTTTGGACTCTTTGGTGCTGCTGGGAGTCGAAGTGATGGCAGCTGGGGAGGTCAGCCTGCTTTCATGGACATCCACGTCCTGTTGGAGGAAAGGGGGGAGGGGGAGGAGGAGGAGGAGGAGGAGGAGGAGGAGGAGGAGGAGGAGGAAGATGAAACCCTCACTGTCTTCCTGTTTAAAATAAAAACTCATTAAAAACAAACCCAAAGTTTGATTTTTACGTGAAGTTTCTGAATATTTCAAGTTTAAATTGTAGATTTTCTCTGAGTTATTAAAACTTTCTCCTAACTCTGTTCAAACGTGGAGACTTTGAACTTCCTGTTAAAGATCATGATCGACTGCAGCTGTTTCTTTTCACCAACATCATAAAAACATCTGTGGCAAAAGTCACCAGACTGACCCAGACCCGGGACTACGAGAAGGTTTCAGGACCTCAGAGAGGATCAACTCCTAGATCCACCAGTGTCCCTGTCCACCATAGGCCCTGTCCACCAAAGTTCCTGTCCACCATAGTCCCTGTCCACCATAGTCCCTGTCCAACAGAGTTCCTGTCCACTAGAGTCCCTGTCCACCATAGTCCCTGTCCACCAAAGTCCCTATCCACTAGAGTTCCTCTCCACCAGAGTCCCTGTCCACCAGAGTCACTGTCCAGAGT
>NC_056513.1:7572863-7578078 GCF_014905685.2 Nematolebias whitei | reverse complement strand
GTTCCTCTCCACCAGAGTCCCTGTCCACCAGAGTCACTGTCCAGAGTCACTGTCCAGAGTTCCTGTCCACTAGAGTCCCTGTCCACCAGAGTCCCTGTCCACCAGAGTCCCTGTCCACCAGAGTGCCTGTCCACCAGAGTCCCTTTCTACCAGAGTCCCTGTCCACCAAAGTCCCTGTCCACCAGAGTCCCTGTCCACCAGAGTCCCTGTCCACCAGAGTTCTTGTCCACTAGAGTTCCTGTCCACCAGAGCTCCTGTCCACCAGTGTCCCTGTCCACTAGAGTTTATGTTCACTAGAGTTCCTGTCCACCAGAATCCCTGTCCACCAGAGTCCCTGTCCACTAAAGTCCCTGTCCATTAGAGTCCCTGTCAACTAAAGTTCCTGCACACTAGAGTCCCTGTTCACCAGAGTTCCTGTCCATCAGTGTCCCTGTCCACTAGAGTCCCTGTTCACCAGAGTTCCTGTCCATCAGTGTCCCTGTTCACCAGAGTCCCTGTCCACTAGAGTCCCTGTCCACCAGAGCCCCTGTCCACCAGAGTCCCTGTCCATCAGAGTCCCTGTCCACCAGAGTCCCTGTCCACCAGAGTCCCTGTCCACCAGAGTCCCTGTCCACCAGAGTTCCTGTCCACCAGTGAAGACTGTTTGACATCACCAAGGGGACCACGAGGACCAAGAAATAAGCTCAAAACTTTCAAGCTGGACTGAAACCTGTAGCTGTCATGAACGAGACAAATGTCTTTTGGAGAAAGGTTTGATGGGACATGGACTGAGCAGTTTGGACACAAAGACAAGAAGGACGCATGGATCAGTCAAGAAGAGGCTCTCAGACCTCAGAGCACTGAACCAACTGTCAGGCACGGCGGTGGCAGCATCATGCTGTGGACAGATCAGCGGAGGCGGGACCTGTCTGAGTCCAGGTGAGTTCTTCTTTACCTGCTGAGTTTAAACGAGCTGACACCGAGGACAGGAACCTGAACAGGTGTTCACATCTGGACAACACACAGGTGGACCTGAGCTGGACCATCAGGAGTCATCAGGGTAAAAGGTACAAACAGACCATGTTGTTGTTTATGTTTACTAAAATTAATCCAAACAGGCCCCGTTGTTGTTTATTAAAACTCCTCCTAACAGACCATGCTGTTGTTGTTTACTAAAACTCCTCCAGTTCTATTTTCTGATCTTTGTTGTTTTATTTCAGTGTCAGGAACATGAATCTTCCTGCCTGCAGCTGATTTAACACAAATACATGCAAACATGCACACGCACACACGTGCACGGTGTGTTTACCCGGTGCTGGCCGGTGCCGGCGCTGCTCATGGATCCGTTCGAAGGTTCTGATGGCGCTCTGAGGTCGTTGTCAGAGTTAACGCGGCGCAGAGACTCAGCCAGCTCCTCTGGATCAACGCCGCCGCTCTACCGGCCGACAGCATGCAAACCAGTGAGCGTCACAAACAAACAAACAAACAAACAAACAACTAGACCGGACCGCTCAGTCACTCAGAAAACTCAGTCTCCCTCCAATCAAAGTATCTGAAGAAAAATGTTTGTTATCCTGTTTTTAATTAAAGACTTCCTGCTTCTGTTTGACTGAAGCCGGGTCAGTCCGATCCAAAACATGCAGAACCGACCTGTCAATCAACAGCACACGCATGCAGAGAACATGCAGAGTCATGCTTTGCATTTCCTGATTCAGCATTTTTGTTCCTAACTGGCTCCAGTTTTAGTCCTGCAGTGACTCAGCTGCTCCACACGGGGGCAGTCTGACACCATCAGAACCTCCTCCATGGTTCTGCGGGTTCTGGCGCACTGGTTCTGAGGGGTTTGTGTACCTTGTTCTTGTTCTTGTGCTGCCGCCTGAAGCGCAGCAGCTCCTTGTGTTGTCTGGACACGAAGTTAACGGCGGCGTACTCCAGCAGCGCCGAGAAGACAAACAGGAGACACACGGCCATCCAGATGTCTATGGCCTTCACGTAGGACACCTGAGGACACACACACACACGCACGCACGCACGCGCGCGCGCGCACACACACACACGCACACACACACACACACACACACACAAGGGCTGATCCAGCAGTCCGTTCGGGTTCTACATGTGGTTTATTCTTTATTTTAAAGACTTAACTTTGAACCACGACGATCACAAACTGAGTCATTTATTCAACAGAACCTGGTTCCAGTCCTGATCCAGAACCTCCTCCTGCAGCAGAACCCTCAGTGGTTTTCTGTAGGACTACATCAGTCTCTCTCCTGGTTCTGGAGGAGTTCTGGTCCACTCATCTTTCCATCACTGAGGGCTCTGCTCAGCTGTCTGAAGGTCCACCACAGCATTTCAGTCAGGTTCAGGTTCTGGACTCTGACTGGGCCACTGGTTCTGTTCTTTCTGACCCGTTCTGTTGAAGCTCAGCTGCTGTGTTTGGGATCATGGTTCTGTTGGACCCAGTTTGGTCCAAGCTTCATCTACTGGACTCCAGAACCCTTTGGTCTACAGAGGAGTTCTGGTCCACTCAGTGACTGACAGGAGCCCGAACCATCAGCCTCCACCACCATGCTGACAGCTGGGAGGAGCTGTCTGCTGCAGTGCATTCTGGGTAAACATCTGTCCAAAGTACGTCTGTGGAAGTTAGTACTTTTAGCGTTCAGCTAATGTTGTGCTACACTTAGCTTTCAGCTCAGTTTCAGCAGATGTCAGCAGTTATCCAGAAGTTGGCGTTCACGCGAGTTATCGGTCCGATCTGCTGCCGACTGTGACAGAATGACTTATTCACACGCGTGTAGCGTGTCGGAGTGCAAAGTCCTGTTCAGCTGCAGGAACACGACAAACGCCCTGACGCACACACCGGACCTCCTGACAGCCACGTGCGCACACACTCTGAGGCCATGTCCGTGCGCCGTGCGAGTAGAGCGGCGTTACGTAAGGCTGCGCTCCGTGTCGGATCGGATCTCATGCATACACGATACCAGAGGAGGACCGAGGGGCTCGTCCTCGCTCATGCTCCAGCAGACGTGTGATGCGTGTAATCAACACACGCTCATGCACAACATCCATTAGTATAATGAAGGAGGCCTTTCAGGTCTGCTCACAGCGGCCCGGTTCCCTCCTCTGTAGAACCTCTCACCTTCAGTCCAGTCAGAACACATGAACTGGGCCGTTCTGAGGAGTAAGTTTATTATTAATAAATGCAGCGATGAGGCTCAGTCTGCTGAGCAACAGCAAATAGTTCTCAACGTTTGAATCTGGAGCAACATGTCCACCTCCTACATCTGCAGAGGTTCTACCGTCCTCTGAACCAGAACCGACTTCCTGTGGACCCCCTCGGTGCAGACAGGCTGCAGCTCTGACTCGTTACCTGCAGAAAAACCTGGTCTGAGGCTCGGCCTCGAAGGTAACCTGGAGCTGCAGGACAAGAAAAGCTCACGTCTGTGCAGTCTGTGCTGAGGAGGCGGAGCCTCGGCTCCTGTCTCGTGCAGACTGTGCTGAGGAGGCGGAGCCTCAGCTGCAGCTGAATGTGGGTAAAACCTTCAGAGCTTTGGTCACTTTGCTGTTTTCTAACCGACTCAAAGCTCAGACAGGGAGGATAATTATTCTAAACATTACTTTGTAACAGGAAGTAAAATCAGAATCAAACTTTAGGGCAGCACGATGGATTAGTGGTTATCATTGTTGCCTCATAGCAAGAAGGTCCTGTAATCAATCCCCGGTTTGGACCTGGGGTCTTTCTGTGTGGAGTTTGCATGTTCTCCTTGTGGGTTTTCTCTTGGTGCTCCAGTTTCCTCCCACAGCACAGAAACCTGCATGCTGCTCTGGTTCAGGCCCAGCAGAACCTGAACCAGACCCGTGATTTACCCAGTTCAGTAAAAATACTTGAACTCTGCCTGGTCATTCTGGAGTAAAAACCTGTTTTAGGTCCAAAGCCTGTTGTCAACATCTGGATCTTTACTGAGCGGCTGAAGTTTATTATTAACACATGATGAAGACAAAGTTTAGAGTGTTCTGAAGCCGGACCAGGTCAGACCTTTGGCAGAGAAGTTCTGGATCCGGAGCTCTGCGTGGTCATGGTGAGGACGGTGGTGATGCCGAGCGCCACGCGGGCCGGGGCGGCGTCCATGTTGATCCAGAAGGAGACCCAGGACAAGATGACGATGAGGAGGGAGGGGATGTACATCTGGATCAGGTAGTAGCCCATCTGACGCTCCAGGTGGAACCGCACCTCGATGCAGGTGAACTTACCTGGAACCAAACAGAAACAGGTTCCAGTTAGTCCTTCGCCTGCGGACTCCGCTCAGGGGCGATCATGTAACCTGCACATCTGTGATGGACGGAGAAGAAAACTCAGAATGGGATTATATTTAATCTGAAATGAGTCTGGAGACAGGAGCTTCGATCAGAACATCACGAAACGTTTGAAACCAAAGACCCAGCGGTTTTTCTTAGCTGTGGCGGCCATCTTGAATCAGGCTGAACCCGTCACTTCTAGAAAAACACGCAACAATTACTGAAGGGTTAAATTAATCCATCGTCTGCATCATGAGATATTTTACTAACACACATGAGCAAAAACATTATTGTTCAGTGTTAAGTTAAATGCTGTCAGTGAAGTTAACTCGGTCAGTTTCAGAACTTCTGACCCGGTTCTGTTCAGGCAAACAGAACCTGAAGCATCAAACAGCGCTGCGAGCAGATGGAGTTAGAACCAGAACCTTGTACGCTCAGAGCAGCTCGTTCTACTCGGAGTAGAACTCTGTGATGGGTCCCGATGAACGGTGCCGATCACCGAGCAGACCCACTCAGGTACAGAACACCTCCATGATCCAACTCAGGTAAGAAGCAGCTGCTGCTTCCACATGAAAAGAACGTCTGAATCTAACAAAGTTAAGCTTATTCTGGATTTAATCTGGATTACTGAGCAGCATCAGGACGTCTTATTCTGAAAGCAGAAACCAGTTTCAGTCTCGGCCTCTTCAGCAGTTTCTCTAATATAAACATGTAGGTTCTGTTTCTGGGTCAGAACCAGCTTCGGTTCTGCTTCAGGTCCGATCTGATTTCTTAAACCTCCTGGATATTTGTGCAGCTTCCAGTCGTTTTCCTTCTGTAACAAACTGATGGAAGCTGACAGCTGAGAGAGAGACAGACAGAGAGAGAGACAGAGAGAGAGAGACAGAGACAGAGAGAGAGAGAGAGAGAGAGACAGAGAGAGAGAGAGAGAGAGAGA
>NC_056513.1:7571366-7572221 GCF_014905685.2 Nematolebias whitei | reverse complement strand
GGGAGAGAGACAGACAGACAGAGAGAGAGAGACAGACAGACAGAGAGAGAGAGAGAGAGACAGAGAGCGGGAGAGAGAGACAGAGAGAGAGAGGGAGAGAGACAGAGAGAGAGAGGGAGAGAGACAGAGAGAGAGACAGAGAAAGAGAGAGAAAGCGTGTATGTGTGTGTACATGTGTGTGTACATGTGTGTGTCTCTGTTTTTGTGTGCATGTGTGCGTGTGTGTCACTTTGTGTGTGTGTGTGTGTGTGTGTGTGTACCTGTGTTGTAGTGCTTGGTGCAGTATCGGAGGTCGGACTCGTCTTTGAGGATGAACTGGGGCAGCGTCAGGCCCTCGGCCACCTGGACCGGTCCGTTCTCCTGCCACTCAAAGATCAGGTCGTTCATCGTGTACCCGACTGAAACAGAACAATCGGATCAGCACCAAGAGAAACATCAGAGAAACATCAGAGAAACATCAGAGAACATTTAAGAACGTGGTGTCACAAAGTGTTCTGTCTGTGGAGAACCATCAGAGAGGAACACTGGACTCAGACAGAGTCTCAGTGGATCCACGACGACCACCAACTGGACTCCTCAGGTCAGACCTGCAGCTGGAGCTCCAAGCTGCTGAACTCACATGCAGGTCAACTCCCTCCCCTCCCTCCTGAGGCTCACCAGGATCTGTTAACTGGGCCCAGACCGATGTTTGGGTCACCTGATGAAAGTGAGAATCAGAGTCAAACTGACCTGAGATCAGCTTCAGAGCTGCTGTGGGGCTTTAAGACGGTTTCCCCATGAAGGATCTCAGGAAACTCTTTGTTGTTGTTTGTTGTTGTTGTTTAATCATTGTTGTTGTTGTTTAATCATTGTTGT
>NC_056513.1:7566926-7571356 GCF_014905685.2 Nematolebias whitei | reverse complement strand
TGTTGTTGTTTAATCATTGTTGTTGTTGTTTAATCATTGTTGTTGTTATTGTTGTGGTTTAATATTTGTTGTTGTTGTTTAATCGTTGTTGTTGTTGATTAATCATTGTTGTTGCTGTTGTGGTTTAATATTTGCTGTTGTTGTTTATACTTTGTTGTTGTTTAATCATTGTTGTTGTTATTGTTGTGGTTTAATGTTTGTTGTTGTTGTTTAATCATTGTTGTTGTTGATTAATCATTGTTGTTGTTGTGGTTTAATATTTGCTGTTGTTTAATCTTTGTTGTTGTGGTTTAATCTTTGTTGTTGTTATTTAATCATTGTTGTTTAATATTTGCTGTTGTTGTTTAATTTTTGTTGTTGTTGTTTAATCTTTGTTGACACATTTACACGCCAACGCTGCGCTCGTTGAATCTGCTGCAGTTTTCACGCACACACAGGTTCAAACTGATCGCAGGAGGTTCTAGAACAACGTCCACTCTGGACCTGGATCCAAACTTTCAGAACCAACAGTCTGAAACAACAACGACCCGGTTCATCTCGCCTCTTGATGTTTACAACTGAGACACAAACAAACACGACAACAAGCAGCCAGCTGACCGCAGGGCCTTCGTGGAACCAGCTGCTGGTTCTGGTTCTGACCCGGAGCCACCATTAAAGATGAACTTGGTCCTGTTCCTCCAGCTCCGTCCTGAAGTGAACAAACAACAACAAACAGAGCGAGGCGACGCGCCCGCAGCCAGAAAAACCAGCGACTCGACTTCGGATGTTTTTAAATCTCACAACCGCCTCCGGTGTGAACAACGTCTCCCACTGTCGGATCAGAACCAGGTCGAGTTCTGTCGGATCAGAACCCGGTCGAGTTCTGTCGGATCAGAACCCGGTCGAGTTCTGTCTGATCAGAACCCGGTCGAGTTCTGTCGGATCAGAACCCGGTCGAGTTCTGTCGGATCAGAACCCGGTCGAGTTCTGTTGGATTAGAACACAGATGAGTTCTGCAGGTTCCACATTAAAATGATCCGGTTGAGTTAATCTTCACCGTCATCTTCATCATCTTCATCACCACCACCATCATCTTCATCGTTTTGGGTCAGGTCAGTCACAACGCCTCGCGGTCCACGGAGCCTTCAACCTGGTTCTGTTTGACTTCACAGCAGAACCATGACTCGGTTTAACCAGAACCTGCTGAACCTGGACGATGCTCTGTTCTTTTGTCCACTGTCTCTCCTGTCCTCCTGTCTCCTGTCTTGTACCCCTGTATCCATCCTCTAAGCGTGTCTCTCCTGTCCTCCTGTCTCTGTCCTCTCAGCATGTTTCTCCTGCCCGCCTGTCCTCTTGTCTTCTGTCCTCTGTCTTCGTCCTCTCAGCGTGTCTCTGCTGTAGGACGGATGCTTTTGGAACTTCACTTCCTTCAAAAACTGATTTTTAGAATTCTGCTTCAGCTACTTTCACGTAGCTTTTAGACACTTTTAGCTGTTAGCTAACAATTCCCTATTTCTGGCTACTGTTCTGCTCCTTTTAGCTCTTTTTAGCTGCAACACGTCAGTTTGAGCATCATTCAGCTCTCAGTATTTAATCTAATTTCTTTATTCCAACAACAGAAGAAGAGTTTTATATTTGTTATAATCTGAAGCAGCGCAGCAGATGAAGAGCTGAAATGTTTTGATGAAACGTTAAAATCTCTTTATTCTCACGTGTTTAGCTAACAGAGTCAATCTGGATGTTGACGCAGCGAAGAGCCTGCGTTGCTCCTGCTCCACATCAGAGATAAAAATAACTTTGGTCGTTTGTAAAAGTAAAACCAGGTCGAAGGGTGTTAATGCTCCGGGGCAGGGGGGTCAGAGGAGACTAAAACCAGGACCGAGACAAAAACCTGCATGAATCAGAGCATCACTGGAGCGGACCGGAACACATTAACAGCCTCTGCTCCCAGCAGCAGATTAACGAGGCAAAGCTGCACATATGAAGGATTAAAACGTGGAGTGTTCTCCGGGGTCTGCCGTGTTCTTCTGTGAGAACACGTCAGAACACACGACCCCCCGCAGGAACCTGGACAGATTGAACCAGTGAGGCGTGGAACATTCGGCACGGACCGAAACCGTTCCTGCCATGGAGAACCGCAGCAGGAGCTGCAGCTGAGACCTACAGTCTGACCAGGAAACACGTTTTCCTCATTTAGGCTGAAGGCTGCCGGTCCGGACCGATGGACCAAATGTTCTGACGGGAACAGGAAGGAGCTGCTCTGCTGAGTTCATACAATAAGCATCTTAGCGTGTTCTTAGCGTGTTCAATACTCACAGCTCTCCAGTTGCATGATGCAGGTCTGAGCGTCCATCGGGAAGTTCTTCAGATCCATGGGACAGGACAGAGTCAAAGTCAGCCTGGAAGCAGAGACAGGAGACAGTCAGACATGGACACGTGGACGGGACGCACAAGTGCAGACTTCAAAACAAAACCAAATGATGAAGAGGAGACCAGCTGATGAGCAGCATTAGTTTTACCATCCAGATGTTTTAAAGCTAGAAACAAGACAGGAAGCTGGAAGCTGAAGCCACAAAGTGCAGTTTTTAAGCCCCGCCCCCACTGTGTAAACAATGAGACATTTTCCAGTTGAAAACATAAAAATTGTTTCTTTTAGTTATTTAAGGTTAATAAAAAGTGTTACTTTGTGACTGACAGCCTGTTGAGCAGTTAGGCGGGTGTGGAGGCGGGGCTTTCTTATGGAGGGCACCGCCCACATCCATCTGACTCTGGACGGACATTTTGTCTTCAATTTTAAACAAGGAGAGGAGGCGGAGCTTAGATAGAACCCTGATCCAAGACCAGAACCATCACAGAATCAGGCTTTTTGACTTTAAACGATGATGATGCTTCCACCACCATGTTGAACTTCGGTGCTGTTGGACTTTGTTCTTGTCCAACTACAACATTCTGATCAGTCTGACCCAGGTGTCCAACTCAGATGGATCCCAGAGAAGACGGCGCCTCTGGACCAGGTCATCACTAAACTCTGGGCTGTAGAACCTGACAAAGGTTCTCCACAGTAATCCCTGGTCTGTGTGGTTCTGTCAGGTTCAGTCTGGCTCGGTCTGGTTCTGTGTATAACTGTGTTTTATCTTTGAGGCGATTTAAAAAACAAAACGTTTACTGGAGAAGACAATTTACATTTTAAATTTAAAACACCGGAGGAATGAATTTAATAAATAAAACAAACGTTCTTCAGTTTG
Organism: Nematolebias whitei; assembly: GCF_014905685.2. Lineage (NCBI taxonomy): Eukaryota > Metazoa > Chordata > Actinopteri > Cyprinodontiformes > Rivulidae > Nematolebias > Nematolebias whitei. The sequence goes on along the minus strand of NC_056513.1, from coordinate 7,568,132 downwards.
TTTGTTTGTTTGGACCGAGGGGTTCTGACTTTTGTTTATTTATTTTTCCACACCAGTCAAATATTGTTCTGCTCCACATCACAGGGTTCTGTTCGGGTCGTAGTGCTGCTCGTGTTCTAAACCTACAGACAAAAAGATCCTTATTAATTATCATCAACAACTTATAGATAAAGGTTTTATTAAAGCAGATCAAGGTTTTATTAAAACAGATGTAAGTTTTATTAAAACAGATCAAGGTTTTATTAAAACAGATCAAGGTTTTATTAAAATAGATAAGGTTTTATTAAAACAGATAAAGATTTTATTAAAACAGATAAAGGTTTTATTAAAACAGATCAAGGTTTTATTAAAATAGATAAAGGTTTTATTAAAACAGATCAAGGTTTTATTAAAATAGATAAGGTTTTATTAAAATAGATCAAGGTTTTATTAAAACAGATCAAGGTTTTATTAAAACAGACCAAGGTTTTATTAAAACAGATCAAGGTTTTATTAAAATAGATCAAGGTTTTATTAAAACAGATCAAGGTTTTATTAAAACAGATCAAGGTTTTATTAAAACAGATCAAGGTTTTATTAAAACAGATCAAGGTTTTATTAAAATAGATCAAGGTTTTATTAAAATAGATAAGGTTTTATTAAAACAGATAAAGATTTTATTAAAACAGATCAAGGTTTTATTAAAATAGATAAAGGTTTTATTAAAACAGATCAAGGTTTTATTAAAACAGATAAGGTTTTATTAAAACAGATCAAGGTTTTATTAAAATAGATCAAGGTTTTATTAAAACAGATGGTTTTATTAAAGCAGATAAAGGTTTTATTAAAATAGATAAGGTTTTATTAAAACAGATCAAGGTTTTATTAAAATAGATCAAGGTTTTATTAAAACAGATCAAGGTTTTATTAAAATATATAAGGTTTTATTAAAATAGATCAAGGTTTTATTAAAACAGATCAAGGTTTTATTAAAATAGATAAGGTTTTATTAAAATAGATAAGGTTTTATTAAAATAGATAAGGTTTTATTAAAACAGATCAAGGTTTTATTAAAATAGATCAAGGTTTTATTAAAATAGATAAGGTTTTATTAAAACAGATAAAGATTTTATTAAAACAGATAAAGGTTTTATTAAAGCAGATAAAGGTTTTATTAAAACAGATAAAGGTTTTATTAAAACAGATAAAGGTTTTATTAAAACAGAT
>NC_056513.1:7550761-7566916 GCF_014905685.2 Nematolebias whitei | reverse complement strand
TAGATAAGGTTTTATTAAAACAGATAAGGTTTTATTAAAACAGATAAAGGTTTTATTAAAGCAGATAAAGGTTTTATTAAACAGAATAAGGTTTTATTAAAGCAGATAAAGGTTTTATTAAAACAGATAAAGGATTTATTCAAGCAGATAAAAGGTTTGATTAAAACAGATCAAGGTTTTATTAAAACAGGTTTTATTAAAACAGATCAAGGTTTTATTAAAATAGATCAAGGTTTTATTAAAATAGATAAGGTTTTATTAAAACAGATCAAGGTTTTATTAAAACAGGTTTATTAAAACAGATCAAGGTTTTATTAAAATAGATCAAGGTTTTATTAAAACAGAAAGGTTTTATTAAAACAGAAAGGTTTTATTAAAACAGAAAGGTTTTATTAAAACAGAAAGGTTTTATTAAAACAGATCAAGGTTTTATTAAAACAGATAAAGTTTTTATAAAAACAGATAAAGTTTTTATTAAAAAAGATCAAGGTTTTATTAAAACAGGTTTTATTAAAACAGATCAAGGTTTTATTAAAACAGATCAAGGTTTTATTAAAACAGGTTTTATTAAAACAGATAAAGGATTTATTAAAACAGATAAGGTTTTATTAAAACAGATAAAGGTTTTATTCAAACAGATAAAGGTTTTATCCCCGAGGGACCAACAGGACCTATTTAGAGTACGTGCAGGGCTTTAGGTGTGGTTCTGGGTTCTTTTGGGACCTCCTGGGTGAGTCGTTGATCAGGTCTTATGGTAACCTTGAAGGTTCACCACTGATCCTTGTTTCCTGCTGAAGTGATTTCTTAACTCTACAGGTCTGGCAGAGATCAGGTCTGGGCGAGGCGGTGAAACTGAACTCAGGTTTCCAAAAACCAACAGTTATTCACGACGTAACAAGACGGACGGTTATTTTCCCTCACAGGGTTCGGTTGGTTCAGTTTTAGTTTTGATCCTTTAATAAATGGAATCATTAATTTAAAACTGTATTTTCTTCTGTCTGATGATCTGAAACATGAACGTGTGACAAACAAATCAGGAGAAGGAACCTGTAGGAGGGGTTGAGGACTTTGTCACAGCTCTTTGTCTTGAAGGACATGTCCTCAGAGACCTTGTTGTGCCTTGGACAGAGTGACCCCCAGCAGCTCAACTCACCTGATGGAGTATAGCACGTTCCCATTCTTGAATATCCGGAGGAGTTTGTTGTCCGTGGTGACTTCGTGGAAGTGGGCTCCCTTCTCGTTGGCGAAGAACAGGTCGGGTTTCCAAATGGAGTCCAGCATGGAGGGGTCCAGGTCCAGAGAGTCGTCCGGGTACTCTGCGTAGGCCAGTCTGGGGTCGTTCCACTGCTGCCGGAGGAAGATGTTCACCCGGTAGTCCTGCAGCAGAGGAGCAGACGGACAGTGTCATACTGAATAACAGGAAGGGGCGGAGTCAGCCCAACAGAACGGCAGAAACCGTTAAGAACTGAGCTCATTCAACTTTATGAACGACTTCAAAGTTAGAAACCATTAATAACCACATTCAGAACGTTAAACATCCTTCGACAAAATGTTATACAGTAGGCTGTGGGCGTAAAATAAAAACTAATCAACCAAACGGCTCCGTAATTCCAACACGTTCTTCATGAAAACACGAAGAAACCCAATCAGAAATCATGAGTTCAGGGAATAAAACATAAAGAATCACAAACCCTCCATAGACGCCCACCAGGTGGTAAAGCCCAGTCCTGTTTGGACCTACAGACCACAACAGAACCAACACTCACTGGTGAAACGGGTCAGAGACAGCTGGACTTCCCATGACTGCACTGCTGTTTTCAGAACTTTAGCTGTTGTTAAAGGAAGTTAAAATAAAAACTAAATGACCTCGGCTGACCTGCATCGACATGCCGACTCGTCAGAATAAAAGCATCATCTGGGACAGTGGACTCTGGTTCTTGGACAGCGGTCTCATCGTCCTCACACCACAGAGGACTCCCAGGATGCACTGGGCCATCAGCCAGCACCTCAGCTCGCCACGCTCACTAACTGAAAGCGACATCAGCGCTCTTCCACCTCGCTGACCACCGACTGATCCGAGCCCGCAGAGCTCAGACGGGTCGTGGTTCTGATGAGGAGCGATGTTTTGTTGACAAACTGAAAATAGATTTTTATTTTCTTCATGTCTGAACGCCGAGTCAGCCTTTTTCTGTTTATAATTTTCTGTTTATAATTTCAGCTAAAATCAACTTTTTAGCCCTTCAGTCATCGGCGCCTTTTAGTTTTATTAATGTTTTAAAATAATTCATTTTGTTTACAAATGTTGTTTACATTCTAAACATCAGAATTCCTTCAGAAAATTAATTCTGTAAAACCTGCTCAGCTGTTTTCTCTTCTCCAGTTCATTTTAGCTTCATTCTGTAGTTTAGCCAATTTAAGCTAGTTTCAGAAATGTTTGCTTTGAGCTGTGGTTTCACTACATCTGGGTTTTAGCACCTCTTTTGTTAATTGTAGCTTTAGCTATGTTTAAGTTCATGTTAGCTTTTGGCTTCTATGTTGCTATTTTTGCTTTAAGCCATTGTTTTGCTAGTTTTAGCTTTGAGCTAGTTTTTATTTTAGCTTTTAGCTGTTTTTTTCCAATTGTAGCTTCTTATTTTAACTTTAGACTTTGGCTTTGCTCATTTTGGCTTGTAGTTACAGTTTAGCTTTTTATTGTAACTTTAAGCAACAATTTTGCTAGTTTTAGTTTTTAGCTGTCGTTTTGTATTTTTAGGTATTTTTAGTTTTATTTTTAGCTATGGTTTTGTTCAGTTTAGCTCGTAGTTACAGTTTTCAATTTTTTGTTTATAGCCACTGTTTTCCTAGTTTCATCTTTTAGCTGCAGTTTTTTTTATTATAGCTTTTAGCTGTAGTTTATCTAATTGTAGCCTTTTATTTTAACTTTAGACTACAGTTTTGTTCATTTTAGCTTGTAACAACAGTTTAGCTAGATTTAGTTTATTAATGTAACTTTAAGCAACAGTTTAGCTAGTTTTAGCTTTTAGCTGTTTTTTCTTGTAGTTTTTTCATTTTATGCTATGGTTTTGTTCATTTTAGCTTGTAGCTACAGTTTAGCTAAGTTTAGTTTTTTATTGTAAATTTAAGTGACAGTTACTTTTAGCTGAGTTTTTTCTAATTGTAGGGTTTTTTTCATTTTAAGCTACAGTTTTATTCAGTTTAACTTGTAGCTACAGTTTTTCTTTTTTTGTTTTTCTTTTTAGCAACTGTTTTAGCCACTGTCATCTTTTAGTTACAGTTGTTATTTATATTTTAGCTTTCTAATTTAATATTTGGTTTAGCTAATTTTAACTTGCAGCTGTGGTTTTGCTAGTTTTTGCTTGTAGCCATAGTTTGGCCAAAATAGGCTTTAAGCACCAGTTTAATAGTTAATTCAATCTTTAAAAAATTTCAGCAGTCTTAGCTGTTGTAGCAGAAAATCTGGTGAAAATAAAAGCAGTCTCTGTTTTTATGAAGCAGTTTAGTTTGAAAGTTGTGTTTTAATTTGAAAGGGTTTCCTCTGCAGGAAGCCTACAGTCACTTTTCTCCTCAGACTCTCGTTTGTTCGTGTCAACCCGCTGCAGTCCATCTTTACAGCAGATCTAACGTTCCTCTGTCCATGTTACAACTAACTTGCGCTCGCTGAGGCAGAACGCCGTACGGTAATTCATCGTCGGCCTCAGGTGATCCAGAGAACTGGTCCAGATGGGATCCATGATGGCAGGTAGATTAGCTGAAGGTTCAGATGTTCAGCTGTTTCTAATTACTTGTTCCTTCAGCGTCTGAAGCTGCAGCTTCTCTCACTCAATTTTAAATGTTTTATACAAATAATTTTATATTTCTGTATAGGTGATAAAGAAAAGGAAAAACATCAGAAATAAAACTGTTTAAAACGTTTTTAGTTTGATTAATTTGGGACGAAGCTGAAGCTTTCTGAAGGCTGCCGGTGGAGCGGCGCCTCAATAAACCAACAGAACTTTAAGAAGTTTGACAAAATGGCCGACATTTTAATGTCTAAACTGTACGAAAACCTGCTGCCAAGGGCTCATTACAGTCGCCATGGTAACCACACACCTGAGCCTGTCACTTCTGTCTGCCAAGCTTATGACAGACAGGCAGAACCACAGAGTAAAAAGTAAGCCTCGGGCAAACAGACCGAGTGAAAACTAGAAGTCTGATCAAAGAACATCCTGAAGGTTCTGATGGAACCACAGGTTCTGTTTGATGGAGAAGTTCAAGAGAGCCTTCACTTCCTGTTTGGAAGCTAATAGAAGTCAACGGGAGTTTGGATGTGTGACCTCTGACCTCTGCGAGGACACCATCAGCCCTGCAGCAGAGACACTCTGAGGAGATGGAGACAGAAGGACTGAAGATCAGAGGAGGCAACTGTTGGATTTCATGGCAGAGGTTCTGTAAAGTTCAGACTGCAGAACGTTCTTTGGTCCTCCATGTCCAGCTGTGTTTGTGTAGAACAAGTTAAAAGACGAGAAAACAGCTGCTAAAGTCCAACGTCCTGTGACCCGTTTGAAGTCTGAGTGATGGGTCTGCTGAGAAGCTGCAGGTCCAAACAGGAAGCTGCAGAAGAGTAAAAGCAGAACTTCAAGGGTTCTGACGTTGAAAGGATCAAATATTACTTGGGACTCCAAAGTGAAGCCAGATTTCTGTAAAATAAAAACCTGATTTATTTTGTTGTTTTTATTGCATCTCTGAGACAAGAAGAACCATGAGGGAGGGTTCTGCCTCTCCACCGAGGGTTTAAATCTGGCTCGCTCCGTCTCATCCAGATCCTCCACAAACAGACTGAGTGCAGGGAGGCTGTGCTGTGACGGTCCGGGCCCCCTGACCCCCCAGCCCACAGTCCGGTTGTTGCTCTGCACCTGTGTGTTCCTCCTGCCTCAGCTCATCAGCTTCCGTCCCGTCGGCTCCTCTGCTCTCAGATGTTTGTTCGTCACGTTTTGTTCTCTGCAGATGTCAGCTCGTTTCTGAGCTGCAGCGGCGCTCCGGGCCTCTATCAGCTGCAGCTGCAAACAGCTGGGAGCTCCCAGGCCAGGAACCGCTCCGAGACGCTTCAAAGCTCAGCGAGACCGAAGAGAACAACGGTGCAAAAAGTTTCCATCTGATCCGCTTTGCATCCATTCAGAGGAGAACAGCAGAAAAATCAGATTTTTATGGTGATTATTCCTGTTTGCCAGTCGGATCTGAGGGCTGTTGGTTCTCTAAATGAGTGGTTCCCAGCACTGGTTCTTGAGGAACACCAACCTGAGTATTTTAGTTGTTTCCTGCTTTGACACACCTGATTTGAATGAGTGGGTGATTAACAGGCCAAACTTCAGGAAGTAATTAAATCACTGAATCAGGTGTGTTGGAGCGGAGAAACAACTAAAACATGCAGGATGGTGTTCCTCAAGGACCAGGGTTCGGAACCATTAAAATAAACTAGTCTTATAAGGTAAAAACAGACGCTGTCGAGTTTGAAAACCTGAACGTGGTGGTTCTAGAAGTTCCTCAGCTGAAGACGAGCATCCTGGACGAGGTCAGAGGTCACCTGGGTCTGTCAGAGACCCTAAATGATCTGAGCTGGCGCATCAACACGTTCCTGACAACAACATGATCGCCCACCTGCTGGTGGCTCCTGTGAGGCTGATTCCTGGTCACATGACGTTAAGACTCCGTTTGACTGGCTGGAAATCAGAACAGATGAGGGCTGCTGGTGACCTCTGACCTCTTTGATCTCTGAGAGGTTCTACGGGTCAGCCAGGAACCCATCAGGCCCAGAACCTCACGTGTTCTGTGAGCAACCTGAGCTGGCATATTTTTGTCAGCAAACATTTTGGGAAATGGTTCAAACGTTTGGTGAAGGTCAATAATTCAAAGTTTGAAGGTCAAAGGTCAGTCGAACCTGAGGCTGGAACGACTGAAGGTTTTATTAAAACTGTTGGAGGAGTGGACTGAAAGCTGTGACAGAAACAGAACCACAGCAGGCGAGCAGAACCTCATGGTGCTGCAGGAAAACAAACATCTCTTCAGAACCTCCCTGTCTCAGTCGGTCTCCCTCCGTCTTTGTCGGCGCTCGTTGTCTTCGTCTCACGTTTGTCTTTTAGTAGCCGACACTCCATAAACGACCCGTTTCAATGACCCGTGTTTGACTCCTCTGCTCTGGTTCCTGACGGACAGAGACAGCCGTCCAACGTCCTGCAGGACAGGAAGTGACTGTCTCAGCAGGACGTGGGTGAAACCTGGAGGAAGTCCCAGGAACATGTGAATAATTTGGTTTAATGTGGCAGAGCAGCTCCTGGTTCTGTTGGATAATTATTGATGTCGGAGCAGCCCGGACCACTCGGTGACACTTTGCTGTCAGAACCGGTAAACGTCTTCGCTGCTCGTCTGCTATTCCTGTCCGCTCGTCTGTCTCCTCTGATCTCTGTCTCCGTCTGCCTCCTCCATCGTTAGCTGCTCTCCGCTTCAGCTTCACTGATTCAGAGGACCAGAACCGGCCCTGGAACCCAGCTGCAGCTGGATCAGTGTTTTAAATGGACTGTAGGAATCTGGTCCGACTCAGGCGACCTCTGACCTCGTCCTGGTTATCTTGTAAACAGTTTTCAAAATAAAACACCCCCTGCAGCATTTAAACAGAACCGTGAACCAATTTCAAATTCAGAGCTTTTACACGTGAACCAGATTTATTAATTTAACTGATCTGGGAATGAAGCCAGCGTCCATTTTTAGAGTCTTTGAGGTGACACGAGTGAGTGACAGGTGTCTCATGAATCACCGTCAGGTTTCAAGTCAACTCTGCAACTCGTTTGATGTTTCACAACAAATGTTCCTCCAGAAGAGGCTGCTGGACTCACCTGACCCGAACATCGCTGCTGCATTTAAAGAAACAACAGAAGTTCTGTGGGCCGGCCTGATGTCAGACACACGGACACTTGGTTCTGTGGGCTGGCCCAGTGTCAGACACTCGATTCTGTGGGCCGGCCCGGTGTCAGATACTCTGTTCTCTGGCCCGACCCAGTGTCAGACACACGGACACTTGGTTCAGAGGGCTGGCCCGGTGTCAGACACTCGATTCTGTGGGCCGAACCAGTGTCAGACATGGCCCGGTGTCAGACACTTGGTTCTGTGGGCCGGCCCAGTGTCAGACACTCGATTCTGTGGGCCGAACCAGTGTCAGACACTCGGTTCTGTTGGCCGGCCCAGTGTCAGACACTCGGTTCTTTGGGCCGGCCCAGTGTCAGACACACGGACACTTGGTTCAGAGGGCTGACCCGGTGTCAGACACTCGGTTCTGTGGGCCGACCTGGTGTCAGACACTCGGTTCTGTGTGCCCGGCCCGGTGTCAGACACGAGGAATTTCAGAGGTTCTGCTCTCAGGCGTCTTTGACCCGATATGATCAGAAACTTGACTCAGGAATGTTTCTGTTTTTGTTCTGACATTTGGACCAAACCTCCAGAACCCACAGACCCGGTTCGTCTCTCTGGGTCCAGTTTCTCTTCAGCATTTTACATTTTTATAAATTCAAGTCTAGATTTAAAACTTTTGTTTTGAAGCAGCAGAACCCGGGCTGTTGGTTCAACATCAGGTGTTCTTCTTCCCTCATGTTCCGGTTCCTGAATTAAACCAGAACCTCGCCCTGTCCGTCGATCCGGAGTGTTCTGATCCGACAGAACGTTTGTCCGGATACACTGTGAACAGAACCAGCTGCAGAACGCCTCTTGGAGCGACGAGCTCAGAACGTGTAGCAGGCATTAAAGACAAAAGCTTTAATTTGAAAGGTTTCCTGGCAGGAAGTGGCTCTCACCATGGTGGTTTCAGCGATGGAGCCGAAGCTGTTGATGAAGATGTTGCAGGAAACATTGACCGGAGGACCTGCAGAACCAAACACATGAATCAGAACCGCACAACAAGTGAAAAGATACCTGGGTAAAACAAGATGTGGGTAGAACCGGGCCAGAATCTTAACGGGTCAAACTTCATTTTTAACAACAAAAACAGAAAACATCAGCGGTGGCGCACTTTGATGATGTCACAGTTACCTTTGAAGTTGGGTCTGATCCGAGCGTCGTAGCCGGACGTCCGGCCCATCAGTTTGTCCAGGAAGTCAGACGGAGACATCGGAGCATGCCGGGTCCTCGCAGGACTGTCCATGTCCTTACAGAGACCCATGCTGTCCCAGAGACAAAGACAGACAGAGGTCAGGCTGGTTGTCCTCCTGATGGTCCACCCTGACTGGAGGAACCTCTGCTGGTTCTGATGGACACAAACCGATCCTCAGTCGGGTTTGTTCTGATTGTCCTTCTGGTTTGTTATGAATAAATAAAAACTTAAACGTTAAAATGATAATCTGTAAGAATCAGAGCATCAGATTATTTAATCTAAGCCTCACGTCGAATGTAAATTAAGATTAAAGACAGAAAATATTCTCCATCTGTTCAGACTCATTTAAACCCACAGCTGCAAGTCTGGGTTTGGATCAGAACCACCAACGTCTGGTTCTGCCTCATTCACAGGCCGACCTCTCCTGCAGCAGCAGGTCAGCTGTAGCAGCAGAGCGGTTCTAAATGTCAACATGAAGCCCGGCGGTTCTGAACCTCCTCCTGGTTCTGTTTGTTTGACAGAACGGACCTCTGAGCTCCAAACTCACGTTTCTGCCACCACGTCCAGCCGGTGTTTCAGGATCACCGAGCTTCATGCTGACATTTGGACCAGCTCCGGTTCAGCCCAGCAGGACTTCACCGTGAACCGTCTGCAGAGTGGTTCTGTCGGGTCGTTGACCCGTTCAGAACACGTCACAGCCCAATAATCTGAAACCAGACGGGGAGCGACAGCTGCAGGAGGAATTACACAGATTCAGGAAAAAACTGAAGTCAAATAAAGTTCATGATGATGTCATCAAGACGGGCCAGAACCTGCTCCAGAACCACTTCATCTGACTCAAACTGACCTGAAGCGCTGAGACTAACGGGTTCTGCTGCTTCCACAGAACCTCAGAGGTCCAGGATCAGGAGCTGCTGATGACCTGATCCTCATCAGGTGTGTCTGCTGGTGTGTGTTGACACAACACCAAGATGGAAAGACGTCAGCAATGACCTCAGAGAAGCAGCCCGTCGACCTGCCTGGACCAGCAGGTCAAAGGTCATTACTCAGAGGCGCCTGAATTCAGTTCCGTGTCCCGTCTCCTGTTCCTGTGAGCAGGTCCGGAGACGAGGACACACAGGTCTCCGCAGGAGGTTCTGCAGAAACATTCTGGTCCGGTCTGGTCCGGTGAACCTCGGAGACCGACATGACTCGTCACATCATGTCTGCCGAGCCATCACCGGTGCGGTTCGACAGGATCGGGCTCTGAACTCACCGTCATGTCCATGGAACCGTCTCTAACTTTATTCTTCCTGAAGGTCCAATCGGACCTGAAAGGACCCACAACCAGTGGACTGGAAGAAAACTGGACCCGCTCCAGCAGGAACCTGAAGGTTCATGAACTCATGCGAGACACCAGGGGACGGGTTGGACTCAAACTGGGAGGGTCTGTCCTAAATGGAAGAGTTGGACCCGTGACTGGGCCGATCCACAGTCAGGAAGAAGGTGGTCTCAGACCATGGAGCTGTCTTCACTAATGTCCCAATGAGGACGTGAGGACACTCAGAAGAACAAAGACAGTCCTCAGAGTGGGTTTGTCGAGCTGCTCTAATCAGAACTTTTCCTTCAGAACCAGAAGACAAATGTCTGGATGAATAATGGAGGAGGTTCTGATGTGGAACCAGAACTTCATGCATCTCGACTCGGAGCGCTCCGACAGCAGCTGAATAAATTTAACCAGATTTGTGTCCCGGATTCCTCTGAAGCGGATCGAACCAGCAGCAGAATCTGCAGCAAGAATCAGAACATGAACCCGGTTCTGATGATGTGTGGAGGACAGAACCCGGAGTGGAGCAGAACAACGCAACACATTAAAGAACAGAAATGGGTCAAATGTTTCAGTTTCAATTAATCCGAGACAAAACAACCGATTTAAGGTCATCGGCCATTTGGATCCTCCAGAACCGGGCCATTTTGATACTCCAGAACCCGATCGGACGTGGAGGAGGAGGAACCCAAACACAGCCTAGCATCAGAATAAGGATTAAAAACTGAAGACGCTGCAGAATGAAGAGTCCAGAGACACAAACCAGCAGTGAACAGAGGAAATGTTTTATTCAAAATAAAACAGGAAGTGGTGGATAGTCTTTGACCTAGAAGCCGAAGCCAGTTCCTTCAGCTGCTGAGGTTCTGCAGGAGAACATCCTACAGAACCTCAGAAACATTAAACCAGACAAACGTCACCTCCTGTGAAAATACAGCGTCAACGCTTACAGCTGAAGGGTTTTAGCTGCAAGCAGTTGAAGAAGCTGAAAGCAGCTGAAGAGGTTTCATCTCTGAACTGAGCTGAAGTTGAACAGCTGACGTTGCTGAAAGCAGCAGAAAAACAGCTGAAAAGTCTAGAAAAGTTTTTTTAAAAAGGCAGAGAGATGCTTGAAAATAGTTAAAACAATAAAAACCTGAAAGGAGAAGTAAAAGTTGTAAACAGCTCAAAGAGCTGAGCTCCATTCATTTTCTAAGAGACAAACATGGCTGACAAAGCTAAATGTTTCAAAAGTCAGAGCGGGAACATGCTGAAGGAGCCGAAGGTTTCCAGATGTTGAAGCGGGACAAAGGTGTTATGAGCTGAATGTTGGACGATGTTTCCGTTAGATGATAAGTGTTTTCATCAGAAGCCTCCTGACTGACTCGGGTTGACCCGAGTGTTCACGGAGGAGCCGCCTGCTCCCTGCAGCTGAAACTGAAGGCCGCTCGGCTCCGTCCGAGGAGCCGACAGAAACATTTCAGCTCTGATTACCAAACGGTCTGAAGAGCCTCGCAGAGGCTGCCCTGCACATCTGGAGACCTCTGCTTATCCCCTCATTACGTAACTCTGTTATCAGAGCCCCGCAGAGCCGTGCACGCCTCTCTCAGTCCATCATCCCTCTGAAGGGTCTGTGGACGGGTTCATAAAATCATCAGATCCTTCAGGATGAACCGGGAACAGAAACCAGTTTTACAAAAATATGTTGTAGTTTATTTTGAAAAGCTTCATATTCACAATAAAGGTCACCAGGATCCAGAAGACTGAACGGGTCCAGTTCTTCACTGTTATCCAGCTCAATTTATATAAATTCATCGCCTCGTTTTCATTTAAATTCAATTATATTTCATGTTTTACGTGTTTATCTTCATACGAGTGAATTTTTAAAATTAAACTCTCAGGGGTCTGCAACCTGCGGCTCCCGTGCCACGTGTAAGTCCGCGGATCAGACGTCGTCGTCTCCCGGAGCGACCGTAGTCAAGGAGAGGCCGCGGGAGGCGAACCATCAGAACTCCTCCCTCTGCTGCACCTGTCACACGCGTACATGAGCAAAGAAACACGCCCACAAAGTTCTGACCAATCACACGAGACTCGGTTCTGATTGGAGGCAATGGGACAGGGCATCAGCGGGTGACACACGGAAGATACGCATTACGCAACGTTTGACACGCAGGCGTAAGACTAGAGGAACAAACGAGCCTTTAGCCTCGTCTTTCTGACAACACGAACAAGACATTTAGTTTGTTTGGTTTTTAGAGGTTTTAATCTTTTTTCATTTAAAAATCCAATAAATCACAAATTCATATCCAACAAAACGGTCTAAGATTTATGCACATTTCAGATTCACGTTTTATTCCTTCAAAGAGACTCGATTAATTTCTCCACAGACGAAAGGACTCGCCTGCAGAGTTCAGGTTTTTATTCAGTTTTTGTCTTCTTTAAATAAACACGTTCAGTTGTACCAAATGGCCCATGAGCCACCAGTTGATAATCACAGCAGGTGTTGAGGCTCAGGAAACGTTTTACACCGAGCGAAGAGGCAGAGACGGTTTTAGACCCCCCTGTTCAGTCCTGGTTTTGGTACCTGGCCTGATGGGGGCACAAGGACCCCCACCACCACCACCACCACCACCTGGGTGGGTGTGGCTCCACTGCTGGGTTGGGAAGGAGACCCTACCTGGACTGGAGGAGTTCAGGTTTCTGGGAGTAGTAATGGGTGCGTTGCTCCGGTTTGCCGTGGTGAAGAAGGAGCTGAAAGACAAAGCTTTCCTCACCTGTGGTCAGGAGGTTTGGATCAGAACCAGATCCTGGATCCAAGCAGCACCCCTCTGTGGGTTGGTCCGGCTTAGATAAGGTGAGGAGCTCCCGTAGGTGGAGCTTGGAGTATAGCTCCTCCTCCTCAGAAGGAGGCAGCTGAGGAGGTCCATCTGGTTGGGACTCCTCCTGGTGTTTGAGGGTTTTTTGGGAGGAGACCCTGAGCAGACCCAGAACTCCCTGGTTCCCCTGATGAACCAGGTTTTACAGAACCGTCTACCTGCAGAGTTCTGATTGTCTGAAATTATAAATGAAGCAGCTCGACTTTGATCTTTAAATGAAAGATTAACTCTGATGTCCTGAAAAGTTCTGAAGGTTCTGCTCAGAACCGGCAGCCGACACCAGCTCCAGGTTCACAAATGATTAATGCTGATGGAGTCAACAACAACAAAAACCCATTTCCATCTGTCCCGAGGTGAAAGTGTTCTCGTGTTCTGCTGAAACGAACAGAACTTCCATCTTTAATCTGCCTCTGAACAGAACAAACGAGCCGGGCCCGGCTCTCGTGTTGGACCTAAAATCTGTTCAACACAGCGTGCAGTAAACACAGCCGGAGCCGTCAGAGGGAAACAGTCATCATCTGGAACCGCAGAGTCCAACCTCCGCTCGGAACATGAGGTCAGCCGGCGCCGCGGGGCACCGGAGCGGTACCTCCACACAGATTCAGTTCTGCATAATGCATCAGAGCATAACGCTGCGGTTCTGATGGGGACACGCAGACAGCAGCTGACCCGCAGAACCCACAGGCTGTCAGCCGAGCCGCTCCGGTCGGTTCTGGCTCAGAGGGAGCAAACCGGAGCGTGGCGGCGGCGATCCATAGGTGGCGCTGTAAGCTTCGTGGCTGCAGGTGGTTCTGATCAGAGGATCAGCCATGTTTGTTTGTTTCTCTTCTACGAACAGCTGATTGATCACATGACCAGTCAAAGTTAAAACATGGAGTTCATAACAGGAAGTCTGAGGGTCTGAAACTGAGGGGTCGAGGGCCGACGCCGGTCACAAGTCACCAGACGAGGGTCGAGGAAAATTTAGAAGGTCAACCACAATCTGAGACGAGATCTGTGGGGGCGGCCATGTTGGAAAAAAGTCCTGCTGAACAGAAGGGGCGGGGCCAATGGGATTAACCCGTCTAAATAAAAGGTTGAATGAATGAATGAATGAATGCAGAAACACAGAGTAAAAAGTAAACCTCAAACTGTCTCCGTGTGAAAACTAGAAGCTGGATCAACAAGCTTGTTGACCCGGGAGCAAGGTTCTGATAGTTCTGTTGGATGGTTCTGCGGGTTCAGTTTAATGTTCTGCAGGTTCTGTTTAATGGTTCTGCAGGTTCTGTTTGATGGTTCTACAGGTTCGATTTGATTATGGTTCTGCAGGTTCTGTTTGATAGTTCTGCAGGTTCTGTTAAGATGGTTCTGCAGGTTTTGTTAAGATGGTTCTGCAGGTTCTGTTAAGATGGTTCTGTGGGTTCTGTTAGCTGGTTCTGCAGGTTCTGTTTGATGGTTCTGCAGGTTCTGTTTGATGGTTCTGCAGGGTTTAGACACAACATCTAGTCTCAGTTTCTGCAGGAGGCGTCTCGTCTCTGACCCTGAGGACGTTTCAGACGCCTCTAATGAGTTAACGAGCTGCTTCAACACGCCCCCCCCCCCCCACTGCAGCTGCAGCTCCACATTAACGAGCTGCTCCACCCCCCTGAAAATATTAAAACTCACAACTTGTAGCTAACCGCGGGGGGTTGAACTGAGCTCAGGACGGAGCTGTGCAGAGACAGGGTCGACTGCCGCCTTCAGCTAAATTTTCAGTTAGTTCCTCCTCCTCCTCCTCCTCCTCCTTCTCTGCAGCTAAACATTTCCTTCAGCAGGAACAAGTGCTCTTTGGGTCCGTTGGTTCTGCTGTAATGGGCTCTACAGGACGGAGAACAGCACCTCCAGAGCTGTTGATAAGAGTTGGAGCTCAGGGCTGAGGGGGTTCTGAAGAACCCAACTGCAGGCTCAGTCTTCACACATCTGGTTTACATCAGGTCCTACGTGTGCAGCGTGTTGGATCAGAACCAAATTAAACACAACACCGGAGAAAAAGACCAAAGCAGCCGAAGTTTTCTGTAAAACTGACACAAGAGCAGAACCTCGAGGATTCAACACGGCCCAGTTATCAGAGGTTCTGTTGTGGACATCTCAGGTCCACGAGGGAAACCCAGACCTCCCTGTCCTCGGAGAATCTCCAGCTCCTCCAGGAGGACCCCGAGGTGTTCCTGGACCAGAGAGGATCTATAATCCCTGCAGAAAGTTATGATCATGTTTGAAATAATTTACACAAATAGTCCCAGAGTTGTTGGACAGCTCCAGGACCCGTCTGGGCCCCGTTAGTTTCTACGAGTCATAATGTGAGACGTTGGGACGGTCTGAGACGGAGACAGCAAGACACTAACGTGGGGTCAAACTGAGGACATGTTGGGACAGTCCGCCTTGTAGTGAATGTTGCGAGAATTTTTTCAGGATTTGTCTTCGACAGTCGCAGCCCAGTGAGATCCAGACATTAGAGATGAGGTGAGGAGCTGCAGAAGGAGCTTGGAGGAGAGCTTCTGCTCCTCCTCGTCAGCAGGAGCTGGCTGAGGAGGTTCAGACATCTGCAAATATGCTTCATGGACACGTCCCTTTGGGAGGAGATTGACACAGAACTTGAGAAATTAAAAATCAAAGCAAAGGTTCGGTCCAGTTTGTCTGTCTAACCCGCCTTCGTCCAACAGGAACCAAGTCCTCCGGGTTCTGCAGCGTCCTGAGGACTGGGACAGGAGACAGACTGGACTGAGCTGCAGGTTGTAAACAGATCTGATGACCGGCTGCGAGGGGAACTGGCTCAGTGTTACTAGTTCTCCGCTTTGGGTCCAAACAGGAGCACGTGCACGTGAACACGTGCATGAGTTCAGGGTGGTTTTGATGTTCATGTGATCGTCTGCTTCACACGGACTCCGTGACCTGCTCCACGTTTAAACCTTCACCTGCTGACAGTCCTGCAGGTTAGACCCGTCTGTTTGCACCCTCACCACAGAAGGAGGTGATTTCATTCCAGCGGTACCAGCACATGGACTGTGGGCCCGGATCATTCGGATCCTGCTCTGGGCTGATCTGAACGGACCTGACAGGGTTCTGTTGGAGCAGAACGCCCGATTTAGATTCACCCAAGATGGTTGGAGGAGCAAAAAGAAGAACAAATGTGAAATAACTCGTCTTGATGGTTTACTGGTGGAGGGAGAGAAACACAAACAGCTGGAGGAAAAACCAAGTCCGCCTCCTTCAGGATCGGGTTCTAGAACCAAATCAAACAGACCAGGTTCTAAAAGGGTTCTGTTATAACCTCAAAGGAACAAAAACACTAAATCCACCTGATAAAAGCAGGAGGTTCTGCCGATCTGGAGCATCCAGGTGCATCTAAAACAACGCCAGGACAGAAAGACATCAGCAATGACCTCAGAGATCAGCTGCTGCTGCTGTTCATCAATCTGTTCAGGGTCAAAGGTCATTTAGAGAAAGGTTCTTCACAAGAGGAGTTTTAAAAGAAAGAACATTCTTCTGAAGTCTGGAGCTGAATGTGTTTCTGCAGGTGGTTCTGCTGCAGGCGGTTCTGCTGCAGGTGGTTCTGCTGCAGGCGGTTCTGCTGCAGGTGGTTCTGCTGCAGGTGGTTCTGCTGGGTCTTCACCTTGAGACACAAGCAAAGACATTAAAGAGGGACACATCTATCCCAGAACAGTCCTTATGACTCAGTAGATTCTGGTCCACTCAGATTGAAGACGACTTCAAACTGTCCTAGTGGGGTTGTGTCTTCTGGAAACGGTCTTCAGGGAGGTCGTGTCCTATGGAGACCATCTTAAGATGGATTGTGTCCTATTGAGACGGTCTTCAAGGAGCCCGTGTCCTCTGGAGACCATCTTCTGTTGGAACGTGTCCTCTGGAGA
>NC_056513.1:7543238-7550751 GCF_014905685.2 Nematolebias whitei | reverse complement strand
TGTGTCCTCTGGAGACAATCTTCAGGGGGTCATGTCCTCTGGAGACCGTCTTCAGGGCTGTCATGTCCCCCAGAGACCATCTTCAGCTGGACCGTGTCCTCTGGACACCATCTTCATCTTCTTTTTCCAACAGATTAGACAGTTGGTCTAGGGACAAGGTGGACACCAACGTTCAGAGTTGAGAGACATTTCTCTCAGAGCTGGAAACAGAACCAACGTTTGTTGGAGATTCTGAGGTTTTTGAGGTTCTGTTGGACCTGAAGCATCAACCTTTCCTGGTTCTCACAAAGACTCTGATGGTTGATCCAGATCCAGCTGTGGAACTGGAGACACATCTGGATTGAATGAGCAGAACCAGGACACAACCCTGAGGAACCTCACATCATCTGAGCCACAAAAACATGAAACTGGTCAGAACCGGACCAGAACTCCATCATCAGGGAGTCTCGGAATGACCAAGTTCAAAGCCGACTTTAGATCAAACAGAACCAGAAACGTGAAAGTTCTGAACTCATGGTGTCTGCCTCAGAACCTCATCTGGACCCACAGCAGAACACTGTTGGAACGAGCAGAACAGGAAGTGGTTCCTGCTGCAGAACCTCACAGAACCTCTGGTTCGACTCCTGCAGTTGTGTTTGTGTAAACTGACTGTTTGTTTTCTCCCCTCTGTTTACAGTTTGTTGTTGTTGTTTACCTTCCTGATCACAGAAATAAACCGCAGACCAAACTAGGAGCGGAGAGTGGGACCCGAACGAACCGGTTCGGACTCAAACCTGCAGGTAAAACTGGGGCAGAACTCACCTGAGAACCAACACAAGCCTCCAGGTGAGCAGGGAGCCCGCCGAGGGGAGGGGCTTCTTCATGATGCTCCCCTAACCCGTCCGGACTCTCCTGAACCCGTCCGGACTCCTAAACTTGGTCCGAATTTCTCAGCCCGGTCCGTACTGCTCGACACGCTCCGGACTCCTTAATCCGGTCCAGACTCCTCGATCCGCTGCGTACTCTTCAATACGGTCCTGATTCCTCGACCCGGTCCAGACTCCTCAGCCCGGTTCGAATTCCTCGCGGCTCCAGCTGCTTTCAGAACCCGAACATTCTCGTACCTCCCAGAAGTCAGGAGGTTCTGTTACGTGCCATCACTTCAGACCGAAGCCGAACCGGGACAGAACCCAGCAGCTGTTCAGTCTGCTCTCCTGAGCTCTCACGAGGAGCAGGAGGGTCAGAAAGTCCCGCCCCCGGCCCAGATTGGCCCAAATGACCGGAAGCTCAGCCAATCAGCTCCTCTGTTTTATTCTTTGACAGCAGAACCTAGAGGTCCACTGATCCGGATCACACAAACCAGATCGATCCAGAACCTCTACGTCTGCTTCCACCTGTCTCCCTCTTCATCTGAGCTTCATCAGTTGGACCTGAGAGGACCTGAGCAGATGAGAAGATCTGAGAGGACCTGACAAGATCTGACGAGGATCTGAGAGGACCTGAGGAGGAACTGAGGAAGACCTGAGAGGACCTGAGGAGGACCTGAGAAAACATGAGAAGACTTGAGGAGGACCTGAGAAGACCTGAGAGAAACTGAGAAGATCTGAGGAGGATCTGAGAGGACATGAGAAGACCTGAGCAGACCTGAGAAGACTTGAGGAGGACCTGAGCAGACATGAGGAGGACCTGAGAAAATCTGAGGAGGATCTGAGAGGAACTGAGAAGACCTGAGAGGACCTGAGAAGACCTGAGAGGATCTGAGGTGGTCCAAAAAAGATATGAGAGGACCTGAGAAGATCTGAGAAAATATAAGGAGAACATGAGAAGATTTGAGAAGATCTGAGAGGACCTGTGAGGACCTAAGGAGAAAATGAAGAGACCTGAGAGGGCCTGAGATGGACTAAGGAGGCCTGAGGAGGACCTGATGATGACTAAAGAGACCAGAGAACCTGAGAGGACCTGCCAAGGACCAAAGGAGAACATGAAGCGACTGAGAGGACCTGAAGAGGACTAAGGAGACTTGAGGAGGGTCTGAGATTAACCTGAGGAGAACCTGAGAGGACCTGCGAAGGACCAAAGGAGAACATGAAGAGACCCAAGAGGACCTGAGGAGGACCTGAGAACATGTCTTCAGGTGGGACTACAGTAAAACTCAGGCGTCTGATTCCATCCTCAGTTTATTAAAGGGATATTTCACCTATTTTTTTGGTGTCAGAAGTCTTTGATCCAGTTCTAAAACTAGATCAAGTTCAAACTGCGATTAAATTGTTATCTGTGGAAAAACTCAAAAATCTGTTCCTGAACTTTGTCCTCCAAGATGGACTGGTGGTTCAGGGATTGGTCTCATTCAGAGAATGAAAACTGGGCCTGGTTCCAGGGTCAACTCTAGAACGGGTCTCCTTCTGCTGTGGATGAGAGGAAACATCTTCAGGATGAGGAGCTCTTGTTGGTCCAGCTCTGGGTGCTCTTTCAGCTGAGGTAAACCTGCTGCACTGGATCAGGAACATCCCTTCTGATGGATCTGGACATTGACATGTCAGGGCTTTGATGGATCTGGATTCTGGTGGGTCTGGACTCTGATGGGTCTCTGCTGCAGGAACAACCTGAATCAGAACCACAGAGACAGGCAGAGATGTAGTGACCTGAAGGGCCCAGGGCCCTTCAAGGGTTTCTGTCCATCAGAACTTCGGACCGATTCTTCAAGAAGAACTCAGTCATTCGCAGGTTTGGAGCAGCTGTCAGTCAGAAGGACTCCACTTGAAGGTTGGTCCATCCTCCCCAGAGGAAAGGTCGGCTCCTTGGACAGTATATCTGACAAATATCTCCTGACCCGTGTCCTCCTGAGGAAGATCACATGACTGTTCAACAGGAACTCAAGATGAGGAGCTCTAAAGGATTTCCTTCAGACTCAAGCAGCTACTTCAGAGGAACCTGATCCTGCTGCTGTGATCAGAGGACTACGGGAGGAGGATCAGAGGTCAACAAGTGGAGGAGCAGAGGTCTACCAGTGGAGGATCAAAGGTCTACAGGTGGATGATCAAAGGTCTACAGGTGGATGATCAAAGGTCTACAGGTGGAGGATCAGAGGTCTACAGGTGGAGGATCAGAGGTCTACTTGGAGGATCAAAGGACTAGAAGTGGATGATCAAAGGTCTACAGGTGGAGGATCAGAGGTCTACAGGTGGAGGATCAGAGGTCTACTTGGAGGATCAAAGGACTAGAAGTGGAGGATCAGAGGTCTACAAGTGGAGGATCAGAGCTCTACAAGTGGAGGATCAGAGGTCTACAGGTGGAGGATCAGAGGTCTATATGTGGAGGATCAGAGGTCTACGGGTGAAGGATCAGAGGTCTACGGGTGGAGGATCAGAGCTCTACAAGTGGAGGATCAGAGGTCTACGGGTGGAGGATCAGAGCTCTACAAGTGGAGGATCAGAGGTCTACAGGTGGAGGATCAGAGTTCCACAGGTGGCGGATCAGAGGTCTACAGGTGGAGGATCAGAGGTCTACAGGTGGAGGACCAGAGGTCTACAGGTGGAGGGTTTAGGTGAGTGCTACTCCTCTCACTCAACATTTCCTGGATCTGATGTGTGATGATTGTAGTTTTTAATGTTCTTGTTTTTGCAGCGTCTTGTTTCATGTTTTTCTTCGGTGTTTTGACCTCGAGACTCGTGCAGGAACACGTTCTGATGTTTCAGACACACCATTTTCATAGGATCAGGGTGGAGGTGCTCTCCTGGCTCTGATGTGGAGACGTTTAACTTTGACCTTACAGAAGACGTCCTCGTCCTGCGGCTGCTCTGCAGGTCTGAAGGTCACGTCTGGCTGAACGTACGGAGCTGGAGGCCAGGAGCCAGACCTTCTTAGACCTGCCTGGTCATGCTGGAACAGAACACGAGTTCTTCCAGGAACAAAACCCATAAGAACACTCTGAAGTTTCTGCCCGCTGTTTGATTTGATGAAAGAACCTGTGATTACAGAAAGGATCAAACGTACACTTTGAGGAGAACCAAGCAGAGAGTAGAACCACGTCAGTGTACCAGGAGACCTGAAGGCCCGGGTGGATGAGATCAGTGGCACCAGGTGAGATCAGGTTTGAGGGGGAGGGGCACCGCGTTCAGGAATAAAACTAAAGATCTCAAGAAGAATCCAGAATGTGACCCAGAACAAACCTGGAAAGCTCTGTGTGGGCTCAGTTTCAAACTGACTGGACCTGATCCTCCAGCAGCAGAAGGTCCTCCTCAGCTTTAGAATGTGGCTTCAGAGCAGCAGGTCCAGTTCCGGTGAGCTCACAGAACCTTGGTATATTTAGCCGTGCCCTTTCCTGCTGCTGCGTTCTGAACCGCCTGTGGTTCTGGATAATTCATGCTCCCTCCTCCCTGAAGAACACTTTCTGATTTTTACTCTCAGGTTTGAATAAATTATAAAGTTTTAATCCGTGACTAATGTGACTGTAATGAATTATATCTGCTCCATCAAACGCTGCAGAGCCATCAAACTGAACCTGTGGTATCATCAGAACCTTCTGCTGATCACGGGTCCAACTTCTAGGTTTCACACAGAGACGGTTTGAATGAGGCTTACTTTTTACTCTGTGTTTCTGTCTGCAGTGCTGCTGGGTGCTGACCCTCCCCTTTCTACTTCTTAATAAAGGAGGGAATCACCATGACGACCTCAGCAGATTCTCTATTACCCAGCATGCTTTTTTCCTCCTGTTTCCATCATGGCTGCCCCCACAGATCTCTCTGGTGTTCAGAAGGATTCAGTCTGAGGGTCAGCAGGAAACAGGAAGAGCCTGGAGGTCAAGGTCAAGATTTCTTTATTGTCATTCACATCACATGTGGTACATGTGGTGGAACGAAATTGTGTACACGGGGTCCCAGTTACATCCAACAAAAGTATAAATTGTAAAGAAAAACAATAATAAGATCTAAGATATGAACTAAGAAATGCACTAAACACTTAGTAGTGCAAAAACAATACGCCGAACAACAGCAGCACGAACATGAGTCTGTGTGAGCAGATGAGTACGAATGAACACAGCAGCATGAAATAAATCAGCAGCATGAGCTCAGCAGCATGGATAGTCAGCAGCACAAATCAACAAACAATCAAGTGGCACATGAGCAGAGTGAACAGGAGAGGGCTCAACACACAGCCCTGGGGTGAGCCAGTGCTGAGGGTTATGGTGGAGGAGAAGTCTGACTGTGGTCTCTTTGTTAAGAAGTCCAGGACCCAGTTGCAAATAGAGGGGCTTAGTCCTAGTGTGAGTAGTTTGTCCATCAGGGCTTGGAGCATCATGGTGTTGAAGGAAAGACATGAAGTCCACAAAGAGCATATGGACGTAGGTCCAGGTCCACTGCTCCAAGTGCGTGAGAGCAGTGTGGACCACAAAGGAGATGGTGTCTTCTGTTGATCGATTCCTGCAGTATGCATACTGGTGAGGATCCTCGCTGATGTCAATGGTAGCTTTGATGTGGGTCATGAGCAGTCTTTCGAAGCATTTAATAACTATCGGGGTGAAGGACACTGGCCGGTAGTCATTCAGACCAGTCACAGTAGAACTCTTTGGGACTGGGATGATGGTGGCAGTCTTCAGGCAGGTGGGAACTGTTGCCAGGGTAAGTGAGGAGTTAAAGATGTCGGCCAGCACCTCACAGAGCTGATCGGCACAGTCTTTCAGCACCTCCCCTGAGATGTTGTCTGGGCCGGTTACTTTGTGAGGCTTAATCCTCCTGAAGGTCCTCCTCACTTCAGCTGAGGTCACGCTGAGGAACTCCTCTTCCGGTGGTGAGGTGAGTCTGGTGCTGGGAGGTCTGTTCGGGTCTTCAAAGCATGTATAGAACTTGTTGAGCTTATAGATACTATTCAGAATAAGAGTCTGGTTCTGTCACAGCTCATATTATGACAGACAGAAGTTCTGACCCTGTTGGACTCAGAACCTTCAATATTTCTGCTGCATTTTTCTCGTTTTAAATATTTCAGTGACGAAACACTTCATCCTCTTTGACTCTGTTGTTTAGCCTGAAGGTGTGTGTGTGTGTGTGTGTGTGTGTGTGGGTGTGTGTGTGTGTGTCAGATTTCAGGAATGTCTCAGCGTGGCCCAACCTGAAAGAGAAAACACTCCTTATCTGAGTGTCTCTGCGTCATCCAGCAGCACTGAGGACTGTCTCCTGAGGACTGTCTCCTGAGGACTGTCTCCTGAGGGCTGTCTCCTGAGGAGTATCTCATCCTTCGATGGACTTTCAGACCAAAACCGGGACGGTTTTCCTGCAGCCACGTAAAAACAACAAAGTAAGTAGTGTTTCTCGGCTCGTGGAGCTGTGAGGGACAAGCAGTCTTCTTCTCTGGTTTCTGATCTTGTTGGACCTGAGGTGGACAGATCTCAGCTGCTCAGAGTCTCTGTTCGGCCCGGTTCTTGTGAGTTAGAACAGACTCTACTCAGACTGTTGTCAGTTGAAGGACAAGTTTGTCTCTGACGAGCCTTCGGGAATCTGAGGAACAAGTCAGAACACTTGAGCACATTCCTGCAGGACTCTGACGTTCCTCTCAGGCCTCGTTGGATCCAACCGGGGGTCCAAATGTCACACAGCTTTTATTCTGAAGGATCGGGTCTTGATAAGATGTGACTGATGTTTCCCTGTGTGGGAGGCAGCGGTTCAGGTGTGTCCAGGTGTGTCCAGGTGAAAGGTCTGAAAACTGTTGAATTGTTTCTTTCAGAAATGGAAGCCGGTGTGGTTGTCTCTGTTCGCCACCAGTACCAGCGGAGTGGGTCGGCTGGAAATCAAAGATTCTGGAGGTATGTAGTCGTTCCTGAGTTCTGTTTAAACCTATGAGGATAAATTTGTCTCCAAAGCAGTCACACAAGCGTAGCGCAAGATTCATAAATGCATCAACAGTTTTTCAAATGGACACGTTTCAAAATTCACCAAGAGAAATTTTCTGCATGAATCACCTGCTGTGGTCGGATCAACTGCCTGGAAACGTGACTTTAGAGAATTTCTTACCTCCAGGTTCACAAAGGTGATGCTGCGTTCAATGATGTGTGATACACATTTAGCTGTTTGTGGCTGTTTTAGATGTTTGTGGCTGGTTTAGCTGTTTGTGGCTCATTTAGCTGTTTGCGGCACGTTTAGCTGTTTGTGGCTGGTTTAGCTGTTTGCTGTGCATTTAGCTGTTTGTCACATGTTTAGCTGTTTGTGTCTTATTTAGCTGTTTTCTGCATGTTTAGCTGTTTGTGGTGCATTTAGCTGTTTGCCATGTGTTTAGCTGTTTGCAGTACATTTAGCTGTTTGTGGATCAGTTAGCCATTTGCGGCACATTTAGCTGTTTGTGGCATGTTTAGCTGTTTGTGGCATATTTAGCTGTTTGTGACGTATTTAGCTGTTTGTGGCTTGTTAAGCTGTTTGAGGTGTGTTTAGCTGTTTGTGGCGTGTTTAGATTTTTGAGGTGCATTTAGCTGTTTGCATCATATTTAGCTTTTTGTGGCCTGTTTAGCTGTTTGTGGCTTGTTTAGTTGTTTGAGGCTCGTTTATGT
>NC_056513.1:7535080-7543228 GCF_014905685.2 Nematolebias whitei | reverse complement strand
TGTTTAGCTGTTTGTGGCTTGTTTAGTTGTTTGAGGCTCGTTTATGTTTGCGGTGCATTTAGTTGTTTGTTGTGTGCTTAGTTGTTTGCAGCTTGTTTAGCTGTTTGCTGCTCATGTAGCTGTTTGCTGCTCATGTAGCTGTTTGCGGCGTGTTCATCTGTTTACGGCTTGTTGTTTGCAGCATTTAGCTTTTTGTGTTGTGTTTAGCTGTTTGTAGCTTGTTTACCTGTTTGCGGCTCATTTAGCTGTTTGTGATGTATATAGCTGTTTCCAGCCCATTTCACTGTTTACTACATTTACCTGTTTGCGGTGTGTTTTGCTGCTTGTTTAGCTGTTTGCAGCATGTTCAGCTGTTTGCAGTGCATTTAGCTGTTTGCGACTCATTTAGCTGTATTGGGCATATTTAGCTGTTTGCAGTGTGTTTAGCTGTTTGTGGCTCATTTAGCTGTTTGTGGTGTGTGTAGCTGTTTCCAGCCCATTTCGCTGTTTACTAGATTTAGCTGTTTGCAGTGTGTTTAACTGTTTGTGGCATGTTTAGCTGTTTGCAGTGTCTTTGGCTGTTTGCAGTGTCTTTGGCTGTTTGCAGTGTGTTTAACTGTTTGTGGCATGTTTAGCTGTTTGCTGTCTTTAGCTGTTTGTGGCATGTTTAGCTGTTTGCGGAGTGTTTAGCTATTTGTGGTGTGTTTTCAGCTGTCTGGTGCCGTTCTTGTGTACAGACTCTTGATTCTATTTTGTTTTCATATGAACGCGTTCAGTTTTTGTCCCAGCAGCTTCAGAAATGCTGCTGGGATCATTTCACATCATTTATGATCTCATAAAGACAAAGAAATAAAAAATTTGTGGAAAAAAAGTCTCAAACGTCTCGTGTCCTTCATGTGTCTCAAACGTCTCGTGTCCTCTGTGTGTCTCAAACATCTCATGTCCTCCGTGTTTGGACCTTACTGTCTCAAACGTCTCGTGTCCTTCGTGTTTGGACCTTACTGTCTCAAACGTCTCATGTCCTCCGTGTTTGGACCTTACTGTCTCAAATGTCTCGTGTCCCCCGTGTGTCTCAAACGTCTCATGTCCTCCGTGTTTGGACCTTACTGTCTGAAACATCTCGTGTCCTTCATGTTTGGACCTTTAACAGAGTTGTAGCTCATCCGGCTGCAGCTTCGGCCTCAAGTCGTCTTGATTCGGCTCACCTGGACTGGAGGACTGTCAGTGGTTCTTCTCTGAGATGCAGGCTCGGTCCAGTTGGATGGGACTTTGTTGGAGACATGTTCAGGTCTCTCCAGAGACGTGTCACTGGGTCAGGGTTCTGGTTGCTCTCAAACACGTTTCTTTGGTTTGTTTGAATCAGAACTACTTAAAGATTTTACAAAAACTGGAGTTTGTTTTAAAAACAGATTCTGGGACAGATTGGTCCATTAAACCAAACATCCAGGTCCAATTGGACTTTACAGAACCTTTACTCCTCCAGCTGTCAGCACAGGGGTGGAGGACTGATGGTCTGGGGCCAGGTCCTGTCTTTCACTGAGTGGACCAGAACTCCTCTGGACCCCAAAGGTTCTGGAGTCTAGCTGGTCTACAACAGGACGGGTCAGAACAGATCTTTGAACGAGCCAAACGTAAGAAGCTTCCAGGTTTACATGTTCCAGATGAAAAACCAGCTCGTTGGTTCCACAACGTGAAGAAGACAAGCATATCTGAGCAGAAACTGGGCCAGAACTGGAGCCGAGGGGGATTGAAGAACCGTGTCGTGTCACGAAGGATCACGGAGAACCTGGTGGAGGAGAACATGCAGCAGAACGAGCATGAATAATGATGACGTTACGTAACATTTACACGAAGAACGTCCTCTTCTGTGATCCTCCTCAGCTGATCCTCCGAGGAGAGCCAGGATTCTGCAGAACTGCTGAGCAGAACCTGAAACCCATCAGCAGTCTTCTCCAGAGCCCAGCAGGAACTCAGGGCTTCTGTGTAATAATGAGATGGAACTTATTTGGAGAGAATCTGTGAGCTTTATTGTGAAACTCAAGGTTCACATCCTGTTTGAAAGAAGAAACATTCAATGGGAGTTGATGGGAGTTGATGGGAGTTAACCTCTGCCTCAACAAGTCTGCTGTCTCCGGTAATTTACTGAATTTAATACTTAAATGAATAAATATACATATTTAAATATATAAATAAATATAAATATATAAAAAATCAATGTTCCTCTGATATTCAGTTTGTAAGGAAATGATTTGAACGTTCAGACAGCTGATAAATGTCGTGCTTCAGGTGAGGCTTTATTTTCTGCAGGTGTGTCTTTACTTTCAGGAGGACATCTCCCTCTGCTGTCTGATCCAGAGGACGTCTCCCTCTGCTGTCTTTAGTTTCAGGAGGACGTGTCCCTCTGCTGTCTTCAGTTTCAGGAGGACGTGTCCCTCTGCTGTCTTCAGTTTCAGGAGGACGTCTCCCTCTGCTGTCTGATCCAGAGGATGTCTCCCTCTACTGTCTTTAGTTTCAGGAGGACGTTTCCCTCAGTTTCAGGAGGACGTCTCCCTCTGCTGTTTGATCCAGAGGACGTCTCCCTCTGCTGTCTTTAGTTTCAGGAGGACGTCTCCCTCAGCTGTCTTTAGTTTCAGGAGGACGTCTCCCTTTGCTGTCTTTAGTTTCAGGAGGACGTCTCACTCAGTTTCAGGAGGACATCTCCCTATGCTGTCTGATGCAGAGGACGTCTCCCTCTGCTGTCTGATCCAGAGGACGTCTCCCTCTGCTGTCTGATCCATGTGTCTCCAATTGTCCTGCAGGATGCTGCAGAGTCCTGCAGACATTTAAATTATTTATTGGACCGTTTCTCCACAGATCGGGAGGTTCTGTTGGATCGGACCACAGGCTGTCCATCAAATGTTCCTCACATCTTTGATGAAGGTGTTCCACAGTTTTCACAGAACCAACTGGACCCGTGTTCTTCTTCTGTTCTGCAGGAGGAGGAGACCACAGCCCCGTGCTCCGGAGACACCACCAGACTCTTGGAGACAAGAAGGTGAAGGTGATCCGCCTGTCAGAGCTGATCAGTGTCCTCAGACTGCCCCCCAACGCTGAGGCCTGTCCAATGGTCTGTCTCTCTGCTCCTTCATGGTTCTGAGTCTTTGTTTGATAAACGTCTCTTAGAACCCGCTGTCTGTCTGCAGGAGAACATGTCCGCGTTCTGCGTGGAGACTCAGGACAGAACGCTGGTGTTTGCTGCTTCAAAGGAGGACTGTGTGGACTGGGTGGACAAACTGTGTCTCTGCAGCTTCCAGGTGGGTTTACACCCGTTCCAGTCCTGCAGGAAAGACCCTGACCCAGTCCTGAGACAAACAGTCCCAGAACAGGTCTTCTGTTCTTTAAACTTGAGCCCAATAGAGACAGTTGTCCTCCAAGGTTTTAGGTTGTCGTCCACTGGTTCTGGTCTGACTCAGGGACCACAGAGGGACGGTTTGGACTCTAGCACTTATTTATTTGTTTGTTGATTAAAGAAACGAAGACTTCTTTTTCCTATAAAGGCGCAACATTATGGAACTTATTGCCCCCACATGTAAAAGCTACGTATACCTGAACTAAAAGAGTTTGTTTACATGACTAAATCTTGGCTAAAGGAAAATCAAAGGTGTGATCATTTTAAATACTCGGATTTTATGGATGCAAAAGTCTTTGTGGGAGTGTATGTATTAGTGAGTTAGTATTATATTTACAATTTTTAGTATGTTAGCTGAATGTGCACGGATGGGGTGGTATTGAGGAGGTGCTATGATATTTTTGTAAATTTGTGGGTTGCAAAGTTATGTTAGAATTTGTAGAGGAAATTTTTTGTATTTTTATTGTATTTAGATTTTTAAATTGTTTGTATTTCAATGTATAGTTTTTATTATATGAAATTGGATGTTGTTAGGTTGATTACATGAATATGTAGACAGGAGTATGTAGGTACTCTTACTGTATTTTGATTAATTGTTTGTATTTTAATGCGTAGAAATGCCCAACCAGGGACTGGAGTTGTGAATTAGCTGTAGCTATGTACTCTTTGTGCAACGCATCAGTCACAGACTTGTTCTGTTCTATGTTTGTGTGCACTGTCCCTGTCAAACTAACTAACTAACTAACTAACTAACTAACTAACTAACTAACTAACTAACTAACTAACTAACTAACTAACTAACTAACTAACTAACTAACTAACTAACTAACTAACTAACTAACTAATCGTACATTTTTTACTGAATTTAAAATCAAACTCAGGAGGGAGACGAGTCAGGAGCTTCTTTTGTTTCACTCACATTCAGTTTGAGCTTCTGTTTGTTTGTTTGTTTGTTTGTTTGTTTGTTTGTTTGTTTGTTTGTTGTTTCCCAGAGAGACAGTGGTCCAGCTGTGAACCAGTCTCACATGGAGGAGAACCAGATCTACGCCTCGGCAGATGAAGGTAGAGCCTCTCTGGTTCTGTCTCCGTCCTCTGACCTGACCTGATTATTGATCCCCTTCACACAGATTGGATCCAGTTTTTATTAATAAAACATCAAACCCTCATTAAGGACAGACGTATTTGTCCCCACGTCTCCCTGAACCCAAAGTCTCAGTCTGTGTTTGGACTCAGCATACCAGAACAATTTGGGTTTGGTCCTTCTCCAACACAACATGACGGAACTTGGTTGCACGGGCCAAGAAGACACGATTACCTGAGTTCTGTGCAGAACTGGACCCTGTCCACACGAGTCCTGACCTCAGGACTTCAAGGAACTTTGGACTGAACTAAAACCAGACCTTCTGGTCGACATCAACACCTGAGCTCTTAAATGCTCCACAGAAGGAATGGGCACCAGTTCTCTCAGAATCACTCCAACATCTGGAGGGAGGACTGAGAGCTGATGGACCAGCTCCATCCAGTCCTGCATGGCAGGACGCTCAGGCCTGGACAGATACTTATGTCCAGAATGTCCCTCATGAAACCAACATCCTTCATTTTTTACACAAGTTTAAAAGAAAATTAACTTTAGTCTGAGTTAGTTTGAAAGCTGTGATTGAACAAAAGTTTTCTTTCAGCCGATTGTTTCTCGTTAATGGAAACTAATTAAATTTGTATAAACTAATTTAATTTTTATAAAGGAATTAAATTTATATAAACTAATTAAATGTATTTAAACTAATTAAATTTATATAAACTTATTAAATTTATATAAACTAAATTTATTTAAACTAATTAAATTGATATAAACTAATTAAACTGATATGAAATGAAAGAAAGGAGGGGTGTTCTGATTGGTTGTTGATGATTTTTATGGTAAAAAAAAAAAACTCTGAAAGGAAACCAAAACAAACCAATTTCCTTGATGTTAATCTGTTTGCATTTATTTAAACCATTTATTTAAAAGTACAGCTCTGAGTGCTGAGGACCCAGAAGACCAGCTCTGAGGGTTCTGGTCTAGGATTGATAGTTCTGAGGAAATCTTCCTGGTTCTGCTGCAGTAAAAAGTCCCATTATAACAGGAAACTCTGGTTTCAGTTGATGTTCTCCTCACATGCTTTCCAGGCTCTGTAGAAATGTCCCACAACGCACGATCATCTCCCAGGTTTTCATTTCATGAGAACGTTCTCTTTTTGCTCTCCAGCTTCTCAGTTCTGGGTGGTGGTCCAGAGAACTGACGCCGCGGCCCGATGTGGCCTGCAGGGCTCGTACTGGCTGCAGGTGGGACCAGAATCCCTGCTGCTGAGAGAAACATCGAAGAAGACGGTTGTCAGTGAGTGGCCGTATGAACTGCTGAGGCGATATGGAAGTGACAAGGTAGAGCTTCCTATTGGAGCTGACCAGTTTCCTGTTTTAACAGACCAGCTTCCTGTTTTAATAGACCAGCTTCCTGTTTTAACAGACCAGCTTCCTGTTTTAATAGACCAGCTTCCTGTTTTAACAGACCAGTTTCCTGTTTCAGCAGACCAGCTTCCTGTTTTAACAAACCAGCTTCCTGTTTTAAAAGACCAGTTTCCTGTTTCAGCAGACCAGCTTCCTGTTTTAACAAACCGGCTTCCTGTTTTAAAAGACCAGTTTCTTGTTTTAACAGACCAGCTTCCTGTTTTAACAGACCAGCTTTCTGTTTAACAGACCAGCTTCTTGTTTCAGCAGACCAGCTTCCAGTTTAAGCAGACCAGTTTCCTCTTTTAACAGACCAGCTTCCTGTTTTAATAGACCAGCTTCCTGTTTAACAGACCAGCTTCTTGTTTCAGCAGACCAGCTTCCAGTTTAATCAGACCAGTTTCCTCTTTTAACAGACCAGCTTCCTGTTTTAATAGACCAGCTTCCTGTTTGAGCTGTTTTATTTCTCCTTACTACTCTCTTCTCTCTGCAGCTGGTTCTGACCATCGAAGCGGGCCGGCGCTGCAGCTGTGGACCTGGAACCTTCTTGTTTGAGACCCAGCAGGCCGATCTAATATTCTCTTTGATGAAGAACAACATCAAACGGAAGACTTTGCCTGTCGCTTTGGAAAGCCAAACCAAAGAGGGGGAGAAGGTTCCTGCAGTCAACAACCGGGCTCATTCCCCCATCCCCAAAGTACCGGACCGGACCAACATGACTTCCATACTGGAGACCATCCCCAGACCTCAGGACAGGAGATCCCTGGGGTTTGATGATGGTGGAAAGCCTCAGGAAGACTTGATTGGTCCATCAGAAGCTGCTCCTGCTCCCATCACTCTCATGCCCCTCCCACAGATCCCCACTCATCACAACAACCAATCAGAAGCCATATACGCCAAGCCAAACGTCTGCGACCTGTCTGATTTAAAACCCAGACCGACCACAGCGCTATATGTGGACCCTGTTGATGTTCTTCCTCTGAAACCGCCACGGTCCAGAGAAGCTGATGCTGCTGGTACCGCCTCATCAGAAGCCAGCCTGAACTCAGACGTTCCAGATTCAGTTTATTCAGAGGTCTATGATAAAATCATTAAAGACCAGAACCAACAAGAACCCCCACTGAGGGCAGGGAAACCAGCAGCGGAGCCCATCTACACCGAACCCATCAAAACAGAGAAAGGGTCTGAAACCAGAGAAACCCCCAAACACGACCTGTTCGCCCACCTCTACGCTCAGGTCTGCAAAGCATCAAGTAAAGCCTCAACAAGCATCAGCACCGCCTCCTCCATGTCTGCTTCACCCTCCGTCACCGTTTCCCCGAACAAACCCACCGAGGGACCTGTGGACGACGTCATCTACGAGAACCTGGGCATCATCTGAAGAAAACGTTCTGAAGAACAGCTCAGCCGCTGACGCCACGTTCAGAGCTTTTAATCTTTAAAAGAACAGACGAGTCAACGTTGAAGCAGTATTTATCCTTGATGTTTATTAAAGTTACAGCTTCTGATCATAAACAGATCAACAAATAAGTTTAATCCCTGAAAAGTCTTTGTTCAACTAAATCACATAAACATTGTCCAGAGGAAGCCAGTTCTACTTTCAGCTGTTTGCACATTATGCTCTGGGGTTATTTTTGTGCATGAACTAAAATAGTTTAAAATTAACTTTCCAGAAAACAAATATTTGACAACTGTGACGCGTGATGATAACTTCTGCTGCAGAAACCTGTTGTATTTTTACAATCCAGTGCTTTCAACATTTGATGCTGAACTT
This sequence comes from Nematolebias whitei, assembly GCF_014905685.2. Lineage (NCBI taxonomy): Eukaryota > Metazoa > Chordata > Actinopteri > Cyprinodontiformes > Rivulidae > Nematolebias > Nematolebias whitei. Next base: position 7,535,603 of record NC_056513.1, on the reverse strand, counting down.
TTACAGCCAAAAGAGATGCTTTAATTAGAGACGCGATGGTTGTAGATCTGAGGCTTCAAGAGAGGACTTCTTTAATTTTCCTATACTGTGATGTAAACTGTGTTATGTACACCTGAGAGTTCACTTTATTATTACTGTGGATATTATCCTGCTGCTGAAACATTTTTAATAAAAAACTTAACAGTGCTGTAATATTAATGTTTTTATTCAAACTTACTGACCGAGCTTCACTCCAATTATTGGAGTTCTGTTAAGAATATTTAGTCTTTTTTTCATATTTCCGTACTGACTGCACTGGTGGAAAAGTTCTGGTTTAATTCTTCTTCCAGATTTTCCCTCTTCAGAGGTCGCTACAGCTAGTCCTCCTTTCTCACTCTGTCCTCACTCCAACTACCTCCATGTCTTCTCTAACTGCATCCATATATTTTGTCTGTCTTTTTCCTGGCAGCTGTGTTTCTAACATCCTTCTAGCAATGAACCCACTGTCCCTCCTCTGGACATGTCCAAACTCACTGTCCCTCCT
>NC_056513.1:7530893-7535070 GCF_014905685.2 Nematolebias whitei | reverse complement strand
CACTGTCCCTCCTCTGGACATGTCCAAACTCACTGTCCCTCCTCTGAGCATGTCTAAACCATCTCAGTCTGGCCTCTCTAACTTGACCCAGTTGTTCAACCTGTCCTGTACCTCTGATGATCTCATTCCTACTCTTATCCATCCTTGTCATTCCTAAGGAGAACCTCAACATCTTCATTTCTGCTACTTCCAGTTCTGTCTACATGTCCTGCTGTCCTCATACATGTCCTGTACCAGTCTAACATGTATTGCTGTCCTCCTGTCATATGCTTTTTCTAAATCCACAAAGACACAACTAAGTTCTTTCTGACCTTCTCTGTACTTCTCCATCAGCATTCTTCAAGCAAAGATGGCGTCTGTGGTGCTCTTTCTTGGCATGAAACCATACTGCTGCTCACAAATATCCACCTCTCATCTAAGTCTTGCTTCCACAACTCTCCCCCAGATCTTCATTGTGTGACTCATCAACTTAATTCCCCTGTAGTTGCTACAACTCTGTAGATCATCCTTGGTCTTAAAAATGGGCACCAGCACACTTCTTATCAATTTCTCAGGAATTTTCTCACCCTCAAATATGCCATTGAATATTTGAGTCAAAAACCTCACTGCCATCTCTCCAAGACATTTCCAAACATTCACTGGTATGCCATCACGTCCTACATGATGTCGGATATATCTACATCCTTCCCCTTCTTCATTCTTTTCAGAACTTTCTGGTCTTCACCTTCACTAATCTTTCCTACTTCCTGGTCCACAGTTTCTGAGACCTCTACTCTTCCCTCTTTTATTCTCTTCATTCATTACCTCCTCAAAATACTCCTTCCATCTTCCCATCAAACTCTTCTCACTTGTTAGAACATTACCATTCCTGTCTTTAACTAACCTAACCTGCTGCACATCCTTTCCAGCCTGATCCCTCTGTCTCACCAATCTGTACAGGTCCTTCTTTCCCTCTTTAGTCCAGCGTCTCTCTCTACCTTTGCCTGTCATTGTCCCCACATTTAGAGTTTCCATCCTCAGTCCTACATTCTTGACTTTCCTCTTCTCCCTCTGTCTCCTGACCCATTTCCCTCCTCATGGTCTTTGACTAACAGTAGCACAATTTCTGCCGGCACCCTGTTTCTCAACAGCACCGGTGGCAGTTGTTGTTAACCCGGGCCCTCGACCGATTTGATATGGTGTCACTTAGATGAATTTGCATGTTGGTTTCGGCAAAAGTGTTTTAGGTTGGATGCCCTTCCTGACACAACCCTCACCATTTACCAGGGCTTGGGACCAGAACCAGAGACACACTGGCTGGTGCTCCCTAGTGGCTGGTTTGGTTCTGGTTTACCAGCTTTTTGGTCTCTGGCGGTGTCAGCAGGGAGACTTATCAATGCTGCATTCTCATGTTCTGGCAGATTTTCAGAAAGTGCTTTGCCTCTCAGCCTTGTCAAGGGGTGCAGGTTTAGTTGCCGTTTGGTCCGTCTTCCTTCTCAGGTCAGCTGCCCTTGTTCCTCAGAGCATTTCAATGGGACTTGGTACCCAGACTTTGATGGTGGTGTAGTGCTTGATCCCCCCTGACACATTGCCCTGGCTCCATCTCATCGCCTCGTCAGTTACAAGTTGCAATAGCAGTCCCCACATCCTTCCTGTACAGGCCCTACCTCCATGTTTGAGCACACAGATTCCAACAGTGTTAGGTTCTCTGGCCTCATCCATGAAGGTCTTGGTCCAGTACTTCTCATCAGAATGTTCTGGTTCTCCAACATCTCATGTGGACCTTGTTAAACTGAGTGAAGTGTTAAAGTTTTATGTATAAAAACTGTTAAAATAAAGAGGAAATAGTCAATAATCTGGAGAACTTTGACCTGCTATAATGCGCCAGTCTGGTGTTAAACTTTAACTCAAATGTTTTAATTTAAAGCCATTTGTTGTATTTTCTACCACGTTAAAGACTTTTTTAACTCATCATTTAGTTGGACACGTGACCACGCACAAACACTAAACACATTCATTTTCTGAGGTTTCTAATCTTTGAGTCTACGCAGATGTTTTCATTTGTATAAATATTGAAAATAATTCTAATAAAAAGCATAATTTTATGCTGAACCGCAGAATTAGAACGAGACAAAGACAAAGAGTTTCAATGTTTTTTTTAATCCAGTCTACAGATTTTTTACATTTTTATCCTATTTATTTAGTTTGAAATGTTAAATGTAAAATGTTCACTTTGGTCTTTTTAGTCCTTTCATTGACTCTGAGTGTTCCTGCTGAGGTTCTTCAACATGAATCTGAGAAATAAAGACACAAACTCAGATTGTTTTCTTTTAAACAATACACAAGTGTCTTATTTCATTTTATTTATATATGCAAGCAAGTTAATGTCTTTACAAATAAAAAAGCCACTGTCTGCCCAAGCTGTTGGCACAAATATGTACAAGAATGGAGGAGTGGGTCAGGTATGCCTGCTGCTGAGCAGAGAAATACAAAACGATGGAGGACAGAAATAAAGACCTGTGATGTCCAACCTGACTCAGACCCTGATGGACACCAGGAGACACTCTAGCTGTCCAGCTCAGATCGTCCCCACACCAGCCCCGAGGCAGGTTTAATCAGATTCATGCTTTTTCTTTTTGTGGACGCTGAACGGTTCAGGATCCTGGAAGGATGGAGTGAGTCCACGTCCAGTGGGGGGACAAAGAGGACGCAGGATGAGACAACACGTGTTCGTCTTTACATGGACGAGATGAACGGAAAAGGAGCTGCTCACGTCCTCCGCCTGAACCTCTGATCTGAACCTCCAGGATCCAGTGGAGCAAAGACCTGAAGGATCCTGGACATCAGGACCTGCAGGTCCTGCGGACCGTCTGACAGGAGGACAAAACTACACAAAGAATCACAGTTCTTATTTTCTATATTTTACCTTTTCAGCAGGTTCAGAATGTTTTCAGGTTTGATTCTTAAATCATTTCTTTGTTGAGCCTCAAAACTCACGTTTTTTAAAGTTATTTAGATTTTACGACTTTACAGCAAATAAAAACATTTTGGGGTAAATTTGGACTCATTTCTCAAAAACAAAAACAATAAATTATAGACTTGTTCTCTTTTGCGAACATTAAAAGGTAAAAACAAGTTGGTTTATTTTAATGTTAGTCCAAAAAACTTTTCCTTTTCGGCATTTAGAAAATAATAATAATAATATATTTTTTAAATCACTTTATTTGTTGTTATTTTTATTGTTGTTGTTTTTGTTGCTCAACAAAGAAAAATGCTTCATTTGAAAATTAAAACAACTAAATTTAAAGATTTAATATTTTTTAATAAATCATAAAGTCCTCCTCGGCTCTCTGTTGTCTTAATCTAATAAACTCTGTTAATCCCACATTTTAGATTCAAATCTGGATTGAAGTCGGGAGAGTCAGAGGAGGAGGAGGTGAGCGAGGATGAAGAGCGATGAAGGATGTCCAGAGCAATACGTCACAGCAACAATACAGAACATTCAAACCGAAGACGGGCAGTCAGAGGTTCGTGCACGCTCCTGGTGTTCGTGCACACTTCTGGTGTTCGTGCACGCTCCTGGTGTCCGTTCAGACATATTGCTCTGCTGGGAACAGCTGAGAGCGACACCAGAAGCAACAGGACCCGGATCACTGATGGGTGGAGGACAGAAACAGCAGAACAGAGCCAGTGGGGAAAAAAACTTTTTTTTTTTTGTTTCATTTAAATCTTTAAAATTATGACCATTGAATGCATAACCATGCCACAAACAACAACTAGATTCACTGTCTTTTTTATGTAGAACAAGATTATCTTATTATTATGAATTCATTCGTTTTCATCAGTATTCTTCAGGTTATAACCAACGCTGCGAGGCTATACACAGGCCCCTCAGCGGATGCACTGACACACCAAGAAGAAGAAGAAGAGATAGAGCTCACGATGGTCGAGGAGGGCACAAAAACTGGTTTTTCTTTGATCGCAGGTTCAAAACACCGACACACGGCCATTGTCAGGCAATGAAATGATAGAATACTGTTACTGGAAAACTGGACCCTTCAAAATACTGACGGTCAGCCGGAGGTCACCTGACCAGGTCACAGGCCTGCAGGAGGCTCCGCCCCCTCCCACTCCCACTGGTTTCTGTTTTCTTATATATATATATATATATATATATATATATATATATATATATATA